>NC_072377.2:184162500-184520833 GCF_028885625.2 Pongo pygmaeus
CTCACTGCAAGCTCCGCCTCCCAGGTTCACGCCATTCTCCTGCCTCAGCCTCCCGAGTAGCTGGGACTACAGATGCCCGCCACCACGCCTGGCTAATTTTTGTATTTTTTAGTAGAGACAGGGTTTCACTGTGTTACCCAGGATGGTCTCGATCTCCTGACCTCGTGATCTGCCTGCCTTGGCCTCCCAAAGTGCTGGGATTACAGGCATGAGCCACTGCGCCTGGCTCCTAGGAAGATTTTAATTGAGATTTTATTGAATTTATATGAATTCAGGAAGGAAGTCTTTGCAATATTAGCTATTTGCTTCCTGCATGTGCTATTTCTTTTCTTTTTTTTTTTTTTTTTTTGAGATGAGTCTTGCTCTGTCACCCAGGCTGGAGTGCAGTGGCGCAATCTCGGCTCACTGCAACCTCTGCCTCCCGGGTTCAAGCAATTCTCTGCCTCAGCCTCTCAAGTTGCTGGGATTACAGGCACCCACCACCACGCCCGGCTAATTTTTTTGTATTTTTAGTAGAGACAGGGTTTCACCATCTTGGCCAGGCTGGTCTTGAACTCCTGACTTTGTGATCCACCTGTCTTGGCCTCCCAAAGTGCTGGGATTACAGGCGTGAATCACCGTGCCTGGCTGCATGTGCTATTTCTTACTATCACTTCAGATTTTCTTTTATATTCTCTAGTAAGGTTTTTATGGTTTTCCACAGTGGGATCCTCCCATTTTATGTTAGATTCATTCCGAGGCGTTGCCTGGATTCTGTGTATTGTGACTGGCATCTCGTTTCTGTTGTGCTTTTAATTAGTTAATGCTGTGGTTAGGAACGCTACTGACTTTTTATGTTGATCTTATATTTTAGCATTTTGCTCAACTCTCAAACAATAGTAATTTCACAGGTGATTGAAGCAATGATAGCTTTTCTTCTCTTCCTTTGCAATTTTAATTTTTTCATGGCCAACTCCACTTTTTAGCTAGAAGTGATGACAAAGAACTTATCTTGAGTGACTATCAGGAATGAGTCTAATTATTTCACCATTAAATATAACATTTGTTTGAGATTTCCAGCAGACACCCTTTATTAAGTTGAGGAAATTTGATTTTATTCTCTTTTCTTTTCTTTTTTTTTTTTTTTTGAGACAGAGTCTCTCTCTGTTGCCCAGGCGGGAGTGCAGTGGTGCAATCTCAGCTCACTGCAAGCTCCGCCTCCTGGGTTCACGCCATTCTGCTGCCTCAGCCTCCCGAGTAGCTGGGATTACAGGCGCCCGCCACCACGCCCAGCTAATTTTCTATTTTTAGAAGAGACGGGGTTTCACTGTGTTAGCCAGGATGGTCTCGATCTCCTGACCTCGTGATCTGCCCGCCTCGGCCTCCCAAAGTGCCAGGATTACAGGGGTGAGCCACCGCACCCTGCCAAGTTGATAAAATTTTTAAAGCATCCAATAAAGAGGATAGACAAAGCCAAAAGATGGTTCTTTAAAAAGCAAAAGAAAATGAGGAAACCCTGCTGAGCACTTGAGCAGAAAAACAGTAGAGAACGGGCAAGAAGATACTGTCAGAAATGTTTGGGAGAGCTCACTATAGGTCTTACAGGCATTCAAAAAATAAGAGGACAAAATATCAAACAGAAAGTTACCACATAACCCCGCATTGAAATCGCACGTCCACAGAGAAACGTACACAAATGTTCACGGCAATATTGTTCGTACACGCCAAAAAGGGGAAGCAACTCAAATGCCCACCAACTGATGAACATAGAACCCAAATGTGGTCCATCTCTGCAATGGAGTATCATTCACTCTTGAAAGTAACTGAAGTGCTGCCACACACTCCAGCAGGATGGATCTCAAACACACGGTGCTGAGCGGCTACAGTTGCTCCGGAAGGTCCCATGTTGTATGTGGCATGACTTCTTTTATATGAAATGTCCAGAGCAGGCAAATCTAGAGACAGGAAATACATCAGTGTTTGCTCAGGGATGGGGCGGGGTGGGGGGTGACTGCTGATAGGTACAGAGATTCTTTGGTGGGGGGATGACAATGTTCTGGAATTAGACTGTAGTGGTGGTTGCCCAGTATTGTGAATATATGTAATCCACTGAATTGTATGCTTTAAAATAGTGAACTTTGTGTCATATGAATTTTGCCTCAAAAACAATTTTGCAAAAAAACAAAAAAAAAAGATAAGAGATGATTATGAACAAGTAAGTTTGTGCCAATGCATGTGACGCCCAGGCCCTGGGTCCTGTCTGCAGCTCCCAGCACGCCGCCTTCCGTCCCTTCCTTCTGCCGCCTCTCTGAGGGTGCGATGCAGGGCTGTCGCCCTGGGGCCTGAGTTCCCTTCACCTGGGTTCACCCCCCAGCCCGGACTCAATTAGAATCTTCGCTTCCATTACAGATTCTTAGAAGAAGGCATCTGCTTGGCCACGCTAGGGTCGGCTATCCACCCCAGCCAGATGAATGTGGCCGGGACGACAGGACCACGTGGCCTGAACTTGGCTGCCGTGGCCCATACCTGGGAGAGGTGGGTAGCAGCTCCTAGAGGAAAGGAGTTAAACACTTGAGGGTGGAGCCCTTGCGGCCTAATCATCTTATAAAGGCCCCACCTCTCAATACTTTGACAATGGCAATTGGATTTCAACCTGAGCTGTGGAGGGGACAAACATTCAAACCACAGCCCCAGGCCAAGAAGCTGGGATCTTGCCCAAGAGAAATACATAGGTACCTCTGGAAGGGTCTGGACAGGAGAGCACTGTGGCTGGGGTGTTGTCCCCCACAATCTGGGGCTCTGGGAACAGGCCTGGGTGGGAGACAACAGGAGCAGAGTCCAGGGGTCCAGGCACAGGACTAGGGAGAGTGCTGGAGGCCGAAGTCTCAGGGACCAGGATGCAGGACTGTGCGGGTGCTGGAGCTCTACCTGCCCAGAAACTGTCCCAAGCGGGGTCCTGGGTGCTGCGCACTCAGGGCGGGCTCTGCTTTAAAGGAAAGAGTGTGGGGCAGCCCCTGCCCGGCAGCCACGGCAGCAGTTCTTGGCCAGCATGTCGCAGACGCCACTCACCCAGGCGCCCTCCTGCTGCCGTGTGTTATTAAATTATTCCCGGGGAAATTAGAGGAGAGGCATGAATAATTCAAACAAGAGATCAAATCAAATCTAATCAAGTCTGTCTGCCTGCTTGAACTTTGACATGACGACCAGAGTGGGTGAGTGAAGCTGTCCAGAGCCGGAAATGAGAATTCAGCTTCAGGATTTGCACTCAGACGTTTCTAAGGACACTCCGAGGTGAAGGAAGAGGCAGGTCCGAGCTGCTGCGGTGATTCTCACCTCCCCAGCTAGGGCCTCGTTGGTCCTTGCTGCTGAGGCTAGGCCCCAGGACTGTCCAGCCGTGTGACCCTGGGAAGGTGCTAACCATGCCCGGCCTCAACTTCCTAGTCTATAAAATGGGAACAAAACTACAATGTGCCTCAGGAAGTTGTTTTGCACACTCAGCAAAATAACATAGAAAAGGCGTTTCATGCAAGTACCGGGAAGGCAGGGAATAGAGGGTGGGTGCCTGCATCCTTCCATCCTTAATAAAAATGCTTGGGCAGAGTAAAGATGAGCCTTTCCCGTCAGCTCAACATGGCTAATTTTCCTGCCTGAAATGTCCATATATGTGTGCATTTATGCAATGGCAGACACATATCTTTCTCATGAAAGAGCTACATGGGCATTTAAAGTTCAGGAGAATGGAGTTTGCTTTTTTCTCCATAAAATGTCCAGACAGTTTTATGGTTTCAGCAAGCAATGGAGAAATAAGGCATCATCAGCAAGGTGACTTTGGCAAAGGTGGCTGGAGGTGGCTTCCGGCCCCACCTGCTCAGGCAGCCTCTATGGCCCCTGCACGCTGCCCCCAGGGCCATGAGCAAGGTTCTACCTTCGCCACTCTGCCTCCCAAGGCCTCCCCACCAGCCTGCGGTCTGACATCTGGACTGTCGCCATAGGCCCCCGTTTTGGCTGCTGGCTAGCGGGACAGCGACCACCCACCAAGACAGGCATCCACTCTCTACGGCCACTGCCTGCTTTCTCTGCAGCTCGGTGCCAGGAGCACTGTGACTCCTCAAGGCAGGATGAAGGCTGCTGCTGTGCCCGTGAGCTCCCATGTCCCACTGCTCCGCCCGAGCCGTGGTCTCAGGGCACTGCCTGGAGCTCCTTTCACGGAAAGGGTAAGATGCCCAAGGGGGCCCGTAGGGCAGCAGGGGGTGGGTGAAGCCAGCTAAGCAGGGCCTTCCAGCACACAAGGATGTCAGCCCCAGGGCGGGCATCTTCAGAGAGACCCTGAGCATCCAGGCTGGGTGTGGAGCTGCCAGTGCACCACCGTGGGTGGTGTCAAGCAGAATGCGTCTTGCCGCCAGATCTGGCATCTGCACTGCCTGCCTCTCCTGCTGCAGGCTGCTTCCTCCCTGACACAGGGACCCATCCCAGCCGGTGTTCTCACATGAGCCTGGGGGTTGGGGGCGGCTGTTGTCTGCCCCTCCAGGACGCATGTGCCTAGGCCTGAGCCCTTGCTTGGCTCCTGCCACACCCTGCGGTCTCAGCTCCACACAGGGCAGCTGTTCTTGACATTTTCCAGATAAGTGGATGTTTTTATTCTGGAATTTGGGAGCGACCTTTATCTGCTGTCTGGAAGGAAGCATCTGTCACCAGTGTAAAGCCTCCCAGTCTCCCAGGGCTCCACTCGGTGGCCCCTGCATGCTGGAGCCAGTCCTCCCAGACACCACTGTTGGGGGCAGGGCTGGCCCTGGGCTCAGGCAACAACCAGAGCAGGCAGCTACTCTGGGACGCAGCCCAGGCCGGGAGGAGGCAGATGCAGGCACCACGGGACCTGGGTGGCCAGGCTCTGTTCACTCCTCCCGTCCCTTGGTGCCCGGCACACAGAGGGGCTGAGGAGCATGGAGAAGGGAGGGGCGGGGAGCAGCCAGGGCAGGGGCCTCCCCGCTGGGCCTGAGGAGGAGCAAAGCCTGCCTGGGACCCCAGGGACCCCCGGGATCCCTCTTCACTGCCAGCCTGGCCATGGAGAGGGGCCCAGTCTCCCCTGGAGCACACGGTCGCCCGACGGCTGGTCACAATCACGTAGGCAGCGTGTCCTCCCTCTCCAGTCCTCAACTGCAGAGGGAGGACTCAAAGTGGGACAGGCAGACAACCATCCGCCCAGGGACTGTGCTGGGAAGGAGGGTGTGGTCTCAAGGAGGGAGGCCTGGGCACTGAGGCATTTCCAGGTAGGAAGCAGACAGCTCCTGGGTGGCTGGAAGAGGCTGCCTCTAGGGCATGCGGACCCTGGGCAAATATATTCTATGGTGGGAGTCCTCGTTTATGTAAACTATCAGGGTTTCCTAAAATCAACAAGACAGCACCATGCGGCCACTCAACCTCACGTGATCCAACTAAAGGAAGCCCACACAGGCTAGCAGGGAACCATCTGTTCCTAGGCCTCCTTTCTAGAACCAGACCCCAGCCACACAGTCCTCACAACCACCAACAGCCTGAGTCCCAAAGCTCCTTCAGACCTGCAACCAACTTTCCACACCGGGCACGGGGCCACACAGTGCTCCGTGGAGAGGAACAGGGGCCACCAGGCCCCACACGGTTCCCCACTCAGGCTTGGGGAGCCACCCCTCGGCACCTTTGGCAGTGCTGACTGGTCTCAGGCACTGGAGGGGGTCTTGGAATTTCTGAGAAAGGTATTCCAAACTCGGGGGCCCAGGATCCCAGGGCAGGGCACCCACCATCCAGGTCTAAAGCAATACTGACTACAAAGACCCCAGGTGACAGGACCAAGGGTGTCCCAACCCTTCCCTCCCAAGAGCCAGGGCTGAGCCAGACACAAGGGACAGAGGAAGGGCTGGCCTGGGATGAAAGGGACACTCAAGGGAGCAGCTCCCTGGAGCCTGGACCAGCCACCCAGGCTCAATCTGCAGGCAGCATCACTCCACACACCCCAGATTCCAGGTGGTACAAAGCTCAGATGCTGCACCCACCTGCTTCCCCATGCCCAGGCCACCCCACTCCAGGCCAGGGTGGGAGCCAGGCCGGCCTCTTTTGCCAACCTCTGGGCCCAGGCAGACTTCTTCTCCCCGAGACTCTGCTCAGAAACACCAGAGGCTTTCTGAGCCTATCCAAGACCAGACAGCGTTCATCTCTCAGTGTCAATAAATCGGACGTCTCCAGGGCAATGACTTTTACTTGGTAAATACTAAGCAGGAAGAGACGGCGGCACGAGCCCCCAGTCTAGAAGAACCGCAGCCAGCAGGCGGCCACCTATTGATTTCATCTCCCTCCAAGGCCAGGGTGCTGCAGGGAGGAGCAGCCTCACCTCTGACATGACCGCGCCGGCAGGGACAGGAGAAGCAGCCGCGCTTCTCTCCAGCTGCATGAGGCGGTCTTGCAGGGCAGAGACAGCCCTCCCAGAAGGGACTTTGGTAGGGCTATGGCGGCTGGTGCAAAAATCCACCACAAAAGGTAGAAGGAGCTGCGCCAGGCTGTTGGCAGTGGGAGGGGAGAGAGTCCTGGAGACAGGGAGGGGACCAAAGGGAAGGCAGCAATCCAGATGGTCCTGCGGGGTCGGACAGGGCTAAGACAAGAGGCTGTGCCGGCTGTTCTCGTGCTGCTGTAAAGAATCACCTGGAACTCGGTCATTTATAAGAAGGAGCATTTTAATTGCCTCATGGTTCTGCAGCCTGTACAGGAAGCATGGTACTGGCATCTGCTTCTGGGGAGGCCTCGGGAAACTTCCAGTCATGGCGGGGGGCGAAGGGGGAGCAGGCACATCACATGGCAAAAGCAGGAGTGAGAAAGAAGAGGATGGGCTCCACACTTTACAACAACCAGGTCTACCGAGAACTCACTATGGTGAGGACAGCACCAAGCCATGAGGGATCTGCTCCATGATCCAAACACCCCCCACCTCCAACAATGAAGACTCCATTTCAGCCTGAGATGTGGGCGGGGACAAGTATCCAAACCATATCACAGGCACCAGGGTCCCTTGCCCATGGGTGGCCGTGAGGGTGGCTGCGCTGTTCTCTGCCCCGCTTGCCTTTCTTTACGATCGCCCCCCCTTCCCCGGCCCCACCATTCCGTAAAGATTCTGCTCAGAACTTTGAGCTGGGGTGGGACTGAACCCACCTCCCTGGCCTCCAGGCTGGGCTTATGTTTCCAGCTTGGCCCATCTCTGTAGTCCGTTCCCTGATGTTAGGCCCTCCCCACTCCTGTCACCATCGTGAGTGGCACGCGACCCAAGCTCCGCCAAGCCCTGGGTATTCCCAGCCCATGGGAAACAGAAGTGTTTCCCTCCACTGGACACCTCATCCCATGATCTGCTGGGTCTGGGGTTGGCAGTAGTCCTGTGTCTGTGGGCAGGGGAAAGAATGAGAGCCACAGGGCTTCCACTCTAGGACACAGGGGGTTCACTTCAAAAATACCCTAAATTGAGCCAGGCATGGTGACTCATTCCTCTAATCCCAGCACTTCAGGCTCATTCCTGTAACCCCAGGTTGAGGTGGGAGGATAGCTTGAGGCCACAGTGGGAGACCAGCCTGGGAAACATAGTGAGACCTTGTCTCTATAAAATAAATTTTTGGGGCCTGGCACGGTGGATCATGTCTGTAATCCCAACACTTTTGGAGGCCAAGGTGAGCAGATCACGAGGTCAGGAGATTGAGACCATCCTGGCTAACACGGTGAAACCCCATCTCTACTAAAAATACAAAAAATTAGCCGAGCGTGGTGGCAGGCACCTGTAGTCCCAGCTACTCGGGAGGCTGAGGCAGGAGAATGGTGTGAACCCAGGAGGTGGAGCTTGCAGTGAGCGGAGATCACGCCACTGTACTCCAGCCTGGGCAACAGTGCAAGACTCCATCTCAAAAAATAAAAATAAAAATAAATAAATAAATAAATGTTTAAATTAGCTGGGGTGTTGGCACGTGCCTATGGCCCTAGCTATTCAGGAAGCTGAGATGGGAGTATCACACAAGTTCAGGAGCTCTAGGCTATAGACAGCAAGATCCTGTGACAAAAAAAAAAAAAAGAAAAACACCAACAAAAAAAAAGAAAAACACCACCTAAGTCAAGCCTTGTTGCAGAGTAAGATGCATTCTGCATTCTCCCATGAGCAGGTCCATATGGGAAGTTAATATGCCTCCTAGTCACGTGACTCTGATGTTCTTCCTGGTGAATGAATAACAACGTTGCTCCTTTGGCTAATGGGGAAGACACTCGACCCTTCCCCTACTGTGTCACATGGCAATACTTCCTTCCCAAAACTCTCAATGAAATGTGCCAGGCCACAGATGCACAGACACTTTCTCACACCCTGCATTTCTTTTTTTTTTTTTCTTTGAGACGGAGTCTCGCTCTGTCACCCAGGCTGGAGTGCGGTGGCTCAATCTCAACTCGCTGCAAGCTCCGCCTCCCGGGTTCACGCCATTCTTCTGCCTCAGCCTCCGGAGCAGCTGAGACTACAGGCGCCCGCCACCACGCCCGGCTAATTTTTTTATACTTTTAGTCGAGATGGCGTTTCACCATGTTAGCCAGGATAGTCTTGATCCGCTGACCTTGTGATCCACCTGCCTCGGCCTCCCAAAGTGCTGGGATTACAGGTGTGAGCCACCGCGCCCAGCCTACACCCTCCTTTTCTAATCATCCCAAGACCTTTGTCTCCACATGAACTATATACTAGGCTGCACCGCCCTCAGGGCCACCATCCAAATACCTGCTAAAGATAAAGATGGATGGACAAATGGATGGGTGGATGGATGTGTGGGTAAACGAATGGGTGGTAGGATGGTTGGGATGGATGGATGGATGGATGGATATTCGAAGAGTGAGTGGGTAGTTGGTAGCTAGATGGACAGATGAGTGAAAGATGGACACATGGTTGGGCAGATGAAAGGATTGAGAAATGGATGGATGGATGTGTGGGTGAATGAATGGATGAAGGAATGGGTGGTAGGATGGTTGAGTTGGATGAATAGATGGATGGATGGATGGATGGATGGATGGATGGATGGATGGATGGATGGATCTTTGAGTAGTGAGTGGGTAGTGGGTAGGTATATGGACAGGTGAATGAAAGGTAGACACATGGGTGGACAGATGAAAGGATTGAGAAATGGATGGATGGATGTGTGGGTGAATGAATGGATGAAGGGATGGGTGGTAGGATGGGGTGGATGGATGGATGGATGAGTAGTGAGTGAGTAGTGGGTAGCTAGATGGACAGATGAATAAAAGATGGACACGTTGTTGGGCAGATGAAAGGATTGAGAAATGGATGGATGGATGTGTGGGTGAATGAATGGATGAAGGGATGGGTGGTAGGATGGTTGGGGTGGATGGATGGATGGATGAGTAGTGAGTGAGTAGTGGGTAGCTAGATGGACAGATGAATGAAAGATGGACACGTTGTTGGGCAGATGAAAGGATTGAGAAATGGATGGATGGATGTGTGGGTGAATGAATGGATGAAGGGATGGGTGGTAGGATGGTTGGGGTGGATGGATGGATGGATGAGTAGTGAGTGAGTAGTGGGTAGCTAGATGGACAGATGAATGAAAGATGGACACGTTGTTGGGCAGATGAAAGGATTGAGAAATGGATGGATGGATGTGTGGGTGAATGAATGGATGAAGGGATGGGTGGTAGGATGGTTGGGGTGGATGGATGGATGGATGAGTAGTGAGTGAGTAGTGGGTAGCTAGATGGACAGATGAATGAAAGATGGACACGTTGTTGGGCAGATGAAAGGATTGAGAAATGGATGGATGGATGTGTGGGTGAATGAATGGATGAAGGGATGGGTGGTAGGATGGTTGGGGTGGATGGATGGATGGATGAGGTAGTGAGTGAGTAGTGGGTAGCTAGATGGACAGATGAATGAAAGATGGACATGTGGTTGGGCAGATGAAAGGATTGAGAAATGGATGGACAGATGGATGGGTGGATGGATGACCATTTAATGGATGAAAAAAATAGATGGATTTCTCATAGGAGAAAGTAGGCTTTTTAAAGGCAGGACTGTGCATTTCACTTCCTTGTTTTTATCTCCAGTGATTTCTGCATAACAGGTTTCACAAAATATTTCTTCCTTGTAACAGACTCTTCCAGACAACACTGACAGGGTTATTGCCTTCAGATCCCACATAGACCACTTAAGAGTCTAAGGAAAAAATGGTACAATCAGTGGGAGTAACTTTATAATAGCCACCCCCCAAAAAAGAAATTGCATTTAGGAGCTACTTTATGAAAACTGCTGTTGTTTGTAACCTTTAAAATGTACTTTGAAATGTTATTGATTTATATATATGTATATATAATATGTATATGTATATACATGTAATATATGTATATTTATATATATGTATAACATATATGTCTATATATCTATGTACATATCTTTCTTTTCTTTTGAGGCAGAGTCTCCTTCTGTTGCCCAGGCTGCAGTGCAGTGGTGTGATCTCGGCTTACTGCAACCTCCACCTCCTGGTTTCAAGCGAGTCTCCTGCCTCAGTTTCCCAAGTAGCTGAGACTACAGGCATGCACCACCATGGCCGGCTAATTTTTGTATTTTTGGTAGAGACAGGGTTTCACCAAGTTGGCCAGGCTGGTCTCGAACCCCTGACCTCAGGTGATCCACCCACTTCAGCCTCCCAAAGTGCTGGGATTACAGGTGTGAGCCACCGCACCCGGCCCATATTGTAATTTTAAATTGAGGAGTTTTAAAATATTTAATCATTAAGTTATTTTTAAAATAACAATAATAAGCCTAGTAATAATAATAATAACAACAACAATACATGCTTATATAAGTAACACTTTTGTGTTTGTGTGTTTTTTAAAAAAAAAAAACTAATTCTATTCTCCAAGACAAACCAAAAACTGTAGTGAGAAGAGTGGTACTGTTGGAAAGCTTTGCAAATCTCTTTACTGCCTGGATGAAGAGCAGACAGCTGAGTTCTCATCTCTGCTCTGCCTTCAGTCTGTGTTGCGACGTGTTCTCAGGTTGAAACATATGAAGAAATTCCAGACTCCCACAGAGAGGAAACTAGAAAAGTGAGCTGTGGCCGGGCATGGTGGCTCACGCCTGTAATCCCAGCACTTTGGGAGTCTGAGGCAGGCGGATCACGAGGTCAGGAGATCGAGACCATCCTGGCTAACACGGTAAAACCCCATCTCTACTAAAAATACAAAAAATTAGCCGGGCATAGTGGCGGGCGCCTATAGTCCCAGCTACTCCAGAGGCTGAGGCAGGAGAATGGCGTGAACCTGGGAGGCGGAGCTTGCAGTGAGCCGAGATCACGCCACTGCTCTCCAGCCTGGGCAACAGAGCAAGACTCCATCTCAAAAAAAAAAAAAAAAAGAAAGAAAGAAAGAAAAGGGAGCCATGTTTTCAGAGCATTTTCAGAGAGCTGCAGGTGTTCTTATTTGATGCTACTCCAGAACTCAATGAGTAGCAGTTTCCTAAGGATTAGTTGCTGGGGCCAGACTAGGGTGAGACAAGTGAGGCCTGGGGTGCAAACTCAGGGAGGCGCTGGTTCTCAGGGGTGTGCAGCTGCTGAACCGGCACCTCGTTCCCTTCAACCTAATATCCACCCTGCTAGATGCAATGTGAAATTTGAATCCAGAGTGATAAACTTTTGTTCTCTGCTCCATCAAAATTCATTCATCTTTCTTGGACTTTGAATGGATCTTTTGCCCATGCGTGTTTGCACGGGCATGGAACCATCAGGACTGGGATTTCATCTTACTCTACTACAGACTAATCCATTAACTTGTTACTGTTGCGTGGATGCTGGCAAAAGAGATGAGATTCCTGTGTCAGAGACAAAGGACTTTATTATTGCTGCTCACACAGCAAGCAGAGCAGGCACCTTTCTGTTTTGCACTTGTACCCTCTGCCCCCCAAGTCCTGCAGAGGTGATGCAGAAGAGCTGAGATAGATGCTACACACACAGTTGGTTTGTGCTGTAGCTGAGGAACCCTGAGCTTGGGTGCTCGTCTCTTTTGTAGCATGCAGTAAGCAAGCCTGCTGTTTGTCCCAGAGGGAGACAGTATCTCATTCCTCAAGGCTGCTCACTACAAGCATAAATCTTAGAAATACTTTGGATGGACCAGGCATGGTGGCTCATGCCTTTAATCCCAGCACTTTGGGAGGCGGGCGGATCACTTGAGGTCAGGAGTTCAAGACCAGCCTGGCCAACGTGGTGAAGCCCCATCTCTACTAAAAATACAAAAATTAGCCAGGTGTGCTGGTGTGCGCCTGTAATCCCAGCTACCTGAGAGGCTGAGACAGGAGAATCACTTGAACCAGGGATGCAGAGGTTGCAGTGAGCTGAGATCATGCCACTGCACTCCAGCCTCAGAGACAAAGTGAGACTTTGTCTCAAATAAATAAATAAATAAATAAATTAGCTGAGCGTGGTGGCAGGTGCCTGTAGTCCCAGCTACTCTGGAGGTTGAAGCAGGAGAATTGCATGAACCCAGGAGGCGGAAGTTGCAGTGAGCCGAGATCATGCCGTTGCATTCCAGCATGGGGGACAGAGTGAGACTCTGTCTCAAAAAAAAAGAAAGAAATAGTTTGGATAAAAAGAGTGCTCAAGCTTTGCATTCTTGGCACACCCAGCAAGACCTGTAGGAGTGTGACAGATCCACAGAGGATGATTGTTTTTTCCTGGTGGAAATATCATGCATTGGCCATTTGGAAAATTTTGGTTCACTGAGTTATGCAGATCCTCCAAATGTTGACACGTGTCTTTGCACAATATCAAAAACCACATTTATTAACATCATCATTAATCTCATCAGAAAAGTCTTTAAGTACCGACAAACCAGCAAGCTTCCAGTGGCTGACACAGGTTTGCCAAAATTCTAATTTTTGCTTGAAAGCCCAAATTTCATCTTGAGGAATGAGCTCAAATTTTATCTTTAGGAGTTGTTTAAAAATAACTGTTCCGTGCTGTCAGTTATTTTCCTTGAAGAAATATGCTTACTTTGCTGGTTTTCAATAGAATGTCCTCCAAATATCCGAGTCTGAATAACCATCGTATGACTGTCGACCAGTCCTCCAGGTAGAAATTGTATTCCCTGAGAAAAGGGGCTAGTTCAGCTTGCAACTCAAACAATTGCACACGTGCTTTCCTTTGAGACAAACGTACTTGAGAACGTAGCAGAAATGTTTTCTACTTCCCACTTCAACACAAAGCCCTAAAAAGACACGTGCCCAGAGGTCAAGAGTTTTAAAAACTAATACATTTTCCTTTTCTATCAGGGACATTCTTGCTGGACACAGTGGCTCACACCTCTAATGGCAGAACTTTGAGATGTTCAAGTAAGAGGATCACTTGAGCCCAGGAGTTCCAGACCAGCCTGAGCAGCATAGAGAGACCCTGTCTCTCCAAAAAAAAATAATAAACAGGCATGGCGGCACATGCCTGTGGTCTCAGCTACTTGGGAGGCTATGGCAGGAAGATGGCTGGGGCACAGGAGGTGGAGGCTGCAACGAGCCAGGATCCCATCACTACACTCCAGCATGGAAAACAGAGTGAGATCCCATCTTAAAAACAAAAGAAAACAAAAAACCCCAGCACGTTCTTAAGTAAAGTCATTTTTTTTGTGGCTCTGGGAGTGTAGAGCAGTAAGGAACACAGAGCTGGCACATTGGGGATCCACTGCCTTGATCTGAATTAGTTTTACCCACGGTCATTTTGTACCTTTTACACTAAATGTCAACACGATGAAAAGGGCAAATAATGTCTTAATAGTCACATGAAAATATTTTTACTTCACAGTCCTCTGAATAAGTCATGGGAGCCCTAGGGTCCTGCAGACTACGAGGGAAGAACTATTGATTTTCACTTTGGATACTCCGGTTTCTGTTTGCACCCTTGCCCCAGGCCCTGTGAACTCCACGGAAGGATCTTCCAGGGATACAGACAACAAGAGAACAAAATATTTGTTTGTCTTCAAGGACTTCAGGGTCTTTAGCATGTTCAAAACCACAGATGCCTTCAGGGACCAAGAGGCGGAGAGATGGGAGGAGCGGCTGAGTGGGGCCCAGGCAGAGCGGAGGACACAGGTGTGGATTTGTGCGCAGCCGCTGCTCCCTGCAGCCAGCCGTGGCCAAGTGGACATTCGGACCCAGAGCGGCCAGATCTTGTAATTTCCAAGAAAGCCAGAAACCCAGATTTTTATACAAACTTTCTGAAATGTTGAAAGTTGGCAACTAATTATCTTTTTTTTTTTTCTTTGAGTCAGAGTCTCGCTCCATCGCCCAGGCTGGAGTGCAGTGGCGGGATCTCGGCTCACTGCAACCTCCGCCTCCTGGTTTCAAGTGATTCTCCTGCCTCAGCCTCCCGGGTAGCTGGGACTACAGGCGCCCGCCAACATGCCCAGCTAATTTTTTTGTATTTTTAGCAGAGACGGGGTTTCACCGTGTTAGCCAGGATAGTCTCGATCTCCTGACCTCGTGATCCGCCTATCTCGGCCTCCCTAAGTGCTGGGATTACAGGCGTGAGCCACCGCGCCCAGCCGGCAGCTATTTATCCTAACAAAACAAACCTGTGAGGCTAAACAGAAGACCCCCCGGGCTGGGTTCAGGCTATGGGTGCCAGTGTGCAGCCTCTGGTCTCGAGGGAGAGCCAGACACATACATCATTACAACACGAGCTGATGTGGGGCTACAAGGTGCCCTGGGAGCAGAGAGAAAGAAGGGCCTGATAATCACAGCTTCCCTTTCCTGAGAACTTGCAGGTACCAAGGGATCTACACACCATGGCTTCACGTAATCCACTTGGCAATCTCACGAGGTAGGAACCATCATGACCCGCTATTTTATAGATGAGAAAACTGAAACTTAAGGTGCATCTGTAACCGGCCAGGCCGCAGCTCTCCCCTTGCTTCCCACAGCTCTCTCTTCACTTCCACCTCTCTGTCCCTCTGGGTTTCTTGCTGCACTCACAGCAAGCAGGCTTCTGCCTCGGGGCCTTGGCATATGCTGTCTCCTTCCGTCTGGATGGTTCTTTCCCCAGAAGAGCTTCCTCCTCCACTGCATTCAGGCAGCCACTGAAAACCACCTTCTCACAGAGCCCTTCCCTAATAACCCATGATATCCCTAATACCCAGGTCCCATCGTAACCACACACACACACACACACACGTGCGCGTGCGCACACACTGTACACCCTCACCCTGCTTTATTCCTTTCTTGTGTATAATTTCCAGAAATTATTTGATTCTTGTTCGTGTTTATTTTCTATCTGCCGTCTCTGCCAGTGCCATCCCCACTAGAATGCAGCTCCCTGCGTGAGGTCGCCTGGCACCTAGGACAGCACTGGGCCCCGTGAGTGCTCCCTAACTGTGCCGCCTGGATGGAGGGAGAACTACCGCTGGGCTCAAGACGCAGGAACACAAGGCACACACAGTCATGACTCATCAGACCCTTGCAATTTACTTCAAAAGAGTCTAATGACAACGAAATGTAAAACGCTATGAGAAATCGGCACAGGGAGGGAGAAGTGAGCTGAATGTGAGATCGGAACAGGCCCCGTCTGGGGGGATGTGGTGCTTGGGCTCCAGAACCCGCCGGGGTCTTTCCCGCAGGCACAGCCATGCAAGGAGAGCTCACCTTGGCCGGCCAGAAGCACGTTACCTACTCAATTCTTCATGCACAAACAGTAGTGACAGACTCACAATATGAAATCGACTGACAACCCAATTTCAAAAATAACTTACGGGAGCCTTCCCAAAAGAAGATAGCAAGTGGCAGACACATGTATGAAAAGGGGCTCAACCTCCCTATTCATCGGGGAAATTCAAATGAAAACCACACTGAGATACTGCAGTGCTCCAGCAGAATGGCTAAAATTAAAGACTGGCTGTACACCGTGTGGGTGTAGATGTGGGGCAGTTAGGACCCCCGTGCACGGTTGGTGGGCATATAAATTGGTACCACCACTGCACAGAAATGCTTGGAAATCCCTCCTCTTCCCTAACATATGTTGGTCCTTTGACCCACATGTTTCTCTCTTGTTCTATATTGAAGAGAAATGAGTGTGTATATTACAGAAACACCAGGGGTTTGTCTAGGTGCTGCTGCTCGACACACAAACAGCCAGTCACTGAGACAAGGAGCATTGCCAGAGAAGAAGCTTTAATCCGTGCTGCAGCCCAGGAGATGGGAGACAGTCTCAGCCCACCCCCTGACCCACGAAAATCAGGGGTTTATCTAGCAGAGAAGAAATGTAACCATGTGTGAAAACACGAATCAGGGAGGGGCGAGGAAGAGGAGTCGGTCACCAGGAAGCAGGTGGTGGGTTAGGCAATTTCCAGGTGGGAGGGTGTGGGGGTCTCCTAAGTTTCCTTGATTCTGTCTGGGAGGCGGGGAGGGTGTGGTGGCCTTGGGAGTTGTTTTGATTCTATCTGGGAGGCCTGATAGGTGGTTTCTTGGGAAAGGAACTCAGATAAGACAAGGAGGATCTTATCTTGTGAGACTGGGAGGATCATTTCTATATTTATTCTAAGAAACCATAAACATCAGCTCTATGGTACAACTGAGCCTGTTTCACTTCTTTCCCATAACGAACACATTGAAGAATGTTCATCATAACTTTATTCCTAATAGTCAAAACCCCAAGCACTTATCAGTAAATGAGTAAGTGAACTGTGGCCTGTGCATGTGAAGGAGAACCACACACTGGTGGCCTTGGGAGTTGTTTTGATTCTATCTGGGAGGCCTGATAGGTGGTTTCTTGGGAAAGGAACTCAGATAAGACAAGGAGGATCTTATCTTGTGAGACTGGGAGGATCATTTCTATATTTATTCTAAGAAACCATAAACATCAGCTCTATGGGACAACTGAGCCGGTTTCACTTCTTTCCCATAATGAACACATTGAAGAATGTTCATCATAACTTTATTCCTAGTAGTCAAAACCCCAAGCACTTATCAGTAAATGAGTAAGTGAACTGTGGCCTGTGCATGTGAAGGAGAACCACACACACAGCAGAGAACAATCTCAACAGACACAAAGGGAATTACTGAATGATTCCTTTTATATAAAGGACAAGAGTAGGCAAAACTGTTATGTGGAAATGAGAACAATGGTCACCTCCTAGGGCAGAGGAGTGTACAGACCAGGATGGCAGAGGAGGGGCTGTCTTGAAATGCACCTGGGACTTTGTTTTCCTCAGCTCTGGTCAGATGACAGCCTGGGAGACACTGCCTTTGAATGAAGAGTTGATGACTTTCCAGCATGGGGAAGCACCAGGTCAATCCCGAGGCAGAAGGAGCAAGGGGAGGGCCCAGGCCAGGCCTTCACTGGGGTCTCTGTGGGAAGGAATGGACGAGGGTGGAGGTGAGTTTGAGCAAGCTTTGGGTGGGTCTGTTTGCATAATGTTGTCAGGCCCAGAGCTATGGGGTGGTCCCTAGTCATCCAGTACCATGCTCTGGAGTGAGATGGAGCAGGGAGAATATTCCCTGGGTGTGTGAGAGTTAGAGAGAGGGTGTGGTGGGGGCAGGGGCTTCCGACTGCTGGTTTGCATAGGGAGGTGTGTCCTGTCTCCAGAACTAGCCAGCCCTGGGAGAGGCATTCCCTTCCCCGCCAGCAAAGCCTCCTGCAATGCCAAAGCGCCATAGAACACAGAAACCAGAAAGCGTGGTTAATCCAGGAGCTGCAAGAGGACTGATGCCTTCCATATCGGTGTCCTGTATGTGCTCTGCCGTATTCTACCTCCTCTTTTTAAAATGCAAATAGATAATCCAATATGAAGAACTAATGCAAAGGACCTCTTTAACACTTATCAGCCACCCCTCCGCCCTTTGCTGTTTTTCTGGTATCAGCATCCTCCTCCTGCTCCCTCCCAGACTCCAGGCCCTGGGCTCCAGACACGGTCCATCCCTGTGGTCTCAAGGCACCAGGCACATCCATGCCCACTTCAGCCTCTCCAGCAACACCGCTGTGCAGCTGTAAGCTGAAAATTTAACAGACTGTCCCTCTGACTATTTCTCCTTCACTTTCTTGTAGCAAAACAAAAAGGGGGAAAAATGCATCCCAGGGGCTGCCAGCTGCCACTTTTTCAAGCCACCATTAGGCTGGCCAACCCCCGTCAGTTTCCTCCCATCCTCCTGGGATGCCTGGGGGGCTCCATCACCACTTTCTAGAAACTGCCTATAGTCAGAGGTGGCCTGGGGCTCCCCACACAGGAATGGAGAAGTAAGGATGCAGCCTGATGCTGGACTGCACAGGACCCTCTTCTGCCAGGTTCCCCGGACACCTCCATCCCCTCTTCTTGCAATCATGTCACTGCATGGTAGCGCCTGTGTCCTAAGGTTCCCATGCCACAAGGCTGGAGCCCTTCGCTCCTGTCTCCGGAGGCCATCACCGAGCCTGCTTGGCCCAGAGGAGGGGGGAGTAAATGTCGTGGATAGAAGCAGCGATGGGAGAGTGGTTAATGTGGGGTCGTCACAGTGACACTGAGGGGCTGAGGCACACTCTCTGACACAGCCCAGCCAGGCACTGCCCACAGCTGAGCTTCCAGAGGACACCTTCTGTGTCACCATATTCCAGGATTCAAATCCTTCCAGTCTGGCACAAGTTCCACGGGGTGCCATGAGGCTGCACCAGTTTGATTTTAAAATGTACAATGAAATGCCTACCTTGGTGGTGGCCCAGCCCCGGCCCTGCCAAGGAAAGCCTGGGAGCGGCAGGACCAGCCCGAATGCCCCGTGCTGATGAACACACAGGCACAACACCCACAGCTCAGGGAGCCCACTCCAGCCTGCCGTGGAGCCCAGGGCCAGGTGGTGAGCCATGAGCCTGCTTGGGACAGTCCTTCCTGATCCTGGAAAGGACCAGCTCAATTTTAACAGCTCCCGGCCGGCAAGGCTCTCAGTGGAGCCGAGCCCAGAGAGAAGGCCTGCACTGCCAGATGGGCGAGCTCATTAGAATGGGAGTGTGGTATTTCTTATGCAAATGAGGGCAAATACATCCATGGGAGAAATGTGAACAACAGACATGCACAGGAGCACGGACTTCACCGGGTTTCAAGAGGAGAGGGAGCTGGGACGGGATGCCAGGAGAGATCTCTGCCCCCAGCACTGCCCTGCAGTGGCCTAGCCCAGGCCTTCTGGATCTGCCTACCTGGGATGCTCAAGAGAGAAACTGAGGCCCCAGGGGCCCTGCACATGGGCGGAGGCTGGCCTGACCTGCATCCTGGAACAGAGAGCTGCCCGGGTGCCTGTGGGCCGGCAGGAAGTCACTGGGCAGTGGGACAGGCGCAAAGCCAGGTCCACAATCCTGGCCAGGCTCCAGGGGAGGGAGATGCCCCAGCAAATGGGACACGGGCCAGATGTAGACTGTAGCCAAAGGACCCAGAACAGGAGCACCAGGGCTCAGTTTTAGGGAGCACCCCACAGGAGGCAGGGCTTGTCCTGCACCTCAGAGACTCCACAGCTCAGCACTCTGGGCTCACCCAGGTTGGGTTACTGGCCAGATGCACCTGCTCCATCCCTGTTCTGCCACATCCTATGACCCACAGTACAGACCTAGGACTGGGCTCCCACCCTCTGAGCCCTCTCCCAGGCTTCCTGCCCCTCAGGGTCCTGCCAGCCCCTGCTCCTACACATCCACAGTAAGCCCCTTGCCTCTCCCATCTCTGCCTCTCCCTGCCTCACGCCTCTGCAGACCTCAGATCTCTTTCCCTGTCCCTTCCCAGCGCACTTGCGGCCTGCTCACCCTGCCCATGGCCGCCTTCAGCCCTCTCTCCTCCCTGATAGCTGCAGCTCCCTCAAGGCTGCCGCCCTGGCCCCTGGTCTGTGCTGCCTTCCGCTGACCAGTCCCTTTGCCCCCCAACCCTGTCCAGTCCTCATGTTCCAGCATCCTCCTGGGGCTCCTTCCTGCTCTCCAGTGACCTGCCCTGGCTCAGGGCGCGCAGGGCCTTCTCAGCACTGTCATTGCTGATCTCTGCAGGCATCGCCCTCTGCTCCACCAGCTCCCATCTGTCCAGGTTGCGCCATCACAAAGCAGACACCAACACCCTCAACCGGAACTTGCAGTCCACCATCATGCCCGTCCCTGCTGAATTCCACCACTGCGCCTCTCGACACGCTTTCCACTCTCATTAGGCGAAGCCCTCGGCAAAGCCGAAGGCCTGGGTACCCCCACCTCTGCCTTCCAGTACCCTCTGCAGGCGAACGGACAACACCCAGGCCAGGCCCGGGGTCATGGACCCATACCTTAGAACCTTTGGCAGGCACAGGGAAGACACACAATTCCCTGACCTGCCCCCAGTCGCTCCCACTCTGCCGTCCCATCTGGTGACTGAACACCCTCTGCTCTGCTCTGCTCAGCTCCCGGGACATAACAGCTACACACAGTCTCAGCTTCAGACCTGGCCGCCCAGCTCACTGCAACAATAGGAGAGGCTTTCCACAACTCTCACCCACAACAGTCCCCTCCCCAGCACGTGCACCCCCAGAGACCACTCTCCCACCTATCACCATCTCCCCACACATCATCTTCACACCGGTTGCCATCCTCCCCACACCACCCTCCCACCCGTCACCATCATCCCCACACACCACCCTCCCACCCATCACCATCATCCCCACACACCACCCTCCCACCCGTCACCATCATCCCCACACACCACCCTCCCACCCGTCACCATCATCCCCACACACCACCCTCCCACCCATCACCATCATCCCCACACACCACCCTCCCACCCGTCACCATCATCCCCACACACCACCCTCCCACTTGTCACCATCATCCCCACACACCACCCTCCCACCCGTCACCATCATCCCCACACACCACCCTCCCACCCATCACCATCATCCCCACACACCACCCTCCCACCCGTCACCATCATCCCCACACACCACCCTCCCACTTGTCACCATCATCCCCACACACCACCCTCCCACCCTCCCACCTGTCACCATCATCCCAACACAACACCCTCCCACCCGTCACCATCGCTTCCTGCACTACCCTCTCACTTGTTAGCACAAGTGCACTAGGCAGGGACACATTGCTCTGTTCTTCCTCTTGGGCCTGGATCCCCATCCACTCACCACCTCCAACGCATTGCCCAGCAATTCTCTGCATATTTCCCTCTGTTGTATCATCCCATAAGGAGACCGATAGGCTCTTCCGTCACCCGTCTTGGCCACAACTGAGACAACTCCAGATCCCACCCCCAGCTTCCATGCAGTTCCCTCCCTTCAGTGACTCCATCCGGGCTTCTCCCCACCTCTCCACCAAGGCTGTTCTCATGCAGGCTCATGGCCTCTGGGTCATCCTCCTCCAGCAGTCAGTGGCTTTGGCCCAGCCCATGGCGCCCTCCTCATGGATCCATGGTCTTCACTTGGCTCCCAGGACATCCACCCTGACATTTACCCTCCGTCTTGGTTGTTTCCCCTCCATCCTGGCTTGGTTCTGCTCTTCCCTCCAGCTTCTGACTGCCACAGTGCAGTCCTCTCCACTCTTCTAACTGCACTCACTTCCACACTGATCTCCCAGCTCACAGCTTTAGATGCCATCTATAGACCTCCCGCCCCTAGGTGCATGCCTTCAGCCCAGCCCTCGCTCCCAAAGCCCAAGGTCAAATGACCAGCTGCCTGCTGGCGTCTCTCCTGGATGTCTCATCCTTGACTCCGATGAAATATGCCCAAAGCTGCATTTCTGCTCTTCCCTGGCCCCACCTGCTCCAGGCATCACCTTCTGCGTCTCAGTTGATGGCAATATCTTTCTTCCAGTTGCCTTAGCTCCTCTTCTTCCTTCACACCCCTGCCCCCACCCCCTGGCCCCCCATCCAATCCATCAGCAGATTCTCTGGGCTCTACCTTGAAAGTACACTCCCATACTCGCCCCGTCCCACCCTCCCCATGGCAGCCTCCGGGTCCGGACCACCATCACCTCTCGCCTGGAAGACTCTGACCGCCTCCGGCCTGCTTCCGCTCCTTCCCTCCTCTGCTCATGGCCCCCACCATGGCTCCCCATTTTCTCATGTAAAAGCAGAAGTCCTTTCAACAGCCTGAGACCGTCAGGACCAGCCCCCTTTATCTCTCTGGGCCCACCCCCTGTCACTCTCCCTGGCTCACTTCCAGCAGGCCACACCCATCTCTCTCCTGGTCCAGTCTTGGGTGCTGGACTGCAGTTCCCCTGGGCAGGGAACTCTTCCCCACTCCGCCAGCTCCCTCACTCAGCTTGAGGATTTGCCCAGAAGGTCCCTTCTCAGTGATGCCCAACCTGACCACCCTGTTTCATACTGAAGCCTACCTCCTTCTCCCTCACCCCACTCTTCATCTTTCCTCCATAGCACCAATCATTTCCTAGCACATGAAGTAATGTATTGACTAATCACGCTTATAGTTCATTAGCTGTTCTCTCCTACTAAAATGTGAGCCCCATGAGGGCAGGGATCATTTTGATCTGTTTTGATCAGTGATGTGTCCCAAGTTCCTTGAATAATACTGTTACATAATAAGTACAGATGAGCTGAATGAATACACATGAAATGCCCCACGACCACTCAGTTTAGGAGCATTAGGTGAGTACAGCTCTGGGCCTAACTAACTTGCCAAGCTTGACTCTTAGGAGAGAGATTAGTAGGATGGGTATTTTTTCTTTTGTCTTTTTGTTTGGGACAGGATCTTGCTCCATTGCCCAAGCTGGAGTGCAGTGGCACGATCATAGCTCACTGCAGCCTTCACCTCCTGGGCTCAAGCTATCCTCCCACTTCGTCCTCCCAAGGTACTGGGATTAAGGGCAGGAGCCATTGCTCCCGGCAGGATGGGTATTTTTCAAGAATCTTCTAGTTTAACGCGTCCTAATGCAAGATGATGTAACAAGCCTTTATTGGCTCAGGCAATAAAGAGGAATTAGCTGCAGGCATGGGCGAATATCCATTCAAGCAGATGCTGTGGTCACGGGTTGAGCTCTTTCCTGCTGCCTTGAACCTGAGGCAGGCTATTCTTCCTGTGCGACTCCACAGCTTCAGGCCAGCCCCACCCCGCTCAAATCCCTGAGGCAGAGCTCCTCTCAAGAAGACTTCCGATATTAGGTTGCCTGGGCCCAGCTTGAATCAGGTGCCCCCAGCCGAGTCGCCCTCCAGGGGATGGAATACAGTGACTCCCAGCCCCGGAGACCTGAGTCCGCCTGAGCCACGGGGACTCGGATAGAAGGCAAGTGAGGCCTGATACCTCTGCTACAGTGCTCCCCGCCCGCCCCATTCGAATCCCAGGTTCCACACAGGAAGAGGCAGTTCCCAGGTGCCACACAGGAAGAGGCGGTTCCCAGGTGCCACACAGGAAGAGGCGGTTCCCAGGTGCCACACAGGAAGAGGCGGTTCCCAGGTGCCACACAGGAAGAGGCGGTTCCCAGGTGCCACACAGGAAGAGGCGGTTCCCACGTGCCACACAGCAAGAGGCGGTTCCCAGGTGCCACACAGCAAGAGGCGGTTCCCAGGTGCCACACAGCAAGAGGCGGTTCCCAGGTGCCACACAGCAAGAGGCGGTTCCCAGGTGCCACACAGCAAGAGGCGGTTCCCAGGTGCCACACAGCAAGAGGCGGTTCCCACGTGCCACACAGCAAGAGGCGGTTCCCAGGTGCCACACAGCAAGAGGCGGTTCCCAGGTGCCACACAGGAAGAGGCGGTTCCCACGTGCCACACAGCAAGAGGCGGTTCCCAGGTGCCACACAGGAAGAGGCGGTTCCCACGTGCCACACAGCAAGAGGCGGTTCCCAGGTGCCACACAGCAAGAGGCGGTTCCCAGGTGCCACACAGCAAGAGGCGGTTCCCACGTTCCACACAGCAAGAGGCGGTTCCCAGGTTCCACACAGCAAGAGGCGGTTCCCAGGTTCCACACAGCAAGAGGCGGTTCCCAGGTGCCACACAGCAAGAGGCGGTTCCCAGGTGCCACACAGCAAGAGGCGGTTCCCAGGTGCCACACAGCAAGAGGCGGTTCCCAGGTGCCACACAGGAAGAGGCGGTTCCCACGTGCCACACAGCAAGAGGCGGTTCCCACGTGCCACACAGCAAGAGGCGGTTCCCAGGTGCCACACAGCAAGAGGCGGTTCCCACGTGCCACACAGCAAGAGGCGGTTCCCAGGTGCCACACAGCAAGAGGCGGTTCCCACGTGCCACACAGCAAGAGGCGGTTCCCAGGTGCCACACAGCAAGAGGCGGTTCCCAGGTGCCACACAGGAAGAGGCGGTTCCCACGTGCCACACAGCAAGAGGCGGTTCCCAGGTGCCACACAGCAAGAGGCGGTTCCCACGTGCCACACAGCAAGAGGCGGTTCCCAGGTGCCACACAGCAAGAGGCGGTTCCCACGTGCCACACAGCAAGAGGCGGTTCCCAGGTTCCACACAGCAAGAGGCGGTTCCCAGGTTCCACACAGGAAGAGGCGGTTCCCAGGATCCACACAGGAAGAGACGCACAGGTTCCACACAGCAAGAGGCGGTTCCCAGGATCCACACAGCAAGAGGCGGTTCCCAGGATCCACACAGCAAGAGGCGGTTCCCAGGATCCACACAGGAAGAGACGCACAGGTTCCACACAGGAAGAGGCGGTTCCCAGGATCCACACAGCAAGAGGCGGTTCCCAGGATCCACACAGCAAGAGGCGGTTCCCAGGATCCACACAGCAAGAGGCGGTTCCCAGGATCCACACAGCAAGAGGCGGTTCCCAGGTTCCACACAGGAAGAGGCGGTTCCCAGGATCCACACAGGAAGAGACGCACAGGTTCCACACAGCAAGAGGCGGTTCCCAGGTTCCACACAGCAAGAGGCGGTTCCCAGGTTCCACACAGGAAGAGGCGGTTCCCAGGATCCACACAGCAAGAGGCGGTTCCCAGGATCCACACAGGAAGAGACGCACAGGTTCCACACAGGAAGAGGCGGTTCCCAGGTTCCACACAGGAAGAGGCGGTTCCCAGGTTCCACACAGGAAGAGGCGGTTCCCAGGTTCCACACAGCAAGAGGCGGTTCCCAGGTTCCACACAGGAAGAGACGCACAGGTTCCACACAGGAAGAGGCAGTTCCCACGTTCCACACAGGAAGAGGCAGTTCCCAAGTTCCACACAGCAAGAGGCGGTTCCCAGGATCCACACAGGAAGAGACGCACAGGTTCCACACAGGAAGAGGCGGTTCCCAGGTTCCACACAGCAAGAGGCGGTTCCCAGGTTCCACACAGCAAGAGGCGGTTCCCAGGTTCCACACAGCAAGAGGCGGTTCCCAGGTTCCACACAGGAAGAGGCGGTTCCCAGGTTCCACACAGCAAGAGGCGGTTCCCAGGTTCCACACAGGAAGAGGCGGTTCCCAGGTTCCACACAGCAAGAGGCGGTTCCCAGGTTCCACACAGCAAGAGACGCACAGGTTCCACACAGGAAGAGGCAGTTCCCACGTTCCACACAGCAAGAGGCTGTTCCCAGGTTCCACACAGGAAGAGGTGGGGCAAGGCTCCTCCCTGCTGCAAAGGGCACAAACTTCTCAAGGCTTCGCCTCAGCGGGCGGGCTGGTTCTCCAGGGACTGCCTCCCACCTGGCTGTCTCAATTTGAGCAGCTGTCCATGCTGGGGTGCCCGCCAGGGGTGTGGGAACCACTCCCAAGAGGCCTAGCAGTCCCAACACTTACCAGGGTTGACCCGAGGAGTAATCTCCCTCCCCGCGAAAACCTGAGCTGTCTTCTTACCCCCTCAGTCACCACCCAGATGTGAAGTAATGCAAAAGGCTCAATGTGGTCAGAAGAGCCCCGTTAGCCAGAATCTGGCCTCAGTTGCAAAGCAGCTTAACATGCAACAGCTCCCTACACATTCTCCTGACCCCACCCTCCACCAACCCCCAAAGCCGGAAGCTGTGAAGTCAGGACAAAGAAGGGTGGCAGCCATGATATCTCATTGTTCTACAGGTACAGGACCACACAACGAGGACAAAATAAGTTTAAATATTCAAAAGAACTGTCTCTACTATAATGTAGATGATACATTTATAAACCTGGAAAACTCACAAGAATGGACTGTGAAGGTTTTAAAAAGAATAAGATAATCTACTCGGGAGGCTGAGGCAGAAGAATCACTTGAACCAGGGAAGTCAGAGGTTGCAGTGAGCTGAGATGGCACCACTGGACTCCAGCCTGGTAACAGAGCAAGACTCCGTCTCAAAATAAACAAATATAATATAATTAATAATAAAATTATACTAAATGATGTGAAAGGCTTGGTTAATAACATATCTTGTTTTTTAATACAATGTCAACACGAATTTTAAAGGTTTTATACCAGTTTTAGTACTATTCTCCCAAAATTCAGGTCCTTCCTGTAACTTCAGAATGTGACTTTATTAAGAAACAGGGTCATTGCACATGTAATTTAAGATGCGGTCTTAGTACAGTAGGATGTGTCCTTAATCTGACACAACTGATGTCCTCATAAGACAAGGACAAGAAACAGAGAAACACCAGGGAAGATGCTGTGTGAAGGCAGAGACACAGATTGGAGTGATGTGGCTGCAGGTCAGGAAACACCAAGGATTGCCAGCAAAACCAGAAGCCAAGAGAAAGGCATGGACCAGATTCGCCCCTAGGACCTTCAGAAAGAGCATGACCTTCCAATACCTTCACGTTGGACTTCAGCCTCCAGAACTGTGAGAGAATACATTCTTAATCTCTTAAGATGCGTAGTTTGCGGTCATTTGTTACAGCAGTCTTAGCACACTAATAAGGATCTCAATTCTTCCCCATGTTGGCTACAAGCTTAATTTGATCCTGATCAAAATCCTAAAAAGATTTGTTTGGGTTTGAGGTTTTGTGCTTTGAGTTGTTTTTCGGTTGGTTGGTTGGTTTTTTGTTTGGTTTAAGATAGTATTTTCTATTTTTTTCCTCTTGTTTTTGCTTTTTTGGAAGGGTAAGAAACTTAAATGTCAACGTATCAGAATGAAAACAGTTATATCCGGGAAATTTCTGAAAAAGAAAAGTAGCAGAGCAGGACCAACACTCCCTTCCAGGGAGTGGCCCTGCTGCTGAGAGGGAGGGGCTGGGACAGGAGAGGGAGTTCCAAAACAGCCTAAGTGTGAACGGGGATTTAGTACACAACAGGGGAGGAATGTCAAATCAGTGGGCAAACATAGAACTTTCTTTTTTTTTTTTTTTTTTTTTGAGATGGAGTCTCGCCCAGGCTGGAATGCAGTGGCACGATCTCGGCTCACTGCAAGCTCCGCCTCCCGGGTTCACGCCATTCTCCTGCCTCAGCCTCCCGAGCAGCTGGGACTACAGGTACTCGCCACCATGTCCGGCTACTTTTTTTGTATCTTTAGTAGAAACGGGGTTTCACCGTGTTAGCCAGGATGGTCTCGATCTCCTGACCTCGTGACCCACCCACCTTGGCCTCCCAAAGTGCTGGGATTACAGGCATTAGCCACTGTGCCCAGCCAAACATAGATCTTTCAATAAAGGGCATTGAGAAGACTACAAAGTTGATTGGCTAATAATTTATTATAATAATAATAATAATTATTATTATTATTATTATTATTTGAGATGGAGTTTTGCTCTTGTCGCCCAGGCTGGAGTGCAGTGGCACAATCTCGGATCACTGCAACCTCCACCTCCTGGGTTCAAGCAATTCTCCTGCCTCACCCTCCTCCCAAGTAGCTGGGATTACAGGCGCATGCCACCACGCCTGACTAATTGTTGTATTTTTAGTGGAGATGGGGTTTCACCATGTTGGCCAGGCTAGTCTCCATCTCCCAACCTCAGGTGATCCGTCCACCTTGGCCTCCCAAAGTGCTGGGATTACAGGCATGAGCCACAGTGCCTGGCCTATTATTATTATTATTATTATTAATGCCATGTCACAGCTATACTCCTTTCAAAATCCTGATGGATCAAATTTTTAAAACTAAATGATTCAGAAGGGGCACAGTGGCTCACACCTGTAATCCCAGCACTTTGGGAGGCCAAGGCAGGCAGATCACAAGGTCAGGAGATCAAGACCATCCTGGCTAACACGGTGAAACCCCATCTGTACTAAAAATACAAAAAAATTAGCCGGGCGTGGTAGCGGGCACCTGTAGTTCCAGCTACTCCGGAGGCTGAGGCAGGAGAATGGCGTGAACCCAGGAGGTGGGGCTTGCGTTGAGCTGAGATCGCGCCACTGCACTCCAGCCTGGGAGACAGAGCGAGACTCATTCTCAAAAAAAAAAAAAAAAAAAAAATAGCTAAATGATTCAGAGAGGTCCAATTCATGATGAGGGACCATATTTGTATCATATCCTTCACTCCCCAAATAGCTAAGAAATGGCCAGATAATACATCACTTTCGAGGGAATAAGTTCCCCCAGCTGCATGGGGATATGAGAATCATGCTCTTGGTGGGCCACATATTTGAGGATTTCTGCAAAACAGAAAGCAAATTATATCAAACTTATAAGAGAAACCAAAGCAGAGGAAGTTTCATGTTAGAATGAGGATTCATTTTTCCCACCAAATCTCCTTGGCGCCTCTTGCAAAGGGGTTCTCAACATCCAAACATACCTGAGTCCCAGAGTGTGTGCCGCTCATTCTCGGAGACGGAACCCAATACTCTAATAAGGAGAAAAATGACTAATGCAATAACATTTCTGTTCATCCCCCTTTTGCAAAAATCATCCTCCTTTTGCGAAGATTTGGGGAAAATGAATCAAATGGAAATCCCCCAAATTCAAAGGCTCTTTATTGGCGTAGACCAACATCCCTTGTATAATACAATACATAAACCAGTGTAAAACACACTGACTTACACTCTCCCCACCCCCAGGACCACTTGCCGTGTTTGCTCGTGGTTGTTCAAACAAAGAAAATAAACCCCCGGGGATGCGCCCACTACTCGGACACTCCACAGAGGGGAGAAACACAGCGCACTTGGTTTCAGGCAAAGCCCAAGTTCCCTTCCCCTTCTCCTCCCCTTATGAAAATTCCTTTCCAACAGTCCTCAGGCTTTTTGTAAGCTGTCCTCCAAAGCCCTTCCCCAGTGAGGACTACGGGGCTGAAATGTAATCATTCTCCTGAAGCATTGCTGAGTTTTGCCGAGTCCTGCTGGTGCCCCAGCCGCTGAGTGTGTCCTTGGAGCTGGTTCTAGAAGTTGTGATGGATTTTCACTTATCACTTCCCCGGCCCCTCCTGGGCAGCCTGCAGAAACGGAGACGGCCCCGTGGCCCGCACAGAACACCTTGGCCTTGGCCGCACAGTGGGAGAGCGCGCTGTATATTCTTGAGAAACGGGGAATCTGTGTGCAGGCTGGGGCCTCCTCCTCCATTCCCCAACAGAGTCAGGAAGCAGCCCCAGTGGGCAGCGAACTAGGGAATAAACACTGTGCATTACCAACGGGGAAGGAGCCTGGACCAGGCAACCCACACATGTTCACCCCTTGCCATTATTAAAGTTAAAGCACTGTCGAAGTCCTGTTTTAGATCCACCAAATTAGCAAATAATAAGGAAGTTCTGGCCAGGACACAATGAAATTGGCACACACAGGCACACAGGGCTACTGAGCACGGGCCTTCCCCCCAGAAGGCATAGAAACCAGTAACTCTCCAGTTTCTCCTTGGCAAGCTCAGGTCGTATCTGTCATTTGCAACCCAAGAGTCCTGACTAAACAAGGACAGTGCACAGAGATGCTTACAACACCTGTGCAAGATTAGAGACCACCTCGGCTTACAGCACAAGACTAGCTAAAAAATGTTCACATGTCAGCACAACAGAATAATACAAAGACTAATAGCAAAATGGAAAAACAGGCTGGGCGCGGTGGCTCACGCCTGTAATCCCAGCACTTTGGGAGAACAAGGCGGGCGGATCACCTGAAGTCAGGAATTCAAGACCAGCCTGGCCAACATGATGAAACCCTGTCTCTACTAAAAATACAAAAAATTACCTGGACGTGGTGGCACATGCCTGTAATCTCAACCACTCAGAAGGCTGAGGCAGGAGAATGGCTTGAACCCAGGAGGTGGAGGTTGCAGTGAGCCAAGATCGTGCCATTGCACTCCAGCCTGGGCAACAGTGAGACTCTGCCTCAAAAAAAAAAAAAAGAAAAGAAAAATGGAAAAACAAACCACACTTGATTCCCAGTTAAGGGAAAGAAGAGCCCTGAAGGATCCCGTCCGGTGCTTCCGGCTACAGAAATGGAGCCACACGTGTAGGCCAGGATGGTCCAGACGGCAGGTGTTCACTGCACCCTACCCTGTTCCAGGCCTGGTGCTCCGTGGCTCACCAATGTTGTCACGTGTTCACTCTAATTCTGAGGCAGGTGCATTTTGCAAAGGAAGACACTGAGGCATCAAGCAGTTCCATCGCTTCACCATGGTCAAGAAGGGAGTCCCAAACCCAGGCTGTGGGCCCCAAGCCAAAGCTCCAAAGGCAGCAGGAAAGGGAACAGCAGTCATGGAAAAGGGGAGGTGGTTTAGGGGCTTTTTATTTGTTGGTTTGGTTTCAAATTTCATCTGGAGTTTTTCCATTATCTTTTCCAATTAAAAGAAAATCCACAAGAAATCTGTGAAAGGGGGCGGGCATGGTGGCTCATGCCTGTAATCCTGGCACTTTGGGAGGCCAAGGCGGGTGGATCACCTGAAGTCGAGAGTTTGAGACCTTCCTGGCCAACATGGTGAAACACCATCTCTACTGAAAATACAGAAATTAGCTGGGCGTGGTGGCACACGGCTGTAATCCCAGCTACTCAGGAGGCTGAGGCAGGAGAATCGCTTGAGCCCAGGAGGCAGAGGTTGCAGTGAGCCAAGATTACGCCACTGCTATCCAGCCTGGACAACGGAGCAAGACTCTGTCTCAGAAAAAAAAAAGAAAAGACATCTGTAAAAGGATCAGCACACAGCCCCCACTTGAGGACACCTACCCGATAGCTCCTGCCATGCTGGGACCCTCCACCCTGATCCCCCACGCCATTCAAGACTGAGTTCCCGAATGTACCTCCCCAGGGCGGTGATGGGGTCCAGCTTTGTGTCCACATCCCAGCACCTGGCATGGGGCAGGCAACAGTGACCCTCAGGCCCTGTTGGTTGGATTCATTGATTCAGTAATTAGCAGCCTGAGGGCAGGGGACAGAGGCCATTCTCATTCCAGGACCTACCTCCTCCCTGGGGTGTCCTGGGGAATCTCTCCTGGGCCCTGGGCCCACCCACCACACCGCATTGATTAGGCCTTCCATAGAACTCTCAAATCCACTCCCTCCACCCCATGCCTGGCACCGCCGTCCCAGTTCAGCCCTGGTTTCAGCCACATACTCCTGTTCCAGGACCAGCTGTCTAAAGGGTGAGTGTTCTGCTCTCCCTATCCTGTTCCAGTTGTTCACAGGCTCACTGCAGCCTCCAAAGAAAATCCTGACGTCACGGCCTGATGTCCCTGCTATGCCCACAGTCCCTGTCTGCCACCCTCCCCCCACCACGCTCGCAGTGCAGGCTGCCATCAGCACACCTGGTCCCAAATACACCATGTGTGCTTCCTCACACCCCTGGACCACACTGCTCTCCAGCCCAGCATGCCTTCTACACTGTCTGGTGAGTTCCTTTTTAAATAAAAACTTTATTGAGGCTGGATGCGGTGGCTCATGCCTGTAATCCCAGCCCTTTAGGAGGCCAAGGCGAGTGGATCATGAGGTCAAGAGATGGAGACCATCCTGGCCAACATGGTGAAGTCCCGTCTCTACTGAAAATACAAAAATTAGCTGGGCGCAGTGATGCATGCCTGTAGTCTCAGCTACTCAGGAGGCTGAGGCAGGAGAATCCCTTGAACCCAGGAGGTGGAAGCTGCAGTGAAAGGAGATCGCGCCACTGCACTCCAGCATGGCGACAGAGTGAGACTGTCTCAAAAACAAAACAAAACAAAACAGAAAAACAAAAAACCTTTACTGAGATACAATTCATATACCATAAAACTCACCATTTCACACCATTTTAACGTGTAAATCCAATGGTTTTTAGTATATTCGCCATCACCATAACCATCACCACAATTTTAGAACTTTTTTTTTCTTTTTCAGATGGAGTCTCCTGTCTCCAGAGCCTGTTGCCCAGGCTGGAGTTCAGTGGCAGGATCTCAGCCCACTGCAACCTCTGCTTCTCGGGCTCAGAGAATTCTCATGCCTCAACCTCCTGAGTAGCTGGAATGACAGGAGTGAACCACAATACCTGGCTAATTTTTTTTTTTTTTTTTTTTTTTTTTTTTCAGTAGAGACAGGGTTTCACCATGTTGGCCAGGCTGGTCTTGAACTCCTGACCTGAAGAGATCCACCCGCCTCGGCCTCCCCAAGTGCTGGGATTATAAGCGTGAGCCACCACACCAGACCTAGAACACTTTCATTACCCCCTAAAAACCCTATGTCCCATTAGCCCTCACCCCTCTGTCCCTCCCCATCCACCCCTTGGCCCTAGGCAACCTGTAAGCTACTTTCTGGCTCTATGAATTTGCCTCCCGTGGGCGATTCGTATAAATGGAATCACATCACTGGTCTTTTCAGGCTGGCTTCTTATTCACTTGGCATGTTTTGAAGATTCATCCATGTTGTAGTGTCATGTGGCTATAGCACCTCTTGTTCCATTCACCAGTTGATGGATTTGAACGTTGTTTTTCTTGTTTGACTATCATGACTAACACTGCTATGAACATTCATGTACAAGTTTTTTTTTGCAATTTTTTTTTTTTTTTTTTTTTTTTTTTGAGACGGAGTCTCGCTCTGTCGCCCAGGCTGGAGTGCAGTGGCGTGATCTCGGCTCACTGCAAGCTCCTCCCTCCCGGGTTCATGCCATTCTACTGCCTCAGCCTCCCAAGTAGCTGGGACTACAGGCACCCGCCACCATGCCTGGCCAATTTTTTGTATTTTTAGTAGAGATGGGGTTTCACCGTGTTAGCCAGGATGGTGTTGATCTCCTGACCTCATGATCCACCAGCCTCAGCCTCTCAAAGTGCTGGGATTACAGACGTGAGCCACCGCGCCCCCGCAAAAATTTTTTGTTGTTGTTGCTGGGTATACACCGAAAAGCAATATTGCTGGGTAACATGGTCACTTTATGTTTAACCTTTTGAAGAACTGCTGGGCTGTTTTCCAAAACAGCAGCACAGTTGTAGATTCCTATCAGCAGTGTAAGAGGGTTTCAATGTACCCACATTCTTGCTAACACTTGCTATTATCTGACTTTTTTCTTGTAACCATGCCTCTGGGTGTGAAGTGGTGTCTCTGTGGTTTTGATTTATAATTCCAAGATGGTTAATGATGTTGAGCATCTTTATATGTGTCTATTAGCCATTCATATATTTTTTGAAGAAATTTCCATTCTGATCATTTGCCCATTCTTAACTGGGTTGTCTTTTCCTATTGAGTTGTAAGGGTTCTTTATATATCCTATATACAAGACCTTTATCAGATATGCAAATATTTTTACTTTTTCTGATGGTGTCCTTTGCAATGAAATGGGAGAAGTCCCCTTGCCCCCCTCACAGGGGTGTGGCTTACTTCTTTGGTGCCCCACTGCTCAAACCCCTAGTGGGAGCGTGCAAATGGGCAGGTTGTGGGGAGCGCTTTTGGGCTCTGACCCCACAACAGCGACTAGAGTTGAGTGTTTACAGCTCCCGGAGCCCCAGTGGGTGTGTGTTACAGTGTGCTTTTTCAGCTTTGCCATCTGCAGGTGGCTTGTGTTAATCAGCTCAATTAGAACCTCTGCCTTATTACAAGGACAGAGGGCTTTCTGTATCCCGGATTCTTGCCCTGGTGTGCCAGAAAAATCGGATCACATGTGGGCTTGGAGAATGACTGCAAGGTTTTATTGAGTGGTGGAAGTAGCTGTCAGTGAGATGGATGGGGAGCCAGAAGGGGACTGGAGTGGGAAGGTGGTCTTCCCCTGGAGTCGAGCTGCCCAGCAGCCAGACTCTCCTCCGACCGCCCCTAACTGAATTCCACATCGTCCCGCCGTTGATGGCCTGCCAGCATCTGCTGGTGTCTGTCAATGTGCTCTTCCGGTCCTCTGCTCCTCTCAATGTCCAGCCACTTGTGTGTGTGCCCACTAGGGTCTCAGAGTTTTTATGGGCACAGGATGGGGGGTGTGGTGGACCAAAAGGCAACTTCTGGGGCACAAAAACAGAAATGCTTGTCCTCACATAGGTCTGTGGGCACAGGCCTGAGGGTGGAAGCCTCGCCAGGGACCCAGCCCTTCTCTACCCAGCGCTTCCCTGCCCTGTTCCCATATCAGCAACACAAAAGTTTTTAATTTTGACAAAGTCCAATTTATCTATTATTTCCTTTCATTGCTGAGTATACACAGAAGCAAGTGCACAATGGGAATTTTTTCAATTTTTATTTTGTAGAAATGGGGTTCCACAATGTTGCCCAGGCTGGTCTCAAACCCAAAGTGCTAGAATTACACCATGAGCCACCATGCCCAGCCTGTTTTTCATCTTTTTTCTAGCTTTACTGATTTCTGTTGCCTGTGCTGTTGGTGTCAATCTGCTTATGTGCCATAGGTCTATTCGAATTTTCTATTTCTTCTTGAGTCAGTTTCAGTAGTTTCTCTCCATGTATGAATTGTTCATTTTATCTAAGTTATCTAATTTCTCAGCAAGTACTTGTCCAGATATTCTTTTATAATCCTTTTTATTTCTGTAAGTGATGCCCCTTCTCTCCTTTTTTTTGAGATGGAGTCTTGCTCTGTCGCCCAGGCTGGAGAGCAGTGGCACAATCTCGGCTCACTGCAAGCTCTGCTTCCCAGGTTCATGCCATTCTCCTGCCTCAGCCTCCTGAGTAGCTGGGACTACAGGTGCCCGCCACCAAGCCCGGCTAATTTTTTTGTATTTTTAGTAGAGACGGGGTTTCACCGTGTTAGCCAGGATGGTCTCAATCTCCTGACCTTGTGATCTGCCCACCTCGGCCTCCCAAAGTGCTGGGATTACAGGCGTGAGCCACCGCGCCCTGCTGCCCCTTCTCTTTTTTTAAAGCTTGAGTCTTTTCCTTTATTCATCAGTTTTCAAAATAATGACTGGCTCCCTACCACCTCCCTAGGTATGTGACACACTGCATTCTAATCACCTGCTACTGTACAACTGATCACCCGAATGTCAGCAACTTAGCACCTGTCATTATGGTTTCTATGGTTTTGTGGGCTGAGAATGCAGCAGGGCCCTGCTGAGCATTGTTCTGCTCCTCGTCACACTGACTGAGGTCACTGGATGGTTTTTCACCAGCAGATGGATGGTCTCGGACCCCAGAAGTCTTTATTCACCTGGCTGGCACATTGGTGGGCATGGCGGGAAGGCCAAATGCAGCTGCACTGCCACACAGCGCCCACCCGCGGCCACTGAAGCATGAGGGCCTTGGGACAGGCACCTTCCCACAGGGCAATTCAGGGTGTCTGCAGGCTTCCAACAGAGGAAGTGGAAGCTGCTAGTTTCTTAAGGCCTGGGCCCACACATGTCTCATTTTTGCTATATTCTACCAGTCAAAGCAGTCAATGAGCCCACCCACATTCATGAGGATGGGGACAAAGGCCCCACCATTGCAAGGAAGACTGTCAAAAACTCTGGGGCCATCTCTAATCTTCCACAAATTGGGTGTGCTGCTTTGGGCTTTTGTATTTTTATGAACATGGATTCAAACACATATGATGAGTTTCAGTCCATGGCAGTTACTATTACTGATGCTCAAATTGACCCCATTTGGGGCAGGAGGAACTCTTTAAGTGGCCCCCTGAGCCTTATTAATGTAACCTGGTCTTCCTGTTACACGCCTGTAATCTCAGCACTTTGGGAGGCCGAAGCAGGCGGATCACGAGGTCAGGAGATCGAGACCATCCTGGCTAACACAGTGAAACCCCGTCTCTACTAAAAATACAAAAAATTAGCCGGGCTTGGCGGTGGGCGCCTGTAGTCCCAGCTACTCGGGAGGCTGAGGCAGGAGAATAGCACGAACCCGGGAGGCAGAGCTTGCAGTGAGCCGAGATTACGCCACTGCACTCCAGCCTAAGGGACAGAGCGAGACTCCATCTCAAAAAAAAAAAAAAAAAAAGAATTCCAATCCTCCCTTTCTGTCACTTGGACCTATCCTCTCCACTGTTGTGGCCCAGGCTGGAGTGCGATGGCATGATCTCAACTCACTGCAATCTCCGCCTCCCTGGTTCACGTGATTCTCCTGCCTTAGCCTCCCCAGCAGCTGGGATTACAGGCGCCCATCACTACGCCAGGCTAATTTTTTTGTATTTTTAGTGGAGACGGAGGTTTCGCCATGTTGACCAGACTGGTCTCAAACTCCCAGCCTTCAGGTGATCCACCCACCTCGGCCTCCCAAAGTGCTGGGATTACAGGCTGGGATTACCACACTTGGCCCTATCCTCTCTTTTCAAAGTTATTGATCAACACTGACTTCTTGGTATCAGTGATCTGTTTAACTTTTCCTGCCTTAACCCTAGGTAACTGTGGAGCCGCTGGGAACACCCACGTGCTCTTCAGGGTCACTGACTCTTGTCTCTGGCTCTTACCTGATGCCCGATTGTTTTACTGTCACTTTCGCCCGTCGGCTCTGAGCACTGAGGACCGTTAGGCCCCAGCCCTCCCTCCAGGCCTTGCTGTCCCCCTTTGCCTAGGAAGTTCGTATTCATCATCTAAAATCCATCTAATACTGACCCAGTTCGCCACCTTCCCAACACGCCCACGCGTGCCTTCCCCACCGTGTTCTGCGTTCACTGCCCACCGTGGTCACGCTGTAACCCGGGCACCTAGTCACCCTGTCACAGCCTGCACGCTTCCATGTTAGGAATCTGTGAGCTCACCAGAGGTCAGGACCTCACCCGTCATCTCAGTGCCCAGCTGCTGGGGCAAGGCTAGCCCGGCTGTCACTGAACTAAGTGAGTCTCTGCTGGCATCAAAGAAGGGGGCACCCTTGGCTTTCTCTGGCACCCTCTTCTTTGATACCTAGGAGGCAAAAAGTGGGAGCAGGCATGAGGGAAATGAGCTGGGAACTGGTAAGGCAATGCCTTTCCAAATGCAGCGGCCCACCAAGGCTTCCTATGGGGTGATGAGTTCACTCCAGACCGTGTGAATTAACTGCCAAGGAGCCAGGGTGCGTGAAAGGCTCTGGGGCGCCCCACACCATTAGCTACTCATGAAGTGCTTTGTGTGCCCACTTCTTTCTCCAGAGGTATTTGGCATGAGTGACTTAACTGATAAGGTTTGAAAGTTAAAACCAGTTTCCACTAAGGCGGCCTTGGGGTCCTCTGGACGCTATCGCCAACCATCTGAGTCTGTAACAAACACCCAGCACCGAAAAAAGCATGTCAGGGCTGCTCCGGTGGGGCTGGGTGGTTTTATGGGATCCCTTCACTAATTAAAATTCACTCTTCCAGACAGCTGTGATCTTTGGTGTCTTATGCACTTGAAAAATATATCTTGACATTTAAGCCATGCTTGCTGGGATGGTGTGAGTAGCAGTGATAAGCCACAAATTCCAATCAGTGTAAAAATGCTAAATTCCATGTTGGGGCTTGATTTGAAGGGCAAGGGTGCCCGAATTCCTACAGTTTGTCCCCACTCCATCAGCACCCACAGAGACAGGCCTCTTCCTGTTCTTGGGATGACACAGACGCCCACCCAAGGCCACTGCCCACTCCTGAAATTTCAGGCTGCAATAACAACAAACTACATTTTCGCTCTGGACAATTTCGGGTGCTGTTATTGGCCAGTTGGTGTCTGCACAGCAGATAGTTCAGGAATGTTCTGGGCCACACAAGGTCACGAGCCTGGATGAGCAGAGCCTCCACCCCTGCCCCAGCTCAGCTCCTAGCCCATGGTGGATCCAGCCATCATCTCTGCCCAGGGTCCCTAAACAGGATCCAAGAGGCTGGGGGGAGTAGGAAGGCGCCCAGCTTGTTGCAGAATCCCTGCTCCCTGACATCCCCATCCTGGGAGCCTAGCCTCTGAGGCACACAGGGGGATCTCCCCAAGGCCCCTCCCACTCTCTCCCAGGTCCCCAGGGGAGGGTACCCATGGCAGGGCAGGATGCTCCATAAACCCAGCAGGCCTCTTCTATCTGAAGGCCCAAGCCATGCATCTCTGACCAGGGTGGCTTTGAAAGGTGTCTGAGGTGTGGGCCCCAAACACCCTCCCACTTCATGCCTTGGCAGGAGCTGCTCTATGAGGCCGGAATGACTCCCACTGTCTGCCCCACCCCTCACCTGCACCACACCAGCCAAGGAAGGTCAGCCACCTAAGCTCTGGGGATCCTGTGTTCCTAATGCAGACAGCCCCTACAGGCTCCCCTGCACTGCTGTGGTCTGCCATGGCCTGTCCCCACCCGTTGTAGGGAAAGCCACATTCTGTCATGAAGTGGGGGCGAGGCTGGGGATGGGAGCACAGAGAGACCTGCCCTGGGGGTCAGGACGACCCCCCACTGGCCCCTGGGTCACACCAGGTTCAGAGCAAAGGGTGGGATGGGGAGTGGGCACCATGGAGCTTAGGTGGTCTTCTCAGGGTGGAGAGGTTGCCCAAGGAAATGCTCTCTTTCTTCCTTTTGTTTCCTCTAGGAGATTTGCTCAAGGTGGAGGCAGGGTGAGCCCAGGCATGGGACAGGGGCCTCTCCAGAGCAGAGAGACGTTGGACAAGCGGGGCCCTGGGGTGGGTGGGGTGCGTGCAGCTCAGGCCACTTCCTACCTGTGCTGCGGGTCCCCTCTGTCACCTGCCCCGAGGTTTGTTTTGTTAACAACGTAGATGCTTTGCCTCTCTGAGTGCGTTCAGCTGTCGTCACAGAATACCATAGACTGGGTGCTTATGAACGACAGAAATTTCTTTCTCGCAATTCTGGAGGCTGGGAGCCCCAAATCAAGTGCTGGCAAATTCAGCGTCTGGTGAGAGCTGCTTCCTGGTTCATAGATAGCCCCTAGCCCTATTCATGAGGGCTCTGCCCTCATCACCTCATCACCACCCAAAGGTCCCTGCCACCCCCTGATACCATCACATTGGTGACTAGGCTTCAATATATGAAGCTGGGGGTGACACCAACATTCAGACCATAGGATTACCCATTGGCAAAATAAAATTCTTCTTAAAAATACATGTGGAAGGCCGGGTGCGGTGGCTCACGCCTGTAATCCCAGCACTTTGGGAGGCCGAGGCAGGCGGATCATGAGATCAGGAGATCGAGACCATCCTGGCTAACACAGTGAAACCCTGTCTCTACTAAAAAGACAAAAAATTAGCCTGGTGTGGTGGCGGGCACCTGTAATCCCAGCTACTCGGGAGGCTGAAGCAGGAGAATGGCATGAACCCGGGAGGAGGAGCTTGCAGTGAGCCAAGATCGCGCCACTGCACTCCAGCCTGAGTGACAGAGCAAGACTCCATCTCAAAAAAAAAAAAAAAAAGCATGCGGAAGCATGAGGCAGAAGCATCTCCGGCCAGCTGCTACGTCCGTTATCACCCTCCGACCCAGCAGGCACAGCCGGTGCCCCCCTACTCTGTGAGCGGGACCAGTTGTCATCAGAGACACCTGCTAGGGGACACAGAGGCCTTGGGCTGGGTCAACGCCGCCAGCTGCTCCTTGGGGAAGGCAAGATGAGGGGCCGGCTTTTAAGATGGTGGCTGTTGGGGAGCTGCCTACACGCTCTGTCTAATATTCTCTTTAACTCGAGACCTTCTGACACCATGCTGGAGGCTGATGAAGGGGAAATCTGACAGGAGCTATAGGGTGGGTCTGAGATGTCAGTCCGTGCTCCGCCGTCTCTCTTCTCTGTTGCCACATTTGGGTTGGACCCGAGGCCGTTGGAACTGGGACCTTTAGAAGTCCCTTGCAGAACGTTTGCTAGCTTTATTGTTAGGCACCCTATACTTTTTGTTACTTTGGTAAATTGATTTTTTCATTGCTTTTTGGAATGTAGAAAGGCAATTGATTTTTGTTTATTGATCAAGCAACTTGCTCAACTACCCTATTAATTCTGTCATCTGTCTGTAAGTTTGAGGGAGGTTCTATTTATATAATCATATCATTAGACAGCAATTACAGTTTGCTTTCCCTTCTTCTCATTCTCATACTTTGAATTTCTTTTTCTTCTCTGTCTGCACTGTCTGGGGCCCTCAGGACAATCTCCAATGGAAACAGTGTGCTGGGCATCTGATTGTATTCCTGACTGGCTAAGGATGACGACTAGCATGTCACTGTCAAATGTGACGTTTCCCATAGATTGTTAGTGTATATCTTCTTTGACTTCAGATTTGCTAAGAGTTTGAGTCTTTTTCCAATCATGAGTGGTTTTTACATTTTATCAATTTATTTTCATGCATCTATTAAGAATATCATCTGCTCTTGGCCGGGCGCAGTGGCTCACGCCTGTAATCCCAGCACTTTGGGAGGCCAAGGCGGGCAGATCACGAGGTCAGGAGATCCAGACCATCCTGGCTAACATAGTGAAATCCCATCTCTATTAAAAATACAAAAAAATTAGCTGGGTGTGGTGGTGGGTGCCGGTAGTCCCAGCTACTCGGGAGGCTGAGGCAGGAGAATGGTGTGAACCTGGGAGGCGGAGCTTGCAGTGAGCCAAGATCACACCCCTGCACTCCAGCCTGGGCAACAGAGTGAGACTCCATCTCAAAAAAAAAAAAAGAATATCATCTGCTCTCATTTCCCTGTGCCTATTAATATGGTGACTTCACAGGTCGATTTTCTAACATCAAATCAACCTTGAGTTTCTGGAACATAACAACCTTGATGTGACCTGTTATATTTCTTTTTTTCTTGCTCTGTTGGCCAGACTGGAGTGCAGTGGTGCGATCTCGGCTCACTGCAACTTCTGCCTCCCAGGTTCAAGGGATTCTCCTGCCTCAGCCTCCTGAGTAGCTGGGATTACTGGTGCCCGCCACAACGCCCAGCTAATTTTTGTATTTTTAGTAAAGACAGGATTTCACCATGTTGGCCAGGCTGGTCTCAAACTCCTGACCTCAAGTGATCTGCCCACCTCGGCCTCGCAAAGTGCTGGGATTACAGGCGTGGGCCATCATGCCCAGCCTGAACTCTTATACTACTATGTGTTTTGCCTGGATTTGATTTGCCCAATATTTTACCTAGAGGGTTTTCACATCCATGTTCATAAGTAGATTGGCCTGTAACTGACTTTTCTCCCAATTTTCTCTTTTTGGTACTATAAAATGAATTGGAGAATGTTTCCTCTTTGTCTCCAGAACACTTTATATATAAAACCAAAACTATCTTCTTCTTTAAAGATGTCTTAAACTTACCTCAGTCTGTTTCCTTTGTGAAAGATTGTTTACCAATAATCTAATTTCTTTAAATTTTATCAGACTCTTCATTCAGGTTTTCTATTTATCCTTAAGCTGGTTTTTATTAATTGTATTTTCTAGGTGTTTTAGACAGTTTTGAGTTTATGAGCATCAGGTTGAAACGGGAAAGGTTCCCTTGTCCTCCTGTCAGGGCATGTGACGGGGGTGTGGCTCGCTTCTTCAGGGCCCCACTGCTCAAGCCTCTAGGAGAGCATACAGACGGGCAGCGTCTGGGGGTGGATGTTCACAGCACCTGAAGCCCCAGTGGGCGTGTGCTGCATGTGCTCTTAGTTTTTCCATCTATAGACAGCTTGTGTTAACCAGCTCAATTAGACCCTTTACCTTGTTGCAAGGACAGAGGGCTTTCTGTGTCCCGGGTATGTACCAGGTGCCTTGGTGTCCTGGAAGAATCGGACCACACGTGGGCTTGGAGAATGAGTGCAAGGTTTTATTGAGTGGAAATAGCTGTCAGAAGATGGCAAAGCCAGAAGGGAGATGGTTTTCCCCTGGAGTCAGCCACTCAGCAGCTGGACTCTTCTCCGACCACTTCAGCCAAACTCCATGTCATTCCCCAGGTCAATGGCCTGCCAGCGTGCCGGCCTCTGCCTGTGCCTGTCAGTGTGCTCTTCAACCCGTGCGTTCCTGTCAACGTCCAGCCGCCCGTATGTTCCTCTGCTAACGTGCTCCTCTGTCCAGCCACCTGTGTGTCTGCCTGCTAGGGTCTCGGGTTTTTATAGGCACAGGATAGGGGCTTGGCAGGCCAGGGTCGTCTTGGAAAATGCAATATATGGGCAGGAAAACAAAAATGCCTGTCCTCACCTAGGTCTGTGGGCGCAGGCCTGGGGGTGGAGCCCTATCCAGGGACCATGCCCTTCCCTTCCCAGCACTTCTGTATCAAAGCCATAGTACTTTTTACTGTCATTTTAATCTTTGCTGTACCTGAGATGTATCTTCTTTTTCACTCCTGAAAGTTTTGAGGTGTATGTGTGCCTTACTTCTTTTCTTACAGCTTTATTGAGATATATTTCACATACCATAAAATTCACCCATGTAAACCATACAGTTTAATGATTTTTAGAATATTCACAGTGGTACAACCAACACCACCATCTAATTTTAGAACATTTTCAGCATCCTTAAAAGAAATCCCAGTGACATCAACAGCCACTCCCTATTTCCGTTCTCCCCTTCTGTTTCATTCTCCACCTAAGAATTTTTTTTTTTTTTAATTAGAGAGAGTCTCACACTGCCACCGGGGCTGGAGTAAGCCGATCTCGGCTTACTGCAACCTCTGCCTCCCAGGTTCAAGCGATTCTCCTGCCTCAGTCTCCCGAGTAGCTGGGACTACAGGCGCCCGCCACCACGCCCGGCTAATTTTTGTATTTTTAGTAGAGACAGGGGTTTCATAATGTTGGCCAGGATGGTCTCAATCTCTTGACCTCGTGATCTGCCCGCCTTGGCCTCCCAAGGTGCTGGGCTTACAGGCATGAGCCACCAGTGCCTGGCCGAGATTGGCTTTTAATTTGTTTCATGTTTGCATGGTTCAAAAGTCAAAATGACATGATGAGGCATAAAATAAGTATAGGCTGGGCACGGTGGCTCACACGTATAATCTCAACACTTTGAGAGATCAAGGCAGGAGGATCACTTGAGGCCAAGAGTTCAAGACAAGCTTAGGCAACATAGCAAAGCCCCATCTCTACAATTTTTATATTAAACTTAGCCAAGCATAGTGCTGTGTGCCTATATTTAGCCAGGCATAGTGGTGTGTGCCTGTATTCCCAGCTACTTGAGAGGGTGAGGCAGGAGGATTGCTTAAGCCCAGAAGTTCGAGACTGCAGTGAGTGATGATCACACCACTGCACCTCCAGCCTGGGCAAGAGTGCAAGACTCTGTCTCTAAAAAATTAAAAATTAAAATGGGGTATAAAAATATACAAAAACAATTCTAACTCCCATCTTCATCTTCCCCACAACTGTCTCTCTCACACTCACATAACCATTTTTATTCATTTTCTGTTTATTTTTCTGTATTTCTTTATACAACTACAACCAGGAAATGCAAATATATTTATTCCTATTTTCCACTCTTTTCTTATAGAAAGGTAACTTCATTGATACAGTATCCTGCACCTTCTTTTTTTTCTTACTGTATCCTAAAGTAGCTCATTATTCTTTCTTACAGTTGTGGTTCATGTTTATTCAACCAGCTCCCCATGGGCAGGCCCTTGGCTTGTTTCCAAGCTTTTGCCATTACAAACAGTGCGTAGTGTATAACCTCGTTCATGGGTCATTTTATACTCATGAATATCTATCTGTAGAATAGATTCCCAGAGGTAGGATTGCTGGGCCAAAGGATAAATATATTTGTTTTTTTTTGTTTGTTTGTCTTTTTTTTTTTTTAAGATGGAGTCTTGCTCTGTTACCCAGGCTGGAGTGCAGTGGTGCCATCTCAGCTCACTGCAAACTCCGCCTCCCGGGTTCACGCCATTCTCCTGCCTTAGCCTCCTGAGTAGCTGGGACTACAGGCACCCGCCACCATGCCTGGCTAATTTTTTGTATTTTTAGTAGAGACGGGGTTTCACCGTGTTAGCCAGGATAGTCTCAATCTCCTGACCTCATGATCCGCCCACCTCGGCCTCCCAAAGTGATGGGATTACAGGCATGAGCCACCACGCCCAGCCAATACATTTGTATTTTTTCTAGGCAATGCCAAACTGCTCTCCATAAGGTTTGTGCAATTTTGTATTCTCCACAACCAAACCTGTTTCCTCACAGCCACACCAACAATGTATTTTATAATTTTGGATTTTTGCCAAATTGAATTGTGCAAAATGATGTCTAAGGGCAATTTAATTTGCATTTGTCTTATTACAACTGGGGTTGAGCATCTCTTGATGTTTAAGGATCATTTGCATTTTCATTCTGTATGAACTATTTCTTTCTTTTGCCCATTTTTTCTGTGTAGTCCTTGGTCTCTTTCTTAGGAAAGTAAAAGCTATCTTTATCCATTACTGCATGACAGACTACCTCAAAACCTAATGGCTTAAAGCAACATAATTTATTATTCCTCAGGATTCTGTGGGTTGAGTGGGCACAGCTGGGTGGCTCTTGCTCTACTTGCTACTAGCTGGGGTTACTCACTTGGCTACATTTGGCCGGCAGCTTGGCTGAGCTGGATGGTCCACGAAGCCTTCACTCACTTGTCCAGTGCCTTCGTGCTCATCTGCATAGCCACGTCACCTCGGCTTGGGCCTCCTCACAGCATGGTGGTCTCAGGGAAGTCAGCCTTCTTACATAGCAGCTGGCTTTCAAGAGGGAGGAAACAGCAGCTGCCAGTCCTCTTAAGGCCTGGATTCCAAAGTCATGGAATGTCACTTCTGCATTCCTTTGGTCATAGAAAGTCACAAGGTGAGCCCAGATTTAAGGAATAGGAAATAGACCCCACCTCTGGATGGGAGAAGTGGTGTGGGCTACAGGGAAGGAACACACTGGTGGCCACTGGGGCCAAAGGTCTGGGATAAACGGGGAGAACTGGGGCAGCTGCTGGCATCACCTCGAGTCTGTCTTAGCCCTTGGGGGCATCGTGAGCTTGGATTTTTTAAAGACAAGGCTCCAAGGGTTGGGAATCTTGAGGGTTATAACAATACTAAAAACTAAGGACACGCATACATTTTGTTGTGATTTTCAGTGGAGGAACTTAGTGAAAGTGGTGTTACGGGGTCAGGGAGAAAATGTAAAAGCTTGGCCATGGGTGGGTTGGGGCCGACCCTTTCTCCCACCAGTTTATGGCTGGTGAATGTGGGAGATGTCAACTCCATTTAGGGGACTGGAGGGACCTGGACAGTTTTGAAGGGGAATTTGAGAGTTGAATTTGAGAGTGCACTTGTAAAGGACTCGACCCTGCCAGTCACGGTTCAAGATCAGGGTTGGCTGTAGGTGGGAGGCCGTGCAGTTCCTGGGAAAGCTAACTCACCGTGGTGTCTTTTCTGTCTCACGCCGAGAAGAGCCCTGTTTGCGCTCCGCTACTGCCTGGAGTCTCCAGAGGGCACAAACAGGCAAGGGGATGTGTGGGGAGTACTTGCTTTTTCTTGCTTTCTTCTTTACAGAATTTGTTCTTTTCCCACAAGGCCACTCTAGCCACACCAGGAGCTTTCTCAGAAACAGACACAATCTGTTTCCTTTTTTTTTTTCAGACAGGGTCTCACAAATGACAAACAACAAGACAAATGACAAACAGGCAAAAAAAAAATTCTTTTTTTTTTCCAAGACAAAACCCAAATTGATTCAGCAGACATTTTAATTAGGAAATCCTATAAATCAGGACCACTCTTAATTTCAGACACTCCATTATGAAGTGTACATCTACATCTGGGGGATGAATAAGCCATTGAATCTTTTAAAAACTGGCTTTTTAAAAACTGTTACCGAGGCTAGAGTGCAGTGGTACCATCTTGGCTCACTGCAGCCTTAAACTCCTGGGCTCAAGTGATCCTCCTGATTCAGTCTCCCCAGTAGCTGGGAGCACAGGTGCACGCTGCCACCATGCTGGCTAATTTTTTTTTTTTTTTTTTTTTTTTTGAGACGGAGTCTCACTCTGTCGTCCAGGCTGGAGTGCAGTGGCATGATCTCGGCTCACTGTAACCTCTGCCACCCAGGTTCAAGCGATTCTCCTTCCTCAGCCTCCCAAGTAGCTGGGATTACAGGCACCTGCCACAGCGCCTGGCTAATTTTTGTATTTTTAGTAGAGATGGGGTTTCACCATCTTGGCCAGGCTGGTCTTGAACTTCTGACCTCGTGATCCACCCCCTGCTCGGCTACCCAAAGTGCCAGGATTACAGGCATGAGCCACCGCGCCCTGCCTAATTTTTGTATTTTTCTGTAGAGATGGGATCTCGTTATGTTGCTCAGGCTGATCTCAAACTCCTGCCCTCAAGCAATCTTCCTGCCTTGGCCTCTCAAAATGCTGGGATTGTAGACGTGAGCCACCGTGCCCACCTAAACAATCTCGAGCCACTCTCCTATCCTCCCAGCCAAACTTTCTTATTCCACGCTTGCTGGTGTCTGTAGGAATGGACAAGAGACCCTGGATGTTTTTCTGCTCTGTGCTGGCCTCTCTGAAGCTGTGGGCCTCAGCCTCTGCACGTTCTCCCCGTGCGGTTTGTCTCCTTCTCCCATGCAGATGTTCTTTGCGACCGAAGCTGGTTTTAAAATGTGGCTTTCCCCGAAGAGAAATCACAGGCTTTGCCCTTTGAAGCTTAATGGTGTCTTATGAAGTTCCTACCCCCAAATGCAAAGGTAGCAAAGTCAGTTTTTAAGAGATTCAATGGCTTGTTCATCCTCCAGATGTAGATGTACGCTTCATATTGGAGTGTCTGAAATTAGAGTAGTCTTGATTTATAGGATTTCCTAATTAAAATGTCTGCAGAATCAAGTTGGGTCTTGTTTTGGGAAAGAAAAGAATTTTTTTTTGCCTGTTTGTCATTTGTCTTTTGACTTTGCTTATGTTTGTGTCTGTGTGTACATGTGCACATAGGGTTTTGTTGAACATTTTATTTGGAAACAATTATAGATTCACAGAAGTTGCAAGGATAGTATCGAGATGTCCCCATTTACACTTCACACAGTTTCTCCCAGTGACAATATCTTACATAACTATGGTACAACATCAAAACCGGAAAAATTGACATTAGTACAATGTGTGTCATCTTTTTTTTTTCCTCTTTTGAGACAGAGTCTCACTCTGTCGCCCAGGCTGGAGTGCAGTGGCGTGATCTCAGCTCACTGCAACCTCTGCCTCCCAGGTTCAAGCCATTCTCATGCCTCAGCCTCCTGAGTAGCTGGGATTACAGGCGCCCACCACCACGCCTGGCTAATTTTTGTATTTTTAGTAGAGAAAGGGTTTCTTGTTGGCCAGGCTCATCTCTAACTCCTGACCTCAGGTGATCTGCCCATCTCAGCCTCCCATAATGCTGGGATTACAGGCATGAGCCACCAAGCCCGACCCAATGTGTGTCATCTTATCATGTGTGTAGTTTCATGTAACTATTACAATCAAAATACAAAACTGTCCCATAGCCACAAAAATCACCCTTGGGAGCCACCCCATGATAGTCACCTACACAGCCATGTCCCCACCATCCCTAACCTCTGACAGCCACTCATCTGTTTTCCATCTCTGTAGGGGGTAAATAGGCCTCCAAAAATGTATGTCCAGCTCCTAACCCCTGGAACTGTGAGTGTGACCTTATTTGGAAAGGGGTCTTTACAACTATAATTAAGAATCTCAAGTTGAGATCATCCTGGAGTCAAAGTGGGCTCTGAATCCAATGACAGCTGTAAGAAAAGGAAGAAGGACATTGGAGACAAAAGGCAAAGAGGAGAAGGCGATGTGGAGACGGAGACACGGGTGGCAGTGATGCGTCCAAAAGCCAAAGAAGGTCAACGATTGCCGCAGCCACCAGAAGCCAGGAGAGAGGTATGAGTCCAATTCTGTCTCGGAGCCTTCAGAAAAACACTTCACTTAAGCTGGTAAAAACCAAAACCAAAACCAAACAAACAAAACCATTGACAAAGGGGAATCCACATGCACAGGGCATTAGAGCATTCAACAAATATGAGTGCCTACCATATGCCAGGTGCTGGACAGAGCATTTGGGATACTTTCGTGCACAGGAAGGCGAAGGCCCTGCCCTTGAGCAGTGACTTGCTAATGGGTTGTTGGTTTTTCCGGGCTATTTTCTTTCTGCTATTCCGATTGGATAATATATATCATTGTACCTCCAAGTTCATGGATTTCTTTCCTCCGTCCTCTCCATTCTGCTCTTAAACCCATCCATTGAGTTTTTATATTGTTGTTCTATATTTTATCCTTACCTTTTTTTTTTTTTTTTTTTAAGGTGGAGTCTCACTCTTTGTCGCCCAGGCTGGAGTTCAGTGGCACAATCTCGGCTCACTGCAACCTCTGCTTCCTGGGTTCAAGTGATTCTCCTGCCTCAGCCTCCCAAGGAGCTGGGATTACAGGTGCATGCCACCATGCCCCACTGATTTTTTTGTATTTTCAGTAGAGACGGGGTTTCACTATGTTGGCCAGGCTGGTCCCAAACTCCCTCAGGTGACCCACCCATCTCGGCCTCCCAAAGTGGTGGGATTACAGGCATAAGCCACCGTGCCTGGCCTCATTTATTTCTTAATATCATCTATTTCTTTGCCTAGACTTTCTCCTTTTTCATTTGTTTCAAGCACATTCATAATGTGCACATTGCAGCATTTTGTGACAGCTGCTTTAAGATTCTTATAGGATAATTCTAACATCTGTGTCATCTCAGTGTTCATGTCTGCTGTCTCTTCTCGTTCATGCTGAGACTCTGTCCCTACAAAAATTAAAAAATAATTAGCCAGGCATAGTGGCATGTGCCTCTGGTCCAAGCTTCTCAGAAGGCTGAGGCAGGAGGATCACCTGCGTGCAGGAGTTCAAAGCTGCCATGAGCCGTGATCACACCACGGCACTCCAGCCCGAGTTACAGAGTGGGACTGTCTCCGAAATAAATAAACGAATAAATAAAAATACACACATTTAAAATATTTGACTCAACTCGTGAATGAATGAGAAAATTGGTAAGCTACCACAACTAGTTTAAAGGAGAATTCAAAGAACAGAGACAGCTATGGATCATGAAGTGGATGTATAAATATATATCAAGTTGGCTCTTTTTTGGTAGGGTTTGCATTAGCTTCCTCTTGCTGCTATAACAAATTATCACAAATGTTAGTGGCTTAAAACAGCAAATGTATTGTGTTGCAGTTCTGGAGATGGGAGGTCCAAAGTGGGTGGACAGAGCGGAGTTCCTTCGGGAGGCTCCATGGGAGCCTGTTTTCTGGCCGGGCGTGGTGGCTCATGCCTGTAATCCCAACACTTTGGGAGGCCGAGGCAGGCAGATCACGAGGTCAGGAGATCAAGACCATCCTGTCCAACATGGTGAAACCCCGTCTCTACTAAAAAAATACAAAAAATTAGCCGGGCGTGGTGGTGGGCGCCTGTAGTCCCAGCTACTCTGGAGGCTGAGGCGGGAGAATGGTGTGAACCCGGGAGGCAGAGCTTGCAGTGAGCCAAGATTGCGCCACTGCACTGCAGCCTGGGCGACCCAGCGAGACTCCGTCTCAAAAAAAAAAAAAAAAGAGAGAGAGCCTGTTTTCTCGCCTTTCCCACTTCTAGAGGCTGACCTCATCCCTTGCCTCATGGCCAGGCCTCGCTGCACCCTCTGCTTGCAAAGCCACGTCTCCTTCCCTAACCCCAGCCCTCCTGCCTTCCTCCTGGAAGGAGCCTTGTGGTTACACCGGGCCCTCCGAGATAATTCAGGGAAATCTCCTCACCTCAAGATCTTTACCTAATTTAGATATGCAGAGTCTGTTTTGCTGCATAAAGTAACATGCTCACACTGTGGACATCTTTGGGGTCCATTACTCTGCCTGCCATGATGGGGAATCAAGTGTTCTTTCTACCAGAAAGAATTAATTTGCACATCTACAGATAAAAATCATTTGCATTGCTGTTGCTTATCTACAATTTACAAAATTACAAAATAGCACAAAGACAATGAAAAGCACAGACCCAAAAGTGGGTGGCCCAGAAGAGAGTGCTTCATTTTACACTGTGATCCAAAGCAGTTTTCCACTGAAGACACCTAATCATTCTTCTGGTCCATTTCAAAGGCTTTTACCACTTTTCCTGATATTTCTAACCTGCTTCATCCCTTTACTTCTAGTTCATGCTTTTTTCCTCATTTCTGTCCTCTGTGTGCCTTAGCATGCTTTCAACTCTATCTCTCTTAAACTCCTTTTAATTTCATGTTCATTCTGAAATAGGTTTGCCTTTTCTTCTATTTTTTTTTTGTAATTCTACCAGTCCATAATGTCCACCTGCTATCTGGTCATCTCTTCCTCTTGTCTGGCTATTTCTATCCTAAGTTCTTACATTTTTGCTTTGTGGTCTTTATAGTTGCAGCTATTTCACTGAGGTTTTTTTTCTTAATATATGTTGGAAGTTTGGAGTGCAATTTTCCTCCGCCTTTGGCAACATTTTTCTGACGTATTTTCTTCATCTGCCGAGAAATTCTGTTTCTCTTTTTCAGGGTTTTTCTTACAGTATTCTGTATGAATTTGAAGTTATAGCTATTATGTTACTAATATTTGGGTGAGTTCTTTGATCCCAGACCAGCTGTTAGCAGGAGAATCCTGGGTGTTGGTGGTGGTTTGTTTTGCTTTGTTTTGCTTGAGATGAGATCTATGTTGTCCAGGCTGGTTTCAAACTCCTGGCCTCAAGCAATCCTCCCGCCTCGGCCTCCCAAAGTGCTGGTATTACAGGTGTGAGCCACCATGCCTGGCCCATCCTGTGTCTTGATAGCATAAACTCAGATGTGATCCAAGGGCCACCATGAATCACAAACACACTCTTGTCACTTGGAGAATTCCAAGAGCTTTAGAAGCTTCATCCCATGAACTCTCGGGAAAAAAAAAAATCTTTGCCATAAAACAGAGGGACTTTCTGATTAGTATGCCTAAGGAAGTAAGAGGCTGAAGCTTATCAGAACAGCCAAGGGTATCAAGAGAGAAGGCCTGGGAAAGAAGAGATGGCAGACAGGAGATCTGTCTCCATAAAGAGCTACATAAGTCACGGCACTTGTTCCTCTGGGCCTCAGAAGATGACTGGAAACAGGCAACTCCAGGTCCAGGACATGGGCTGTGTGTTAGAGGGAAGTACTCCTTCCCACTCGAATCCCCCTGAGAGAGTGATGGGCTAAGCCAGTAACCACCATATCTGCAAGTGCCCTGGGCCTTCATTTGATGTGGGGCCCGGGAAGATCCTGCTCCAGGGAGGAGTTAGGGCACTGTAAGGGTCACCACAGCTCACAGGGGCCCAGCACAGTGGCCAGGCCTTCACATGCACTTGGTAGACATTTTTTTGGTCATGCTGTACAGACTGTCCCTCCAGGTTTTGGAGAAGTAGGGGGCGTAGGGTTGGGTCCACCATTGTACACAACAGGGCACAGTGTAAAACTGAGGAGTGGGTCACGTCTGCCAAGCCCCTGAACCACCACCCTATGCGAGATGATCTCACTGATCGTCTTTACTCCTCATGCCGCCTCTTGCCATAGGCTGGGTCTCCTCCTCCCTTCTTACATGGTGTCAACCCCTCATCCTCAAATTCTTATGCACAATCCCAAATAAGGCTCCAGGAAAACCTCTGCTCAACCGGAAACTCATGATGGTGAACCTTAAACAAAGTGTCAACCACCCTTGCCCCCTGCTCTCAGCAACACAACATAGGAGTTTTGATTCCCTCTTCTTCAACACACCCTTGACCTGCTCTTAGCAAGGCCCCCAACCTTGACTGCAGGTGGGGTGTTTCTTCCTGCAGAACTGAGTGTGAAGGACATCATCCACCCTGGCACCCCTGCTCCCTGACCCTCTGCTGCACAGCCAGTGGGGCTGCCTGGCCACCTGCTCTGGACTCATCATGCACCAGCTTATTGGGATTCTATTGACTGAGGCTTCCATGTGCCCCCACTCCTGGTTTCCCTTCCACCCTGTCCCCTATTCATGGTGTCCCCAGAGTTCTGCCCTTCTCCTCTGTGTCTCATGAATTTCACACCCTCCCTGGGTCCCATGGCTTCCCATCTTACCCAGTTGCTAAGGACCCCCAGTTTCTGTTTCCTGTGCAAATCCCCCTCCCATCTATGGATGGAGACACAGAAACTCTTTCACTGTGGTTTCCTTTGGGGAGAGCTGTGAGGAGCATAAAGTAGTATATACATGTTGTAGAGGGTGATTATAAGTGTTTTCCTCCCATCTTAAACTCTTGCTAGTTCTCCCCAGTTTGAGATTGCAGTGGGCTATGATCACGCCATCCTGGGCAACAGATTATAATTACATGGTTTTGTGTTTTTGTCCTTTTTTTTTTTAAGACAGGGCTGTCTGGGCGCGGTGGCTCACAACTGTAATCCCAGCACTTTGGGAGGCCAAGGCGGGCAGATCACAACATCAGGAGGTCGAGACCATCCTGGCTAACATGGTGAAACCCCGTCTCTACTAAAAATACAAAAAAATTATCCAGGCGTGGTGGTGGGCGCCTGTAGTCCCAGCTGCTCAGAAGCCTGAGGCAGGAGAATGGCGTGAACCCCAGAGGCAGAGGTTGCAGTGAGCCAAAATTGCATCACTGCACTCCAGCGTGGGCAGCAGAGCGAGACTCCGTCTCAAAAAAAAAATAAAGGGGGGGGGTGGGGAGGCCTTGCTCTGGGCTCAAGCAATCCTCCTACTCCAGCCTCCCAAGTAGCTGTGACTACAGGTATGCACTGCCACATGCAGCTAATCATGTTTTGTAGGGACGGGGTTTTGCCGTGTTCCCCAGGCTGGTCTTGAACTCCTGGGCTCAAGTGATCCTCCCACCTCAGCCTCCCAAAGTGCTGGGATTACAGATGTGAGCCACGGCACCTGGCCACGATGGTCAGCTTTATGTGTCAACTTGGCTAGACAATAGTACCCAGTTATTTAATCTGTTAAAAAAGTAAACCAAGACAATAAAATGTTAAAGAGTTTATTTGAGCAAAGAGTGATTTGCGAATCAGGCAGCTCCAAACCAGAGGTGGTTGGAGGGTTGCACTGAAGATGCAAAGGCACAGGTGTTATAGGGTAAATGTGGAGGTGATGCTAAGAAAATATTTAATTGGTTATAATTATAAGTTGCCTTATTTGGTCTATCCCACTGGAAAGTCCTTAGTTATATAATTAGAAGTTTTTTGGCTGATTCTGACCAGTTGAGCTTAAGCTCTGTTTCTCTTTAACATAGACATTTATAAGAAATAGCTCAAGTTAAGTTTCACTTATGTTTGCAAATCAAGCAAGGTGAAGGTCGCATATAGGCCTAACTGGCTTTGTCTGCTCAAGGATCCTTCAGACCTGGTCTTCATTTTAATTGACTTGAACAAACTCAACACTAGCCTAGGTGTTCTGTAAGGCATTTTGTAGATGCAGATCACGTCTGCAGTCAGCCAATTTTAAGAAAAGGAGATTATCCTTGGTAACCCGGGTCAGCCTCATCCAATAGGATGAAAGGCCTTGAGCAGAACTGAGGCTTCCCTGAGGAAGGAGAAACCCTGTCTGGACTGCAGCATCGGCGCCTGCCTGAGAGGTCCTGCCTGCCCTTCCAGTGCCCTGGCCTACAGATTCCTGACTTGCCCTGACAGCCCCACCTTTGGGGAAGCCAGTTGCTTGCAATGCATCTCTCTCTCTGTATATATGGATATGCATACTGGTTCTGTTTCTCTGGTAGAGCCCTGACCAATACACTACCTAATAAAATCAATTAAATTCAAACTCATCATTCTCTCTCCCACTATCCTACACCATCACACCCCCCGAGGCGCCCTCCCAGTCCTCATCCTGGTGAATGGCATGGTCTTCCTTGCTGCTGCCCAGGCCAGAAGCTGCGGGGTCTAGCCAGACTCCTCCCTCTCTCTCCTCCTATAACCAGGCATTGGGCCTGCCCAGGGGTTTCGAGAATTCGCACCCACCCTCCATTCGCACCTCCACTGTTTGCCCTCTGGCTTTCCACTGTAGACATCTCACTGGATTCTCTGTCTCCATGACAGTCTCATCTCCCCTGTGCCACCCACCAGTCAGGGTGGTCTCTGAGAATCCCATCTGTCCTGTTTAAAGGCCTCTTCTGTGGGCAACATGGGGTCCACACCCCCATGCCGGCCAGCCCTCTCATTCCAGCCGCTGCCCCAGGACCAGGGCATTGGGCCTCCATCTACCTACTGGCTGGCTGCTTGCTTTCCTGAATGCCCAGAAAACCCAGCCACTAGGGGCATGGGCTGGGTCTCTCAGTTCCTACTTTGGAAACTAAAACCCAGTAAGTACTTAAAAACTGTTTTCCTGCAGTGCGATTGAATGGACTTACCCCTCTCTCTCCGTCTCCTCTAACTGCTCATAATACAGAACCCAAGAAGTGTACTTAATTAGTTTGAGGGTTACCAACAGGAATTTCATTGTCTTGTTGATGATTTAATGGTAGGTGATTAGCGCTAAAAAGATGCTGCCCCTTAAGAAAACGAAATCTGCTTTTGTCTCGTGTGTGGTCTTCAAGTGAGTTTTTTTTGTTTTTTTTTTGTTTTTTTTTTTTTTTTGAGACAGAGTCTCACTCTGTCGCCCAGGCTGGAGTGCAGTGGTGCCATCTCCACTCACTGCAAGCTCTGCCTCCTGGGTTCACACCGTTCTCCTGCCTCAGCCTCCTGAGTAGCTGGGACTACAGGCGTCCGCGTCACCAGCCCGGCTAATTTTTTTGTATTTTTAGTAGAGATGAGGTTTCACTGTGTTAGCCAGGATGGTCTCGATCTCCTGACCTCATGATCCACCTGCCTCGGCCTCCCAAAGTGCTGGGATTACAGGCGTGAGCCACCGCGCCCAGCCCAGTGAGTTTTATTTTTTGTTTCCCAGTGGTGCTTGATACTAAAATATGTTTCACGCTGCTGTTGATCCTTCAACAAGTCCAGAAGAACATGTGGCCTCAGGGCCATTTCTTCAGGGTCTTAAGCAGATAGGAAGAGCTTTGCTCTGTCTCATGTTCCAGCGGACCCAACATTCATGTCCCTATTGGATGGAAACTGCTGGAACATCTTCATTTCTGGAGACAGAGCCTGAGTCCTTGGCCCCAGGCCTTTCTCTCCATCCCTGTCATGCAATTCTTTTAAGTGTTAGCTCCTCGCATAAAGCCTGTGGTCTGCCAGAACCCACCCTGAGGGCTGAGCCCCATGCCTGGCTTCCCCAGTACCCCAGGCTGGGAGCTCAGCAGCCACAGCCTACAACTTGGAGCAGGAGGCACTTGCTGAAAAGGCTCACCGTGAACTTGGACCTGACTTTGACTTCTTCTCTGAGAGCTTGTGTTTCCCCCACTGGATTCTGAATTCCTGATAATCCTGTGATAAGTCCTCCCTGGAACAATGACAGTGATTAAGCCAGCAGTTGTGTGCTGCAGGAGGCAACTCCGACCCACACAGTCTTCTTGAGTTCATGAATCAAAGATGCCAGACCCTGAGTCCCAAGGGCCGGGTGCCAATGACCCTGTGAAGGTCATCTTGTGGCCCTTGCAGGCGGAGCCTGTCTTTCCTCTGTGCAAAGCGTGCTCTTGCTGCCCACCGTGGGAAGCTGGGCCCCTGAGTTCCAGCCTCCCTTGCAGAGATGTGCGCTTTCCCGGTACTTTTCCGCCCTGGCATTCTGCATGACTGCCAGGCAATCACTCGGAGATAAAGTGTACCTTTTATAAGCCCAGAACTTTAAGTTTCTCTCACACAGAGATCAGACTCCTAAAGGGAGTAACTGAAAACATTCTGAAAGCTCCAGGAACAGAGAATCAGAAGGAGGCCGCCTGCCTCCTGCCAACAGCCAGTCAGGTGAGCTGCGAGTCACCTGGCTGTGTCCCCGGCTGCCCTCCGGGGCCCACTGCCATGGAAACCGCACACAGCATCGCTGCTTGAGGAGCCAGACACACACGGCTGGCAGGGCCACTGGGTGGGCAGAAGGTAGCTGAGCAGAGCCTCAGGAAGCTGGGCTTCTCTTCTCAGCCCTGCCGCCCCCTCTTCACCGTGTCTGGAACAAGGTATTGCCCCACTAATGATTTGCTCCCTTGAAAGTGATAAACAATCTCACGCTTCGATTCGAGGATACGGAGCCCTGGTTCTGAGGCACCAGCTGCTCTGTGAGCCTGAAGTGACTCACATAGTGTTTGAATCAACATGCACTGCATGGCGATGAGAAGGACCGCTCTTGAGGAAGCAAGTGGGAAAGTGGCCCTCAACCTTTGCAGTCGGAAAGCATCGGAGAGAGATTCCTCGTCCCCAGGGTTTCTCCCCAGGCCCCTCCATGTCATGTAACGAGTGGTAGCACTCGTGTGCTACCATAGCAGGTAAATGGAACAATTAAAAGTTACAGAATCACTGCAGTCTCTTCCCCATCCTTCACAGCCACTGGAATTCATATCTGCCTTAACGGAGCTCTGGCCACCTCCTTCCTCCTCTGTGAAACCCTCCGTGGCTGCCCATTGCTTGCAGGAGAAACCCGGCGCTCTGAGTGCGTGGCAGCTCACGTTCTTCCCAGTCTGGTCCTGATCTTCCCGCCGGCTGCTCGACAGCTTGAATGTTGAATGTAGACCCAGCCAGCCTGCCCTCCACACCACCCCTGCAACACTTAGTTCCTTCAGTGCGTTCTCATCTGAACACCACACAGCAAGTGTAGCACACTATCCACTTACGGGTGGCTTTCCTTTGGCGAATAGAAATTTTAATAGTACCCAAAAACAAATACAGTACTTTGAAAAAAAAGGATGCAAATATTAGTTGGTACTGGGAAACAAGAAAGGGTTAGAAATATTCTGACTTGGCCGGGTGCGGTGGCTCACGCCTGTTGGGAGGCCAAGGCGGCCAGATCTCCTGAGGTCAGGAGTTCAAGACCAGCCTGGCCAACATGGTGAAACCCTGTCTCTACTAAAAATACAAAAATTAGCCGAGCATGGTGGCGCATGCCTGTAATTCCAGCTACTCAGGAGGCTGAGGCAGAAGAATTGCTTAAACCGGGAGGCAGAGGTTGCAGTGAGCCGAGATCGCACCATTGCACTTCAGCCTGGGTGACAGAGCAACACTCCATATATATATATATATATATGGCCAGGTGTGGTGGCTCACGCCTGTAATCCCAGCACTTTGGGAGGCCGAGATGGGCGGATCAAAAGGTCAGGAGATCGAGACCATCTTGGCTAACATGGTGAAACCCTGTCTCTACTAAAAATACAAAAAATTAGCCAGGCATGGTGGTGGGCGCCTGTAGTCCCAGCTACTCGGGGGCTGAGGCAGGAGAATGGCATGAACCCGGGAGGCGGAGCTTACAGTGAGCGGAGATCGCTCCACTGCACTCCAACCTGGGCAACAGAGCAAGACTCTGTCTCAAAGAAAAAGGTTACCTAGAGGGGGAGGTGGGGGAAGGAGAATGAGCAGGTGGGGACATCTTTTCATATCATTTTGATGGTTTGAACTATGTCATGCATCTCCCATTTGAAAGTTAAATATATTTTTTGAAAAATTATACAAGCATAAAACATTGTTAAATTCAGTCACTTCACAAAAACATGTAAAGCTGGACTCCAAATGCCAGAGGATCCATGGAATCTAACTGTTCTGCCTCTTCTCCCCTATATAAAGCTTCCCCAAGGGCAAGCATCTTGTCCTATTCATCTTTGTGTCACTGGGCCCAAGCACATAGTAGATAATCAACAAATCTTTATTGAATAGATGGGTTGTGGAAACCGACAGCCACAGATTAAACGCAGAAGAAGGCACTAGTGCACATGATCGGGACTGCTCACTTTATTTAACAAGAATCACCATAGTGATGAGAGATGTGTGAGGGAAACGGCACTGCGGTTGCCAACAGCAGCAGGCTGGGGCCAACGGGCTCCCAGAGGCAAAGCCTGGACCATTTCTGAATGAGGGGCTCATCATTGCCTAGAACTTTATGCTTTGTGTGGGGGGCGGATTTCTTTTTGTAAAATTGTATTCATTTTAACAGCAAATGTTGAAAATGTTTCAATATGCATTCTCCCCTAAAATGTGTAGTTATAAGATAAGAGACTTGGTTTTCTTGCCATTTTTCCTTTGCTGATTAAAAAGAAGAAAAAATTTAAAAAAACAGGAAATGAAATCTGGTTTATATATAATTTGTCACACATGTAAGATATCCAACTTTGTAAGCACTCCAAGTTTTCATTAACTCTGCTAAAATATATTTACATTAAGAAATTTCCCAGCCCTAATGTCATTAGTTTCAAACTTCCAAACTCAGTTGTTTTGCTAAAAACGCAGATCAGGGCCAGATGGAGGAACAAGCACCCCTGATTGACCTCCCTCCAAACCAAAATCCCATAAATGACAGAAACATCTTCCGTAATTAGAAGTAGCACAAAAGAGAAAGAAAGGGGAAGGAAATGCATCATGTTCTGGGAATAAATCAGCAAGGTCACCAGCATCGCACAGCATTTGCCCCCAGTTGATATAGAAAGTGTGAATACTTGGTCCAGAGAAGAAAGACAGTCTCCCCAGGAATCACTGACTCCCTGTCCCTGAGAAGGACAGGGAACTCATGGCCGGGTGTGGTGGCTCACGCCTGTAATCCCAGCACTTTGGGAGGCCGAGGCGGGCAGATCACAAGGTCAGGAGATCAAGACCATCCTGACTAACACGGTAAAACCCTGTGTCTACTAAAAAAATACAAAAAAAATTAGCCGGGCATGGTGGTGGGCGCCCGGAGTCCCAGCTACTCGGGAGGCTGAGGCAGGAGAATGGCATGAACCCAGGAGGCGGAGCGTGCAGTGAGCCGAGATCGCGCCACTGCACTCCAGCCTGGGCGACAGAGAGAGACTCCATCTCAAAATAAATTAATTAAATAAAGCGGGAGGCCAAGACGGTCACTTGAGGCTAGGAGTTCAAGACCAGCCTGGCCAACATGGCAAAACCCCTTATCTACTAAAAATACAAAAATTAGCCTGGCATGGTGGCACGCCTGTAATCCCAGTTACTTGGGAGGCTGAGGCAGGAGAATCACTTGAAGCCAGGAGGCGGAGGTTGCAGTGATCTGAGATCACCCCACTGCACTCTAGCTTGGATGACAAAGCAAGACTCTGTCTCAAAAAAAAAAAAGTAAAGTGGAATTTTAGAAATCTAGGCACATTGCAGCAAAATTTTGGAATACCAAGGAAAAAAGGAAAATCCTCATAGTTTTCTGACCGAGAGGATAGGTTGTCACAATAGAATGAAAATCAGCTTGACATCAAGACTTATCATCAATCCCGAATCCTAAAAGATAGTAGAGCAATTTCTCTAACATTCCAAAGAAAAATCTATTTGTAATCTAGGATCCAAGATCCAGCCAATCTAGCCTTAAAGTGGGGGTGCAAAATAAAGACATTTTCATGCATATATGGGTTCATCCCACCTATAAACTCCCGCCAAAGAATCTAAGAAAATAAAAGAGATCGACTACAGTAAGTGCTGGAGGGAGAAATAAAGACAGAGATGATGCACTAAACTGGTCTTAAAAATATGAAACTAAAGTCTCAAATGAGCTCAGTGTGGTAGGGAATTGGTCACAGGCGGGCAGGAGCAGCGGCGAGAGAACAGCGACTAAATTCACATTCTCAGTGCGGGCAGGACTGTCCCAAGGCAAGAACAGAGCTTACTGCAAATGATCTGGTCAGACCTGCCGCACTTCTGAAAACAACCTCACTGGGATTTCTAATAAACTGGACTGATTCACTAAATAATTGGACTAGCAAACCAGTTTTACCTTTTTTTTTTTTTTTTTTTTTGAGACGGAGTCTGGCTCTGTCGCCCAGGCTGGAGTGCAGTGGTGCGATCTCGGCTCACTGCAAGCTCTGCCTCCCGGGTTCACGCCATTCTCCTGCCTCAGCCTCCCGAGTAGCTGGGACTACAGGTGCCCGCCACCACGCCCGGCTAATTTTTTGTATTTTTAGTAGAGACGGGGCTTCACCATGTTAGCCAGGATGGTCTCAATCTCCTGACCTTGTGATCCGCCCGCCTCGGCCTCCCAAAGTGCTGGGATTACAGGCGTGAGCCACAAAGTGGTTTCTCTTAACTTACATTGTCAGGAAACTGGTAATGTAGATTGAATGACCCACCCCAGTTTTTCACCCACACTCACACCCTCGCCATAGCCTCCCTTTCCCACCCCTTGACTTTGGGCTTGGCCAAAGGGATGCCAGCAGGAATGACACAGCAAAACTGGAAATGTGTTTGTGGGTTAGATGTGCCCTCTCTCAGGGCCCCGCCATCAGCCAGAGATGAACCTGCCGCTGCTGGTCCCAGGAGAGGATGAGAGGCATGTGGAGCAGGGCTGCCTCTCCACAAACTCATGAGTAAGAAATAAATGATTATTACTGTTTGCCACTGAGATGTGGGGATGGTTTGTTACACAGCATAACTGTGACAATAGCTAACTGATACTCAGAGGGCAAGTGCCACTGCAGCGAACATGAGGAGGAATTCCTGAGCATTTATATTAAAGTGGCTGCTCTCACTAGAGACACAATTCGACTCTGGCTGGTGCGATGGCTCACACCTGCAGTCCCAACACTTGGGAGGCCAAGAGCAGAGGATTGCTTGAGCCCAGGAGTTTGAAAGCAGCCTGGGAAATGGATCAAGACTCCATCTCTACAACAACAACAACAAAAACACAGTGTTTTCAACTAAAGGAGCCATACAAAGGATGTAATACAGATTTATTAAATTCAAAACCAGGCTGGGCACGGTGGCTCACACCTGTAATCCCAGCACTTTGGGAGGCAGAGGTGGGCGGATTACCTGAGGTCAGAAGTTCAAGACCAGCCTGGTCAACACGGTGAAACCCCATCTCTACTAAAAATACAAAAATTAGTCAGGCGTGGTGGTGCACGCCTGTAATCCCAGCTACTCAGGAGGCTGAGGCAGGAGAATTGATTGAATCTAGGAGGTGGAGGTCACAGTGAGTCAGGATTGTGCCACTGCACTCGAGCCTGGGCGACAAGAGCGAAAGTCTGTTAAAAAAATTTCAGAAAAACTACTTTTCTGGAATACAAATCAGAATAGTGGCTGCTTGGGGATTAGGGGACAAGGGAAGTTGAGTAGACTGTAAAGGGATTGGGGGAATTTTCTACAATGGTGGCAATGTTTTCTGCCTTGATTGGGGTGTTGGCTACAGATAGATATTTGTAAAAAGCCATTGAATTATATACTTAAGATCTGTGTGTTTTACTAAACTATTCCTCAATTTTTCAATTAGCAATAATCGGGCCTCGGATAAACCTCATTGGCTACGATACTGCCACTGAACAAAGCTATTCCTCAATTTTTAAAAACATATCTGTATGGAGTGGATACCCAGACCAGGGTGAGGCTGAGGTGCAAACAGGCCTACCTGAGGTGCTGGGCAGCCCTCCAAGACTCCAAGACTAGGTGGGCTCTGGGCAGACAAAGCCTCCCTCTCACAAAAGGTCTGGGAACCCTTTTCAGGGGGCTCAGAGTCTGGCCACGTCTCTAGGTTTTCTGACAGCCTAGACACACCATGATATGGGGCTTATATACAGGACCAAGAACCCAGGGCTTATACCCAGAGCCTAGGACCTGGGGCTTATACGCAGAGCCTAGGACATGGGGCTTATACCCAGAGTCTAGGACCCCAGGCTTATACCTGGGGCCTAGGACACAAGGTTTATATGCAGAACCTAGGACCCGGGGCTTATATCCAGAACCTAGGACACAAGGCTTATACCCAGAGGCTAGGACCCCAGGCTTATACCCAGAGCCTAGGACGCGGGGCTTATATTCAGAGCGTAGGACACAGAGCCTGTATTCAGAACACACTAACCTGGAAACAGATGCTCTGAAACACAACTAGGAGAAAACCTGGCAAATGTCAGTCGTGATTGTCTCTTGTCCCCGTGCAATAGGATTACAAGTGTCTTCCTTTTCTTTGTTCTTGTTGGTTCCTTATAAATTTAAAATAAATGATTAACCTCAAATGTATTTATGGACATGTGATTACATATAGAAGAGTGATTGTTAAATATTCTTTCTCAGGATAGCTTTATACTCTGAAAATCTCCTGTGGACCCTAAGGAACTTTACGTGAATTGCATCTATCAATTTTACTGTAATACAGATTAAATTTGAGGAGGTTTTGAAATATTTACTTATTTTAAAATAGTAATGATTCCACAATGTCTACATATTTCAAAACATCATGTTGTACACGTTAAATAATTTCATTTTCAATTAAAAATAAGCTTTAAAAAGAATCCAAATTGCTCAATTTTTTAAATTAAAAAACAACAAACCCATTGTTGTATGTTAACAATAAATAATTTTGTATGGAAAGCAACAATATCTTCTGCAAAATTAGTGAGTTGCATTGTTTTCCACTGGCAAATCTCTAGGTAGATGTCTGAGCTGATTCTCAGATCTGCTTTTGCCTTCAATCTGTTACAATGTCACACATCACGGCATCTCTGGAAAATTCCACTGTATACTCATGGGAGAATGAGAATGAAAAAAGGCAAATCACATCTTACCATTATTATGAAAATAGTTTTGGCTACACTTTGAGAACTACTAATATAGAGTATAATCACAACTGTATAAAAATAGGCAAATAAAATTTCTGAGTAAAAGTGTCATGGTGCCACCTGGTGTCATCTTTAATTATTGCAATGCCTGCTTACCAAACTTGTCTATGCACACGTATCAGGTCGGTGCAAAAGTAATCGCGGTTTTTGTCTGGGTGTGGTGGCGCACGCCTGTAATCCCAGCACTTTGGGAAGCCGAGGTGTGCAGATCACCTGAGGTCAGGAGTTCAAGACCAGCCTGGCCAACATGGTGAAATCCTGTCTCTACTAAAAATACAAAAATTAGCCGAGAGTGGTGGCACACACTTGTAATCCCAGCTACTGGGGAGTCTGAGGCAGGAGAATCACTTGAACCCCAGAGGCAGAGGTTGCGGTGAGCTGAGTTCACCCCATTGCACTCCAGCCTGGGTGACAGAGTGAGACTCTGTCACACACACAAAAAAGTCATCGCAGTTTTTGCTATTGAAAGTAATGGCAAAAGCCGCGATTACTTTTGCACCAACCTAATAGTATATGGGGTGTGTGTGCACACTATGGTTTGTGCATGTAGGCTGTGGGCATGATGCAGGCTGTGGGCATGATGCAGGCTGTGGATATGTGTGGAAATATGTGTATCAGTGGTGTGTGTGCAAGTATGTGTGAACATGGTGTGTGCATGTAGCGTGGTGTAAATGTGTGCACGCAGTGTCTACATATGGCTTGTATGTGCCTGTATTGCATGTGGTGTAGATGTGCACACATGCAGCATGTGGCATATGTGTGTGTTCCTGTGGGTCATGTGTGCATGTGATGTAGTGTGTGTACATATGATGCATGTGTGTTTGTGGTGATGTGGGTCATATATGTGCATGTGGTACGTGTGGATCATGTGAGTGTGGTGCGTTGTGTAGTGTGCTAGGTGGTATACATGTGTATGTGTTACACTCTGTGTTGTATGTGCGTGCAGTGTGTGTTGCTGCAGTGCGTGTGTGTGTGCCGCTGCAGTGCGTGTGTGTGTGCCTGTGTTATGTGTGGCATGTGTGGCATGTGTTGTGGGTCTGTCTGTGTGTGGGGGAGGTGGTGTGTGTTTAGGACTCACATATGGAAGAATGGAAGTGATATTTCAGCCCCATCTGCATGCATGCCTGCTCTGTGCTTCCCTTAACATTCAGAAAACATACTTTAAGCTGCCCAGAGAGTATCAGGCAGGCCTGAGTCCCAAGAGACTTCCATTCATTCCTCTCCGACTTCATCCTGTCAGCCTCCTGAGCTAGGCATTGCCTCCTTTTCACAGACTCAGAGACGCAGTCGCTTGCTTCAACTAACAAGTAGTGGATCCAAGATTCAGACGTGAGTCTTCTGACCAAGGAGGAATTCAATCATCTTGTACTAATGTTATAAAAATTAGTATTAAACGTGAATGTAACATAACATGAATGTTATAAAAATCGTTTATATGGGAGGATCAAAAATGTGTAAAAAGGCAAACAGACTTCTGAATAAAAATAATAGGACAGCATCAGCGGGGCACCCTCTCCGCTCCCTGACTGTTTCCATCGTGTGTTCGTGTGCATTCAGGCCATGTACACAGTTAGGAAGGCATTCACTGGTAATCACTGGGAACTAACTTTATGCCAAGTGCTGTGCAAGGTGCTTTCACATTCAAGTATAAACGTGGCAAACACAAATTATCCGGCTCAGACGTCACATGTGCAAAAGGTAACTCATTATTTTTCATAACACAGTTTTAATTTCTGATTCCAATTTCTGAAAATGTAATCCAGTCCCTCTCAGAAAATTTCAGCCCCCAGCCCCATGTACAGTCACTCAGATCCTGCAGGTGGATTTAGACCAACCTGTCCTTCTCTCCCTTTCCTCAGAGTGGTGCCCTGGCATCAGGGAGAACGATGACTGGCCCCTGGCTCCCTAGCATCTGCCAGGGTAGCACATGATGGGCTGGCATCTGTGCCCACCAGCATCCACGGAAGTCCTCCGCAGGGATGGACCATGCCTGGAGCCCAGGGCCCGGAGTCTGGGAGGGAGGAGGAGGTGGATGCTGATTCCAGAAAGACTTTGCCAAGCTCGCCTCCATCCTGGTCCCTTCCTCTCCCGCCGGCTGGGAGGGGGAAGCAGTCATGGTGCATGCTTTTGTGGCAGTTACGTGTGCCCCTGGGGTTTACCAGTCCTCGCTCAAGAAACCCAGGGACGTGTAATCTCCCTCCCACCCCCTCTCCTCTAGCTCCTGGGTGCTGGGACCCTGCGGCCAGCAGGCTTTCCTTCTCAGATGGACACTGCCTCACACGACCCAGCCTGGGAGCCCCCTCCTGGCCTATGCACCTTATCTCCCAGCTCCCACCAACCTGCATTCTTCTCCATTCTGTTTTTTTATGTAGAAAAATGTTGAGACGGAGTCCTTCAGGATGTGTCTCTTGATGGCCAAAGCAAATCAAACACATCTTGATTTTCAAACTTGTATCTCCTCTGCTGTGAGCTCTTCAAATCCATTCGGAAACTCAGTTGGCTGCTGCTTCTTTCTGGCTGTGAGGTCTCATGGTCCACCTTTCCCTGGGCCAGGACAGAGCTTGAAAAAGCCCACAGGGACCCCAGTGAAAGTAAGAGCAGTAACTGACATGCAGGGAGATTGCTGGGGCTCAGTCCGACCCCAGGCACACCCACAGAGCGTCCTGAGAAACAGGCACGGGGCTTCTCCGTGGGACAGCTCAGTGGCAAGGGCCTTGTTGGCCAGCTCACCTGCCATTGCTCACCTGCCATTGCCTTCCCCGAGAGAAGAACTTGCCTCCTGCCTCATGCAGGCTGCCAAGAGCCTAAATCCTGACCAGCTCAGTCTGGAGGGACCTCATCCCCGACAGGAGCAGGAAAAGCCAGGCCACCGAGAATAGAGGCTGGGGCTCAACAGAATCCCCTGGGGAGCTGGAGCATATGTGGTCCTGGGCTCCACCCCAGAGATTTGAGTCAGGAGGTCTGGGGCAGTGCCTAAGAATCTGCATTTCCAACAGGCACCCAGGGGATGCCAGAAGGCCATGGGTCCAAGACTACACTGAGCAGCACTGACAGGAAGGACACAGTAGCTTGAGCGGCAGGGACCCGGGCTAAGCATCAGAGCAGGGGGGCTCCTGGAGATAGGGGCTCCAGTGAAGAAACAAGACAGAATCGGAAAAAAAAAAAAAAAACTGTAATGAGAAGAACCCTTAAAGAGATTGGTTTTTTCGTATTGTTTCTTTGCAATATCTTCTTGACTCTCCTTAAGAGTTCTCACTACAGTCATTTTTATTATAATTTTTATTTATTTTATATTATTGTATGTTATTTATTTTAAAAGACAGGATCTTACCCTGTTGCCCGGGCTAGAGTGCAGTGGCACGATCACAGCTCACCATAACCTCTAAGTCATGGGCTCAAGCGATCCTCCCATCTCAGCTTCCTGAATAGTTGGGACCATAGGCATGCCTCACCATGCCTGGCTAATTTTTTAGTGTTTTGTACAGATGGGGTCTAACTGTGTTGTCCAGGCTGGTCTCAAACTCCTGGCCTCAAGCAATGCTTCCCCCTCAGCCTCCCAAGGAGCTACAGATCAGGCCAGGCTCCACCCACGTGCAGGGCTCGTGGGGCCTCAGTTTCTCTCTTGGGCATCTCAGATTTGCAGATCCAGAAGGCCTGGGCTAGGCCACTGCAGGGCAGTACTGGGGGTGGGGATCTCTCCTGGCATCCCGTCCCAGCTCCCTCTCCTCTTGAAACCCAGTGAAGTCCGTGCTCCTGTGCGTGTCTGCTGTTTACATTTCTCCCATGGATGTATTTGCCTTCATTTGCATAAAAAATGCCACAGTCCTAATGAGTTTGCCCATCTGGCAGTGCAGGCCTTGTCTCCAGGCTCGGCTCCACTGAGAGCCTCGAGGGAGCCATTATAATTGGGCTGGTCCCTTCCAGCATCGGGAAGGACTGTCCCGAGCAGGCTCAGGGCTCACCACCTGGCCCAGGGCTCCACGGCAGGCTGGAGCGGGCTCCCTGAACTGTGGGTGTCATGCCTGTGTGTCCATCAGCAGGGGCATCAGCACGGGCATCAGCAGGGGCATCAGCAGGGGCATCAGCAGGGGCATCTGCAGGGGCATCAGCAGGGGCATCGGCAGGGGCATCGGCAGGGGCATCAGCAGGGGCATCAGCAGGGGCATCGGCAGGGGCATCAGCAGGGGCATCGGCAGGGGCATCTGGGCCCACCCTGCCTTGGCCACCACCAAGGTAGGCATTTCATTGTACATTTCAAAATCAAATTGGGGCAGCCTCATGGCACCCCGTGGAACTTGTGTCAGGCTGGAAGGATTTGAATCCTGGAATATGGTGACACAGAACATGTCCTTTGGAAACTCAGCTGTGGGCAGCACCTGGCTGGGCTGTGTCAGACAGTGTGTGTTAGCCTCTGAGTGTCACTCTGACGACCCCACACTAAGCCCTCTCATACCTGATGCTTCCATGCATGACATTTACCGCCCCCTCCCCTGGGCCAAGCAGGCTCAATCCTGGCCTCGGGAGACAGGGGTGAAGGGTTGAAGCCTTGTAGCATGGGAACCTTAGGACACAGGCGCTACCATGCAGTGACATGATTGCTAGAAGAGGGGATGGAGATGTCCAGGGAACCTGGCGGAAGAGGGTCCTGTGCAGTCCAGCATCAGGCTGTGTCCTCTATGTCTCCATGACTGTGTGGGGAGCCCCAGGCCACCTCTGACTGCCCTTCCTGGGCAGTTTCCAGAAAATGGTGATGGAGCCCCCTAGCCATCCCAGGAGACTGGGTGCATGCTGGGGGATGTGGGAAAGCCTAACAGTGGCTTGAAAGCATGGCAGCAGGGCAGGCACAGTGGCTCACACCTGTAATCTCAACACTTTGGGAGACTGAGGCAGGTGGATGACTTGAGGTCAGGAGTTCGACACCAGCCTGGCCAACATGGTGAAACCCCGTCTCTACTCAAAATACAAAACTTAGCCAGATGTAGTGGCATGTGCCTGTAATCCCAGCTACTCAGGAGGCTGAGGCAGGAGAATCACTTGAACCCGGGAGGCGGAGGTTGCAGCGAGCTGGGATCACGCCACTTTACTCCAGGCTGGGCAACAAAGTAAGACTCAGTCACACACACCACACAAAGAAAAACAGTGGCAGCTGGCGGCACCTGGGATGCATTTTCCCTCTTTTGCTTTGCTACAGGAAAGTGGAGGAGAAATAGAAACTCAGAGGGACAGTCTGTTAAATTCTCAGCTCACAGCTGCATGTCTGTGTAGTTACAGACACTAAAACTGGCATGGATGTGCCCAGTGCCTTGAGGCCACAGGGATGGACCATGCCTGGAGCCCAGGGCCCGGACTCAGGGAGGGAGCAGGAGGTGGATGCTCATACCAGAAAGACAGCGAGGCCGAGCGCGGTGACTCACGCCTGTAATCCCAGCACTTTGGGAGGCCAAGGCGGGTGGATCACAAGGTCAGAAGATGGAGACCATCCTGGTTAACACAGTGAAATCCCGTCTCTACTAAAAATAGAAAACATTAGCCAGGCATGGTGGCAGGCGCCTGTAGTCCCAGCTACTAGGGAGGCTGAGGCAGGAGAATGGCATGATCCCGGGAGGCAGAGCTTGCAGAGAGCCAAGATGGTGCCACTGCATTCTAGCCTGGGCGACACAGCGAGACTTCCTCTCAAAAAAAAAAAAAAAAGAAAGACAGCGAGGGGCAGAGGGGTGGTTGATGAGCGCTAAGGAGTTCCTTTGCGGCCAGGCGCAGTGACTCACGCCTGTAATCCCAGCACTTTGAGAGGCCGAGGCGGGCAGATCACAAAGTCAGGAGTTCGAGACTAGCCTGGTCAAAATGGTGAAACCCGTCTCTACTAAAAATACAAAAATCAGCCAGGCATGGTGGCACGTGCCTGTAGTCCCAGCTACTCGGGAGCCTGAGGCAGAAGAATCGCTTGACCCTGGGAGACAGAGGTTGCGGTGAGCTGAGATAGCACCATTGCACTACAGCCTGGGCAACCAAGCGAGACTGTCTCAAACAAACAACAACAACAAAAAGAGTTCCTTTGCATTAGTTCTTCATATTGGATTCTCTATTTGCATTTTAAAAGAGGAGGTAGAATACGGCAGAGCACAAACAGGACACCGATATGGAAGGCATCAGTCCTCGTGCGGCTCCTGGATTAACCACGCTTTCCAGTTTCTGTGTTCTATGGCGCTTTGGCATCGCAGGAGGCTTTGCTGGCGGGGAAGGAACTGCCCCTCCCAGGGCTGGCTAGTTCTGGAGACAGGACACACCTCCCTATGCAAACCAGCAGTCGGAAGCCCCTGCCCCCACCACACCCTTTATCCAACTCTCACACACCCAGGGAATATTCTCCCTGCCCCATCTCACTCCAGAGCATGGTACTGGATGACTAGGGACCACCCCATAGCTCTGGGCCTGCCAACATTAGGCAAACGGGCCCACCCGAAGCTTGCTCAAACTCACCTCCACTCTCGTCCATTCCTTCCCACAGAGACCCCAGTGAAAGCCCGGCCTGGGCCCTCCCCTTGCTCCTTCTGCCTCGGGATTGACCTGGTGCTTCCCCACGCTGGAAAGTCATCAACTCTTCATTCAAAGGCAGTGTCTCCCAGGCTGTCATCTGATCAGAGCTGAGGAAAACAAAGTCCCAGGAGCATTTCAAGACAGCCCCTCCTCTGCCATCCTGGTCTGTACACTCCTCTGCCCTAGGAGGTGACCATTGTTCTCATTTCCACATAACAGTTTTGCCTACTCTTGTCCTTTATATAAAAGGAATCATTCAGTACATTCCCTTTTGTGTCTGTTGAGATTGTTCTCTGCTGTGTGTGTCGTTCTCCTTCATATGCACAGGCCACAGTTCACTTACTCATTTACTGATAAGTGTTTGGGGTTTTGACTATTAGGAATAAAGTTATGATGAACATTCTTCAATGTGTTCGTTATGGGAAAGAAGTGAAACCGGCTCAGTTGTCCCATAGAACTGATGTTTATGGTTTCTTTGAATAAACATAGAAATGATCCTCTCAGTCTCACAAGATAAGATGCTCCTTGTCTTATCTGAGTTCCTTTCCCAAGAAACCACCTATCAGGCCTCCCAGATAGAATCAAAACAGCTCCCAAGGCCACCACACCCTCCCCGCCTCCCAGACAGAATCAAGGAAACTTAGGAGACCCCCACACCCTCCCGCCTGGAAATTGCCTAACCCACCACCTGCTTTCTGGTGACCGACTCCTCTTCCTCGCCCCTCCCTGATTCGTGTTTTCACACATGGTTACATTTCTTCTCTGCTAGATAAACCCCTGATTTTCGCGGGTCAGGGGGTGGGCTGAGACTGTCTCCCATCTCCTGGGCTGCAGCACGGATTAAAGCTTCTTCTCTGGCAATGCTCCTTGTCTCAGTGACTGGCTTTTTGTGTGTCGAGCAGCAGCACCTAGACAAACCCCTGGTGTTTCTGTAATATACACACTCATTTCTCTTCAATATAGAACAAGAGAGAAACATGTGGGTCAAAGGACCAACATATGTTAGGGAAGAGGAGGGATTTCCAAGCATTTCTGTGCAGTGGTGGTACCAATTTATATGCCCACCAACCGTGCACGGGGGTCCTAACTGCCCCACATCTACACCCACACGGTGTACAGCCAGTCTTTAATTTTAGCCATTCTGCTGGAGCACTGCAGTATCTCAGTGTGGTTTTCATTTGAATTTCCCCGATGAATAGGGAGGTTGAGCCCCTTTTCATACATGTATCTGCCACTTGCTATCTTCTTTTGGGAAGGCTCCCGTAAGTTATTTTTGAAATTGGGTTGTCAGTCGATTTCATATTGTGAGTCTGTCACTACTGTTTGTGCATGAAGAATTGAGTAGGTAACGTGCTTCTGGCCGGCCAAGGTGAGCTCTCCTTGCATGGCTGTGCCTGCGGGAAAGACCCCGGAGGGTTCTGGAGCCCAAGCACCACATCCCCCTAGACGGGGCCTGTTCCGATCTCACATTCAGCTCACTTCTCCCTCCCTGTGCCAATTTCTCATAGCGTTTTACATTTCGTTGTCATTAGACTCTTTTGAAGTAAATTGCAAGGGTCTGATGAGTCATGACTGTGTGTGCCTCGTGTTCCTGCGTCTTGAGCCCAGCGGTAGTTCTCCCTCCATCCAGGCGGCACAGTTAGGGAGCACTCACGGGGCCCAGCGCTGTCCTAGGTGCCAGGCGACCTCACGCAGGGAGCTGCATTCTAGTGGGGACGGCACTGGCAGAGACGGCAGATAGAAAATAAACAGGAACAGGAATCAAGTAATTTCTGGAAATTATACACAGAAGGAAATAAAGCAGGGTGAGGGTGTACAGTGTGTGCGTGTGTGTGTGTGTGATTATCATGGGACAGGGAGTTAGGGAAGGGCTCTGTGAGAAGGTGGTTTTCAGTGGCTGCCTGAATGCAGTGGAGGAGGAAGCTCTTCTGGGGAAAGAACCATCCAGACAGAAGGAGACAGCACATGCCAAGGCCCTGAGGCAGAAGCCTGCTTGCTGTGAGTGCAGCAAGAAACCCAGAGGGACAGAGAGGTGGAAGTGAGGGGAGAGCTGTGGGAAGCGAGGGGAGAGCTGCGGCCTGGCCGGTTACAGACGCACCTTAAGTCTCAGTTTTCTCATCTATAAAATAGCGGGTCATGATGGTTCCTACCTCGTGAGATTGCCAAGTGGATTACGTGAAGCCATGGTGTGTAGATCCCTTGGTACCTGCAAGTTCTCAGGAAAGGGAAGCTGTGATTATCAGGCCCTTCTTTCTCTCTGCTCCCAGGGCACCTTGTAGCCCCACATCAGCTCATGTTGTAATGATGTATGTGTCTGGCTCTCCCTCGAGACCAGAGGCTGCACACTGGCACCCATAGCCTGAACCCAGCCCGGGGGTCTTCTGTTTAGCCTCACAGGTTTGTTTTGTTAGGATAAATAGCTGCCAGCCGGGCGCAGTGGCTCATGCCTGTAATCCCAGCACTTAGGGAGGCCGAGATAGGCGGATCACGAGTTCAGGAGATCGAGACCATCCTGGCTAACACGGTGAAACCCCATCTCTGCTAAAAATACAAAAAAATTAGCTGGGCATGTTGGCAGGCGCCTGTAGTCTCAGCTACCCGGGAGGCTGAGGCAGGAGAATGGCGTGAACCCGGGAGGCGGAGGTTGCAGTGAGCCGAGATCGCACCACTGCACTCCAGCCTGGTCGAGGGAATGAGACTCCGACTCAAAGAAAAAAAAAAAAAAAAGATAATTAGTTGCCAACTTTCAACATTTCAGAAAGTTTGTATAAAAATCTGGGTTTCTGGCTTTCTTGGAAATTACAAGATCTGGCCGCTCTGGGTCCGAATGTCCACTTGGCCACGGCTGGCTGCAGGGAGCAGCGGCTGCGCACAAATCCACACTTGTGTCCTCCGCTCTGCCTGGGCCCCACCCAGCCGCTCCTCCCATCTCTCCGCCTCTTGGTCCCTGAAGGCATCTGTGGTTTTGAACATGCTAAAGACCCTGAAGTCCTTGAAGACAAACAAATATTTTGTTCTCTTGTTGTCTGTATCCCTGGAAGATCCTTCCGTGGAGTTCACAGGGCCTGGGGCAAGGGTGCAAACAGAAACCGGAGTATCCAAAGTGAAAATCAATAGTTCTTCCCTTGTGGTCTGCAGGACCCTAGGGCTCCCATGACTTATTCAGAGGACTGTGAAGTAAAAGTATTTTCATGTGACTATTAAGACATTATTTGCCCTTTTCATCGTGTTGACATTTAGTGTAAAAGGTACAAAATGACCGTGGGTAAAACTAATTCAGATCAAGGCAGTGGATCCCCAGTGTGCCAGCTCTGTGTTCCTTACTGCTCTACACTCCCAATGTCAAGAAAAGTCGCTTTTGGGAGGCCGAGGCAGGTGGATCAGCTGAGGTCAGGAGTTCGAGACCAGCCTGGCCAACATGGTGAAACCCCATCTCTACTAAAAATACAAAAATTAGCCGGGTGTGGTGGTGCTAACCTGTAGTCCCAGCTACTCGGGAGGCTGAGGCAGAAGAATCACTTGAAACCAGGAGGCGGAGGTTGCAGTGAGCCGAGATCACACCACTGCACTCCAGCCTGGGTGACAGAGTGAGACTCCATCTCAAAAAAAAAAAAAAGTAAATACATAAATAAATACATAAAAATAAATGTATTTTTTTGATGTTGTGCAAAGAAATGTGTCAACATTTGGAGGATCCACATAACTCAGTGAACCAATATTTTCCAGATGATCAATGCTTCATGTTTCCATTAGGAAAAGACGATCATCCTCTGTGGATTTCTCACGCTCCCACAGGTCTTGCTGGGTGTGCCAAGAATGCAAAGCTTGGGCACTCTTTTCCTCCAAACTATTTGTAAGATTTATATTTGTAGTGAGCAGCCTTGAGGAATGAGCTACTGTCTCCCTCTGGGATGAACAGCAGGCTTGCTTACTGCATGCTACAAAAGCAATGGGCCTCCAAGCTCAGTGCTCCTCAGCTGCAACGCAAACCCTCTGTGTGTGTAGCATCTATCTCAGCTCCTCTGCATCACCTCTGCAGGACTTGGGGGGCAGAGGGAACAAGTGCAAAACAGGCTGATGCCCGCTCTGTTTGCTGTGTGAGCAGCAATAATAAAGTCCTTTTTCTCTGACACAGGAATCTCATCTCTTTTGCCAGCATCCACACAACAGTAACAAGTTAATGGGTTAGTCTGTAGTAGAGTAAGATGAAATCCCAGTCCTGATGGTTCCATGCCCGTGCAAACATGCATGGGCAAAAGATCCATTCAAAGTCCAAGAAAGATGAATGAGTTTTGATGGAGCAGAGAACAAAAGTTTATCACTCTGGATTGAAATTTCGCTTTGCATCTAGCAGGGTGGATATTAGGTTGAAGGGAATGAAGTGCTGGGTCAGCACCTGCACACCCCTGAGAACCCGCACCTCCCTGAGTTTGCACCCTGGGCCTCACTCTCCAAACCCTAGTCTGGCCCCAGCAGCTAATCCTTAGGAAACTGCTACTCGTTGAGTTCTGGAGTAGCATCAAATAAGAACACCCGCAGCTCTCTGAAAATGCTCTGAAAACACAGTTCCCTTTTCTAGTTTCCTCTCTGCGGGAGTCTGGAATTTCTTCGTATGCTTCAGCCCGACAACACATTGCAACACGGACTGAAGGCCGAACAGAGATGAGAACTCAGCTGTCTGCTCTTCATCCAGGCCGTGAAGAGATTTGCAAAGCTCTCTAACAGTACCACTCTTCTCACTACAGTTTTTTGTTGTCTTGGAAAATAGAGTTAGTTTTCTTAAACACAAAACAAAAAGTGTGTTACTTGTATAACTGTATAATGGGCTTATTGTTATTTTTCTAAAACTTAATGAATAAATATTTTTAAAATGCCTCAGTTTAAAATTACAATATGGTAAACATTGATAGATGTAACCCACATGAACAAAAACTCTTTGGGGTTCTCAACGATCTTTTAGAATGCAGAGGGATCCTGAGCACAAAACATTTGAGAACTGCTGGTCTAAATATTTATAAATCAACTTATAAATTAATGAACAAATTGGTAAATAAAATATGTTCTAGCTCTACCCTGGAGAAATCTGCTGTTAAAGTGACTTTATTCCCATTGAGAATTCTTGGCCGCCTCCGGGTTCTATGCTGGACTGCAGTGGGGAGGGCCCCGCACCCCGACCTCTGGTCAGCCCCGGCTCCAAGCAGCCCTGCAAACAGCTGTTTTATGCCCATCTCTCAGGCCTGCTAGCTCTGTGGTCCACCCTCCAGGACAGACCCATGCAAGAGGCCTGCGCTAGGCCCTGAAAGGGGCTTGGGGCTTTTGGAGCAGGGAACCGTGGGGCCTGGGGTACCCAGAGCATGGTCCAGGGGTTGTGGGAGAGGGCTCCAGGTGGACACCTGCCCTTGGCCCTGAAGACACCAGATTCCATGAAAAGACCCATGCTGGAGGAAGGCCTGAGAGGAAGGCGCAGGAGGACTGCTCCCCTGGCGAGCCACCACCCTGTGTGAACAGACAGGAGAAAGACTCGCTGGCTGGACAGAGAATTCCAGGACAGCACTGCAGCCACTGCTCCCAATGCCTTCGTGGCCCCGGGCTGGCCGCTCCTCTTCCTGGTCTCCCCATGCTTCAGTGCAGGATGAGGGCTCAGCCTGGGGGTTCTCAGCATTGTCTTGAGGCTCATGTTCCTTCCAGGAGCATGGGGTTTCTGGGCTGCTTTGGAGACCCTGACACCCTTTACACTGTGTGGATTTCACTGGCTGGTTCGAGAAAAAGACAGTTTTTCTATTTCTTGGAAAATTGAACAGAAATATTTATGAAAATTTCTTTGTTAAATGATGTTGCTATTTATTCAGCATAGGAGGAAAGGCTACTGAATAGGAAAATATAGGAATTTCTCTCCTGCATAAATCCCTCTCATATGCCTCAAGTTAAGATATATACACATACATAGGCCGGGCGCAGTGGCTCACGCCTGTAATCCCAGCACTTTGGGAGACCGAGGCAGGTGGATTGTGAGGTCAGGAGTTCGAGACCAGCCTGACCAAGATGGTGAAACCCCGTCTCTACTAAAAAAAAAAAAAATTAGCCAGGCGTGGTGGCAGGCGCCTGTAATCCCAGCTACTCAGGAGGCTGAGGCAGAGAATTGCTTGAACCTGAGAGGCAGAGGTTGCAGTGAGCCAAGATCTCACCATTGCACTCCAGCCTGGGTGACAGAGTGAGACTCCATCTCAAAAATATATATATATACATATATACATAGACATATATATTATACATATATAAATATACATGTTATTATATACATATATATTAATCAGTAACATTTCAAAGTACATTTTAAAGGGTACAAACAACACTACTTTTTTTTTTTTTTGAGACAGAGTCTCGCTCTGTGTCTCAGGCTGGAGTGCAGTAGCACGATCTCGGCTCACTGCAAGCTCCGCCTCCCAGATTCATGCCATTCTCCTGCCTTAGCCTCTCGAGTAGCTGGGACTACAGGTGCCCGTCACCACTCCTGGCTAATTTAATTTTTTTTTTTTTTTTTGTATTTTTAGTAGAAACGGGGTTTCACCATGTCAGCAAGGATGGTCTTGATCTCCTGACCTCATGATCCACCCACCTCGGCCTCCCAAAGTGCTGGGATTACAGACGTGAGCCACTGTGCCTGGCCATTTTTTTGTGTTTTTTTAGTGGAGACGGGGTTTCACTGTGTTAGCCAGGATAGTCTCGATGTCCTGACCTCGTGATCCACCTGCCTCAGCCTCCCAAAGTGCTGGGATTACAGGCGTGAGCCACCGCGCCCAAACAACAGTACTTTTTATAAAATAACCCCTAAGTGCAATTGTTTTGGGAGGGCAACCATCACTGCCACTGATTTTGCCAGGTTTTCCTAAGAATCTTACCTGGTCCATGTGGGATCTGAAGGCAATAATCCTGTCAGTGTTGTCTGGAAAAGTCTGTTACAGTTAAGAAATATTTTGCTAAGCCTGTTATGTAGAAATCACTGTAGTTGGCCTGGCACGGTGGCGCATGCCTGTAGTCCCAGCACTTTGGGAGGCCGAGGTGGGTGGAGCACCTGAGGTCAGGAGTTCGAGACCAGCCTGGCCAACATGGTGAGACCCTGTCCCTACTAAAAATACCAAAACTAGCCAGGCATGGTGGCAGGTGCCTGTAATCCCAGCTACTCAGGGGGCTGAGGCAGGAGAATCGCTTGAACCTAGGAGGCAGAGGTTGCAGTGAGCTGAGATCGCGTCATCACACTCCAGCCTGGGGGACAAGAGCGAGACTTCGTCTCAAAAAAAAAAAAAAAAAAGAAAAGAAATCACTAGGTAAAAACAAGGAAGTGAAATGCACAGTCCTACCTTAAAAAGCTTACTTTCTCCTGGCCGGGCGCGGTGGCTCATGCCTGTAATCCCAGCACATTGGGAGGCCGAGGCCGGCAGATCCCCTGAGGTCAGGGATTCGAGACCAGCCTGGCCAACATGGCAAAACCCTGCCAGGCGTGGTGGCAGGCACCTGTAGTCCCAGCTACTCGGGAAGCTAAGGCAGGAGAATGGGGTGAACCTGGGAGGCGGAGCTTGTAGTGAGCCGAGATCGTGCCACTGCACTCCAGCCCCAGCGACAGAGCGAGACTCCGTCTCAAAAAAAAAAAAAAAAGAGTGCAGAAGCAGTTTGCTTGCAGTTTGCAGAAGCAGTGTGCAGAAGCAGAAGCAGTGTACAGAAGCAGTGTACAGAAGCAGTTTGCAGAAGCAGTTGTCCAGGGCTTGATTCCATGCTCCATATTCAAACTACTCAAGGATCTAAACATTAGAGTTCAACTATGTGAGTTCAAATGTTTCTAGCAAATGTTTTTGTGTTTATTTCTTAATGATAATGGAATTTTTATATGGTGATATCTAGATGGAATTAAAAATAATAAGAAGCAATGAAGGGTAAATGCCTGTATAACTATGAATATATCTTTGCTGAACCCAACATATTTAAAAATATGATTGTATGAATTAATTGGATGAAATTTTGCTTTGGTGTGAGAGTTAAAACTCGTATCCTCTGGGCCGGGCGCGGTGGCTAACGCCTGTAATCCCAGCACTTTGGGAGGCCAAGGCAGGCAGATCACGAGGTCAGGAGATCAAGACCATCCTGGCCAACATGGTGAAACCCCGTCTCTACTAAAAATACAAAAAAAATTAGCCGGGCATGGTGGTGGGCACCTGTAGTCCCAGCTACTCAGGAGGCTGAGGCAGGAGAATGGCGTGAACCCAGGAGGCAGAGCTTGCAGTGAGCCGCGATCGCGCCACTGCACTCCAGCTTGGGCGATAGAGCGAGACTCTGTCTCAAAAAAAAACAAAAAACAAAAAACAAAAACAAAAACAAAAAAACTTGTATCCTCTGAAAGAACCTCATGAACATAGATTGTAAATCTACATTACTTGACAAGTAAGCAGAAAGACTTCCTGTGTCAATAGAAAATCATCTGCATTTATTTTGGTGTAGTAAAGAAGCATAACAAGACAAAACACAGTTCTCATAAAGCTACAATGTTTTGATAGGAGAAACAAAGAAAGAACCCAATGTAGACATAAAACTGCTGTACTCATTGGGAAAGATGAAGAAAATAAAGCAATCGGAACAGCAACTTTCACAAAGATAGTTTTACGGCTCCATATTAACATGAATCATTCTTCAAAAACAAGTTGCTCCAATTTCTTGTAGATTTTCAAATGTCCTAATGCATGGTCTCTGGCATTCTAAATTGCTTCTTGAACACTTCAAAACATAAGTCTGGAAATAGCTATTAATGAAATAGAGTAAGTGCAACAGTTATGCGGTACCTAGAATCTACTTTATCACATGCACACCCCTCTAGACACATGTGTTTCAGAATATGATCATTGCATTTAGTTTTCAAAAGTCCACTGGTATAATTTTCCCTACAACATGTTTCTGACATGTAAAAATTTGAGATTCCAAGAGGCAGATTCCCAGAATAAATAAGGCTTAGCCAGTGATGTTCCCCACTGTGACAATGTCAGCCCATTCTAACAGTGTTAGAATTACAAACACAAACGCACGCGATGTGCAGAGCATCGCAGTGCTGGGTGCGCTGACATCCAAGACTCCAGGAATTACATAGTTTAGCAAAGAGAATGTTTTTGCCTGAGACCCAGGTGTTCAAAATAATTTCTCCAGTCTGCTCTAGCCTATTTTATGTATGTATTCTGTTGTAAATGAGAAACAGACTTATTTTCTCCAGAATAATAGAACCGTAGTGACACTGGAAGTAAGCCCAGATGATTATTATTATTATTATTATTATTTCTTCTTGTTGTTCTTCTTCTTCTTCCTCTTCTTCCTTCTTTCTTTTCCTCTTCTTCTCTTCTTTCTCCTTCTTCTTTTCCTCCTCCTCCTCCTTCTCTTCTTCTTTTTCTTCTTTCTTCTTCCTCTTCCTCCTCCTCTTCCTCCTCTTCTTCCTCTTCTTCCTCCTCCTCCTCCTCCTTCTTTCTTCCTCTTCCTCTTCTTCTCCCCTCTTCCTCTCCCTCTCCCTTTTTTTTGAGACAAGGTCCCACTCTGTCACCCAGGCTGGACTGCAGTAGCAGATCAGCACTCACTGCAGCCTCGACCTCTTGGGCTCAAGTGATCCTCCTGCCTCAGCCTCCTCAGTAGCTGAGACTATAGGCATGCACCACCATGCCCAGCTAATTTTTTTTTGTATCTTTTGTAGAGATGGGGTTTCCCCATGTTGCCCAAGCTGGTCTTGAACTCCTGGGCTCAAGTGATCTGACCACCTTCGCCTCCAAAAGTTCTGGAATTACAGGCATGAGCCACCACGCCCAGCCTATCATTATTATTAATGATTATTTAAAAGACTAAGTTTTCGGTCGGGTGCGGTGGCTCACGCCTGTAATCCCAGCACTTTGGGAGGCTCAGGTGGGCAGATCATGAGGTCAGGAGATCGAGACCATCCTGGCTAAAACAGTGAAACCCCGTCTCTACTAAAAGTACAAAAAATTAGCCGGGCATGGTGGCGGGCACCTGTGGTCCCAGCTACACAGGAGGCTGAGGCAGGAGAATGGTGTGAACCTGGGAGGTGGAGGTTGCAGTGAGCTGAGATTGCGCCACTGCACTCCAGACTGGGCGACAGAGCAAGACTCCATCTCCAAAAAAAAAAAAAGACCAAGTTTTCCTTTCAGGGTCCACTTTTTCTTTATATTTTAAACTTAGGATAGCTTTTCTAGTATCGAAGCTAGTTTTCGGAATCTCCTACATCGCTTCTCATCATTTATTCATAATTTCACAGTGTAATTTGCGAGTTTCTTGGGCTGAGAATATGGCTCTAAAGGACTGATGATATCAATTATTCGGGAGTACAGAATGTTACCATTCTCGATTTGGTTATCCCCTTCACACTCTAATTTCCACATGGATATTAATAGCACTATTTGAAGTAGAGGAAAAATGAATTCAGTGAGTAGCATTCCTTCAGAATTCTGTGGCAAGTCTAAAAAAAAATCACATTTACAAAAACAGAGTTAACCGTTACCCTTTTAATTTATGTTAATACCTTCCTGTAATGGTCTGAAGTCTCATGCTTTGCAAAATGATCAATTTACCAAAACAATTATGATTTTCCTGGCCGAGTGCAGTGACTCAGGCCTGGAATCCCAGCACTTTGGGAGGCCGAGGCAGGCGGATCACGAGGTCAGGAAATCGAGACCATCCCAGCTAACACGGTGCAACCCCGTCTCCACAAAAAATTAGCTGGGCGTGGTGGCGGGCGCCTGTAGTCCCAGCTACTGTGGAGGCTGAGGCAGGAGAATGGCATGAACCCGGGACACGGAGCTTGCAGTGAGCGAGATCGCGCCACTGCACTCCAGCCTGGGTGACAGAGCGAGACTCCGTCTCAAAAAAAAAAAAAAAAAAAGTCTGATTTTCCTGCATTCATATGAAATAATTTATTTTAACACACCATTTTATATGTGTGTGTATGTGTGTGCACGCGCATATATGTATACACACACACACTAAGCAACAAGCTAGAATTCTTTTTTTTTGAGACAGAGTCTCACTCTGTCACCCAGGCTGGAGTGCAGTTGCACCATCTCTGCTCACTGCAACCTCTGCCTCCTGAGTTCAAGCAATTCTCTTGCCTCAGCCTCCTGAGTAGCTGGGATTACAGGCATGTGCCCCCATACCTGGCTAATTTTTTTTTTGCTTTTTTTCTGTTGAGACAGAGTCTCACTTTTGTTGCCCAGGCTGGAATGCAATGGTGCAATCTGAGCTCACTACAACCTCCACCTTCCAGGTTCAAGTGATTTTCCTGCCTCAGCCTCCTGAGTAGCTTGAACTACAGGGTCCCACCACCACGCCCAGCTAATTTTTTTGTATTTTTAGTAGAGACAGGGTTTCACCATGCTGGCCAGGCTGGTTTCAAACTTCTGACCTCAGGTGATCTGCCCGCCTCAGCCCCCCAAAGTGTTGGGATTACAGGCATGAGCCACTGCGCCTGGCCATTTTTTTGTATTTTTAGTAGAGATGAGGTTTCACCATGTTGGTCAGACTGGTCTCGAACCCCTGACCTCATGATCCGCCCGCCTCAGCCTCCCAAAGTGCTGGGATTACAGGCGTGAGCCACCGCACCCGGCTGAGTTGCTCCCACCTTTTATCTATTTTGAATAACATGGCTATCGACAGGGATGGGTGAGTGTCTCTTTATTTCCTGCTTTCAATTTTTGGGGGATATATACCCCGAAGTGGAATTGCTGGAGCGTCCCTAGGTATAATTTCCGAGGAGCTGCCTTACTGTTTTCTAGAGGGGCGGCACTATGTTACATTCCCACCAGCAGTGCACAAGGGTTCCAGTCTCTCCACATCCTCACCAACATTCGTTATTTTCTGGGTTTTCTTTGATACTAGTCAATGTAGTAGGAGTGAAATGGAATCTTGTTGTCATTTCCATCTGCCTAATGATTAGTGATGCTTAGTATGGAGAAATGTCCATTCAAGTCCTTTGGTTTTTTTTTTTTTTTTTTTGAGAGGGAGTCTCGCTCTGTCACCCAGGCTGGAGGGCAGTGGCGTGATCTCGGCTCACTGCAAGCTCTGCCTCCTGGGTTCATGCCATTCTCCTGCCTCAGCCTCCCGAGTAGCTGGGACTACAGGTGCCCACCACCATGCCCGGCTAATTTTTTGTATTTTTAGTAGAAACGGGATTTCACCGTGTTAGCCAGGATGGTTTCAATCTCTTGACCTTGTGATCCACCTGCCTTGGCCTCCCAAAGTGCTGGGATTACAGGCATGAGCCACCGCGCCCAGCCTTTTTTTTTTTTTTTTTTTTTTTTTTTTTTAAGACAGAGTCTTGCTCTGTCACCCAGGCTGGAGTGCAGTAGCGTGATCTCGGCTCACTGAAACTTCCACCTCCCAGGTTTAAGCGAGTCTCCTACCTCAGCCTCCCAAATAGCTGAGATTACAGGCACGCGCCACCACACCCGGCTAATTTTTGTAGTTTTAGTAGAGACGGGTTTCACCATGTTGGCCAGGCTGGTCTCGAACTCCTGACCTCAAGTGATCTGCCCGCCTCAGCCTCCCAAAGTGCTGGGATTACAGGTGTGAGCCACCAGGCCCAGCCCCCTTTTTTTTTTTTTTTTTAAGACAGAGTCTCGCCCTGTCACCCAGGCTGGAGTGCAGTGGCGTGATCCCGGCTCACTGCAACCTCCACCTCCTGGGTTCAAGTGATTCTCCTGCCTCAGCCTCCCGAGTAGCGGGGACTACAGGCATGCGCCACGATGCCTGGCTAATTTTTGTATTTTTAGTAGAGACGGGGTTTTACCATGTTGGCCAGGCTGCTCTCGAAGTCCTGACCTCAGGTGATCTGCCTGCCTCGGCCTCCCAAAGTGCTGGGATTACAGGTGTGAGCCACCGGGCCCGGCCTTGCTCATTTCTGAATTTGATTGTTAGGTTTTTGTTGTTGAGTATGTTTTTTTAATTGAAGTGTAATATTCACAGAGAGAAGCCACCAATCCCCAGAGGGCAGCTTGGTAAATTCTCGTAGAGTGAATACGTCTGGGACACCAGCCCTCAGATCAAGAAACAGAATATTACCAGAGCCACCCTCCCCCAGGGCACTAAGATAATCGCTGTCCTGACTTCTCACCAGATGTTTCTTTTGCCTGTTTCAGAGCTTCCCAGAAACAGAATCCTGCCGTGCGCATTCATTTGTGTCTGGCTGCTTCTGCTCAACGTTATGTTGCTGAGATTCACCAACTGTGCGTGGCGGCTGTGAATCCATTTTCAGTGCTGTAAGAATTTTACTCCACAAATACACTGAGAGGTACTTATCCATTCTCCTGCTGGAAGCTGGGGCTACTGTGAAGGGTGCTGATATGAACATTCTAGTGCACATCATCTGGTGAACACATGCACAGTGCACAATTCTTTTGGGTCTATGCATAGGAGTGGAATGTGGGGATCACAGGTGTGGTCTCCTTTAGTAGGTATTACCCAAGGGTTTTCCAAAGTAGTTGTGCTATTTTACATTCCCAATAGTTTCGGTTACTCCACATTCTTGCCCAAACTTGGTATCGTGTTTTTAATTTTAGCCATTCTGGTAGGTGTAATATTGGTTTCTCATTGTGGTTTAAATTTGATGGCTTATGAGGCTGAGCACGTTTTAAATGCTTTTTGGCCATTTGGATGTTCATTTGCTCTTTCTTCTCCCTCCTTCTCTCCCTCCTCTCTCCTCCCTCCCTCCCCCCTCCTCCCTCCCTTTCTTCCTTCCCTTTTTTGTCCCTCTTCATTTCTTTCACCCATTGTCCTATTGGTCTGCCAGCTTTTTTCTTAATTTTTTAAAAAATTTTGTTTTAAGTACTGGGATACATGTACAGAATGTGCAGGTTTGTTACAAAGGTAAACATGTGCCATGGTGGTTTGCTGCACTTACCCACCCATCACCTAGGTATTAAGCCCCGCATGCGTCTTTCTTACTAACTTACAGGAATTCTCTTTATACTCTACATGTGATTTATCTTTTCACTCTCCTCCATTCCCCACCTCTTTTTTTTTAAGACACAGAGTCTCACCCTGTCACCCAGGCTGCAGTGCAGTGGCACAATCATGGCTCACTGCAGCCTCAGCCTCCCAGGCTCAAGTGTTCCTCCTGCCTCAGCCTCCCAAGTATCTGGGACCACAGGCATGCACCACCACGCCTAGCTAATTTTTCATTTTTTGTAGAGACAAGGTCTTGCTAAGCTGCTCAGGCTGTTCTCTAACTCCTGACCTCAAGTGATCCTTGCACCTTGGCCTCCCAAAGTGCTGGGATTACAGCATGAGCCACCACACCCGGCCCCATCTTTTTACTCTCTTATTGATGAAAAAATTCTTAATTTTACTATCACCCAATGTATCAATCATTTTCTTTTGGGGATAGTGTTTTGTCTTATTGAAGAAATTTCTACCTGCCTCCTAAGGAGCGTTACAAATCTCCATATGCCCACAAAGCCCCACCCACTGTTCTAATGTGTATTTTGTGCTAGAAAATAAACGAGGCACTGTCCCAGAGGCTATGCCTACCTTGTGGGAAAACTGTCTTCATCATCATTCGCCAAGCCAGATGATAGGGATGAGGACAATCTCCATGGCTCCCGGCATCTGGAATGCTTCCTGCATTAGAGAAAGTGGGCCCGATGCCATCGTGGGCCCAGCCCCACCTGCACCCCACGGGGACAGGGCATGAGGAATGGAGAAGTTGTGGTGTCCTTGGGCAGAGCCAGCCCAGAGATGTGGTTCTGCAAACAGAATGAGGGTACAGATGAGTCTGCCTGCATCGCCACGGGGCTCCGGGGGCTGCAGGAGGTGGGAGAGAAGCAGGTAGAGGAGGGATCCAGCGGGAAGAAGAGCAGAGGGTTCTCCCTGGTTCGGGAGAAAAAAGGACGCACCTTTTGTTTAACAACTCAGTGTTTTGGGGACCGGAGGTGAGGTCGCAGCTGCTGGTTCCACAGAGCCTGTCTCTGGAGTTAGTTGTTTAGATGTCAGAATTGGTGAAAAGTTTGAGATTGTACCAGCTGGTCCAGGAAAGGTAACGGGGGAGCTATAAAGCTTGCAGCAGGGCAGTCAGGCTGTCCGGTGCACAGGGGCTCCAGGGCACGTGAGCCATACTCTGCTTAGGGCCAGGCCTCCCAGGAGTGACCCAGACCAGCCTTTTCTTTCTCATTCTCTCACTCTCTGAATTCAAAAGCTTGAACATGCCACGAAAGGTCTACCCAATATAAAGAAAGTATTTGCCTCCTGGGCTCAGAAATGGTATTAAGGAAGTTACAAATCTACTGACTGTGACAGCAAATCAGTGGCTGCTTGGGATGGGGTGGGGTGGGAGGGGCTGTAGGGAGGGATTCCAAAGAATCACGAGGAAGCTTTGGGAGTCGTGATGCTCCTGGTCATGGTTTTGCGGGTGCGTACGTGTATCAACATTGATCAAAACAAAATTTTTTTTTTTTTGAGATGGAGTTTCGCTCTTGTTGCCCAGGCTGGAGTGCAGTGGCACGATCTCGGCTCACTGCAACCTCCGTCTCCCGGGTTCAAGTGATTTTCCTGCCTCAGCCTCCAGAGTAGCTGGGATTACAGGCATGCACCACCACGCCTGGCTAATTTTTTATACTTTTAGTAGAGACGCGGTTTCACTGTGTTGGTCAGGCTGGTCTCGAACTCCTGACCTCAGGTGATTCACCCACCTCGGCCTACCAAAGTGCTGGGATTACAGGCATGAGCCACCACGCCTGGCCTTGTTCTCTTGTATGTCAGTTACCCCTCCGTGAGGCTGCTAAACATCCTCCCAGCAGACACACGCACAGACACACACCTGCAGGCCCTCACGCAGTTTGCAAGGCAGTGGTTCAAGTTACACGTTAATCCCTCAAGCATGCTCATCTCGCTCTCCGAACCTGCCCTCTTGCAGGGTCCATGGTTCTTCTAAGTGTCCTGGTCACAAGGCAGCTGGATCGACACTCAGAGGTACAGAGCAGAGCAGAGTGTGGTCCCTGCTTCTGTCTCGCCCCCACGATATTTACACACAGAGACCTTCCCAGGAGCTGTGACTTGAACTTCACAATCCGCAGGGTCCACCCAGGAGCCGTGTCCTCCTCACAGGCAATGGGATCCCCTCCTCTCTCCATAATCCGAACGCATGTGTGTGCTCTGTGCACTCACCGCCACCCCTCTCCGCTGCTCTCTAGCTCCTGATTTGCATAGTGAGAGGCAGACACCAGGCTTGAATCAGGAGGGGCAGCGCCTTGTCCCAGTGAGTTTGGGTCTTGAGACAGTGAGTAGCAAGGGTGTAGAGAGGAAGGGATTTATCGACAAAGTTATCTGACTTTGATTCTTGAGCTCAATAGGGAGAGTTTGAATAACAAGGGACACCGATACTAACACACGTGTTAAATAGACGAACTGCTTCTAATATTTGATAGGCAATAAATGTCACATTTATTTATACTTCTAAGCAAAGTGAAGTCTTGTTCTCAGTTGCTCATTTTCAGAGACTGAGAAAGTCCAAGATCTCATGGGCCCCTCCCCTTCCTCAGGTTATAGACACCAGGGCCCTGGAGACTGCAAGCTGGGGAGGTCTCCTGGGAGTCAGAGGGGGACATGGAGGAGAGCGGAGGAGAGAATGCTGTTCTAGGGTGTGATTAGGTGGCTGTCAGATCCCTGCTCCTACATTCAGTAGGGAGTGACTTTTGGAAAATTATGTAGCCTCCCTAAGTCTGTTTTCTCACCTGAAAAATGGAGCTGATGGTAATAATCCTCATCCAGGAGAATAGTATGTGTTGGTCATTCTCGTTGCATTCTTTTTAAGAGCTGCACAGCACTCCATTGTATGGGCATTAAATCATTTATTTATTGTGTGCAAACTCGACTCACTGCAACCTCTGCCTCCAAGGTTCAAGTGACTCTCCAGCCTCAGCCCCCTGAGTAGCTGGGATTACAGGTGCCCGCGACCATGCCTGGCTAAATTTTGTATTTTTAGTAGAGATGGGGTTTCACCATGTTGGCCAGGCTGGTCTTGAACTCCTGACCTCCGGTGATCCGCCCACCTCAGTCTCCCAAAGTGCTTGGATTACAGGCCTGAGCCACCACTCCCGGCCCATAGACCTAAATATAAAACACATTTGTTGAATGCCATGAAACCAGCAGCTTTGCTGTCACCACCAGAGGGACTCACATGATTTGGAGAATTTTCAAATAGGGATATTGATGCAAACAAATAGGAAAGACCAGTAGCTCTGCTCTTCTCCTCAGAGACCAGAACCTGCCCAAACCACCCAGCATCCCTGACTGATGATGGTGCCTGAGCTCATGTGAGGAGAAGACACAGCGAGGGGAGATGCCTGTGGAAAGCAGATGGCCTGAGCTCTGTGTGCACGCCCTAGTCCACGGGTAGATCCATCAGCAACAGTGGAAGCCTCACCGACTCAAGGTGTTAGTGTACAAATTCAGACAACTGTTGGCAGAATACCAAGCACGCAGATAAAGGAGCGGTTCCTGGGAAGCCCATGCATAAGAAACGAAAAATAAGCAGAGACGGCTCCGGCTACACACTGCTCACAGAATTTACAAATTTAGTACAAGCTGGTTACAAACAAACGAACAGTAACAACAATTTTCAGGAGAAAAGAATCAGAATCCAGAGCTGAATAGTCTATAACCTAAAGTATCCAGTGTTCAATGATAAGTTACAAGACAAAAGAAACAGGAAAGTGTGGGGGGAAACCAGTTAATAGAAACTGTCTTTGTGTCCCCAGATGTCACACTTAGCAAACAAAGACTTCAAAGCAGTTACTTATGTTAAAAGAACTAAAAAAGGGCCGGGCACAGTGGCCCATGCCTGTAATCCCAGCACTTTGGGAGGCCGAGGCAGGCAAATCACCTGAGGTTACAGGCACATGCCTGTAATCCCAGCTACTTGGGAGACTGAGGCAAGACAATCACTTAAACCTGGGAGGCAGAGGTTGCAGTGAGCCGAGATCACACCATTGCACTGCAGCCTAGGCAACAAGAGCGAAACTCTGTCTCAAAAAAAAAAAAGAAAAAGAAAAAGAAAAATGACTTATGAAACATCAAGCACAACATATGTAGAATGACAGTCTCAGAAAGAAAGAAAAGGGGAAAGAATTATTTATAGAAATAATGGCTAAAAACTTACCAAATTTGATATAAAACATTAATCTATAGAATCAATGTTTACTTTCAGTAAAATAAATACCAATATATCCACTCCTACACACCTTGTGTCAACCTACGAAAAGACAAAGAGCAAATATTGAAAACAGTAAGACAAAAACTTCTCATGTACAAGAGCACCACGACAAAATTAGCCACTGATTTCTGATCAGAAACAATGGTGAGACCAGGCACGGCAGCTCACACCTGTAATCCCAGCACTTTGAGAGGCCAAGGCGGGTGGAATACCTGAGGTCAGGAGTTCAAGACCAGCTTGGCCAACATGGTGAAACCCCGTCTCTACTAAAAATACAAAAATTAGACCAGGCGCAGTGGCTCACGCCTGTAATCCCAGAGCTTTGAGAGGCCGAGGTGGGCAGATCACGAGGTCAGGAGATCGAGACCATCCTGGCTAACACAGTGAAACTCCATCTGTACTAAAAATACAAAAAATTAGCCGGGCGTGGTGGCAGGCGCCTGTAGTCCCAGCTACCTGGGAGGCTGAGGCAGGAGAATGGCGTGAACCCAAGAGGTGGAGCTTGCAGTGAGCTGAGATCACACCACTGCACTCCAGCCTGGGCAACAGAGCAAGACTCCATCTCAAAAAAAAAAAAAAAATGTGGCACATATACACCATGGAATACTATGCAGCCATAAAAAAGGATGAGTTCATGTCCTTTGTAGGGACATGGATGAAGCTGGAAACCATCATTCTGAGCAAACTATCGCAAGGACAGAAAACCCAACACTGCATGTTCTCACTAATAGGTGGGAATTGAACAATGAGAACACTTGGACACAGGGCAGGGAACATCACACACCAGAGCCTGTCGTGGGGTGGGGGGATTGGGGAGGGATAACATTAGGAGAAATACCTAATGTAAATGATGAGTTAATGGGTGCAGCAAACCAACATAGCACATGTATACATGTGTAACAAACCTGTAGGTTGTGCACGTGTACCCTGTAACTTAAAGTATAATTTTAAAAAAAAAGAAAGAAAAGAAAACGGACCAGGTCTGTCTCTGACAGGTTGAGCAGGTGGAATGGGAAGGAGGGATCTGGAAGGCCAGGAGGGTGGAGGGAACTGCAGGGGTGGGTGGTGGTGGGTGGGGTTGGGCTTTAGCCTCCTCCTCCCACTGCCCACCCCACCCTTAGGAGCACTTTGTGAGGGGGGGGCCCCAGCTCTGTGATGTGGGCCTGGGCCCCAATAAATAGTCCCAGAGGGGATGCCCAGGGCTCAGTTGCCTGAGGACAGCAGTGCAGTTGACATGGATATTCTCTTTCCTCTGGACGGTGTTATTGGTACAGAGCTGTGCTCCAGCCCCATTCCCCAGATCATCCATTTCATCCTCTTCATTGTGTTTAGCCTGGTGATCCTGATCATCTTACGCCCCTACATTCCCAGGGAGCCATCCTCAGTGCCTCCCAGAGAGGAGAACAGCGAGAACGTAAGGAGCCCTCAGCCCACACCCAGCAGAGAATGCTTCTATTTTTCCTGCTCTCTTTTCCACTTTTCCACATCAACCTGAGGAGCTCCTGTGATGGGAAATCTCATCGTCCCTCTAGGGACAGCAGGACAGGCAGGGGTTGGAGTGGGCATAGGATTTCCATCCCAAGCTCCCAGACCATTTGTGGGGATGCACGGGAGGCGTCAGAGCAAAAATAAACCCCAGGACTCAGCGGCAAGGACCCGGTCATGAGAAGGGTGAGGTCTCTGTGGAAGGACAGGCCCTGAGCCCGGGCTCATCAGCCGCCTTCCTGGGCAGGTGCCTCAGGGCCCAGCCTCTGTGTGAGGTGCTCTGGGGGCTGTGCTGAGCCCCTGAGAGCCTCTCACCTGAGACTGGAGTCGCCTCTGGCCTCCTCGGAAGCAGAATCCTCCCTGCCAGCTCAGAGACACCTGTAGACCCAAGTGTGTGTGTTTCCCAAGCAGCGGAACAGGGACTGAGGACTCCCAGGGCAGGCCTCACATAGAAAACCCCTCCGTGCTTTTCAAAGAAGGAAACCAGAAAAGGTTACTATGCACTTTAGAAACAAGTGAAAGAGAATCACACAGGGCTCTGTGAGCTGGGCGGAGAAAGTGTGTCATTCATGAGCACTGGGTCTGCAGCTGTGGGGACAGGAGACTGAGACTCGGCCTGCACCCTCACTCCTTCTCCCTCAGGGTCAAGCTGAAGTGAGGGGGTGGTTCAGGATCAGAAATAAATATACCACTTTGAAAGGTAAGTCTCTGAGGGTCCCAGAAGCCCCCAGAGGTGACAGCTTCACCTGATCCTAGGAACATGCTCCATGTCTCCAAGGAATTCATTTTCAGAGGCTTGAAGGGAAGCTCCTGGGAGAGAAATTGAAACCCGGGATCCCTCTCCATGGGATGAAGCCATGGAGGGCCAGGGAACGAGTGTTGCCCAGGAGGGGACTGTGTGGGGGAGGGGACCAGTGACCACCTGGACGTGCAGGAGGGGCTGCAGGTCTATGTGGGCAGCAGTTTAACATGGCTGAGCCCTCTCTGAGGCCACCCCTGTCCTCTCTCCCCATCAGGTGGTCGTGACCCCCATGATGGGGCATGTCAGGAAGCACTTTGGAGATGAGAAAACGCTGCCCACCAGGCACCTGCCTATCACTCCTGGGGCCCTGTGGCCTTGGACAGGGATGCTGGGGCTCCAGGGTCTAATCCCCGATCCCAGGGTCTCCCCTAAGGACACACACACTCGGCCTCCTGTAAGTCCCAGTTCCCTCCCTTGCCACCATAACCCATCTCCTTCTTTCCAGATTGCAGAGTTCTCTTGAAAGAACTGGAGAACCTTGAGGTCTACACTCTCCTGTCGAAAAAGTGAGGCTCTTTCCCCTTCTCTCCCGTGTCCTCCTTCCTACCAGGGCCTAGGATGCCACCCCAGGGCCTGGGGCTGATCTGGGAGGGGAGATCAGTCATGATGTCACTAAAGCCCTGGGCAGGGGAAGGCAGAGCTTTGTGAAGTCAGCATGGGGGCCCTGGAGGGGCCCCGTGCTCCCGGCTGTAGCCTGTGCCTCCTGTCTCCTGCAGGTGCCTGAAGAAGCTCTCTAGGGAGGGCAGCTCCCATCACCTTCCACGCCAAGTCCGCCCAGGGCCAGTGTACAAACGAGCATCTGCTAGGAAGCACCGGCCACGTGGGGTGCGTGGGAAAGCTTCTCCCACCAGCTTCCATGTGTCCCCACGGGCTTCCCCAGCTCCTCTGGCCTCCATGCCGACATCAGTCCCAAAGACCTCGTAGAGTCCTTGGGGTATCTGTCATCCCTGAGCTCCTCCCAGGCATCAGAGGCTTTTCGTCCCCTGAAGCACCCTTCACACCGGCCACCTGTGAGCACCCTATCACCAAACCCGACCACCTCCGCAGAATCCTTGGGGTACCTGTCATCCCTGAGCTCCTCCCAGCCACCAGAGCCTTTGCGTCCCCTGAAGCACCCTTCACACAAGCCACGTGGGCGTTCCCCTCCCCCACGACGGAATCCTGGCTGGGTGTCCTGGACCGACTCCACACAGGCTGATTCCGAAACTGACGCCATAATATACCTAATGTGCAAGGCCCCTGAGCACTCCTGTCTACACAGCTGGTGGGTGCCTTCTAGCCCTGAGCACTCCTGTCTACACAGCTGGTGGGTGCCTTCTAGCCCTGAGCACTCCTGTCTACACAGCTGGTGGGTGCCTTCTAGCCCTGAGCACTTCTGTCTACACAGCTGGTGGGTGCCTTCTAGCCCTCGAGTGATCCGAGGCGTTGGTCGCCGCAGTGATCCCGACCTGGTCCTCTCCTGGAGGCAGGAGGCTGCTAGAGCCTGGTGCCACTGCACCTCCTCACAGTTCCCATTCGAGCACCCTAATCTTCCCACCCACCTACCAGAGGCTTCCTTCTAGGGAGACCCCACATGCAGGCAGGTGGAGGCAGGGCTCACACTGGCCTCCAGGGCTGTGCAACTGGCACATTATTTTGCACATAACTTGGGTCAGGTTTGTGAGGTCTGATTTTTAAAATGAAGCAACAATCACATAAAGATTTTCAAACAAATAAGTCAAATGTATGGCAGTATTTCTATTTTATCCTATGGCAAAATAATTCTTCCTAATTTTAATATTATTTTGTTCCTTAAAATGTAATACCTTCAAATGATATTACCCATGTTTCCAGGATTTGACAAAGTCTTAATTTTCAGCCAACATGGCTTAAGCTGATGAACTACTTAAAAGGATTCTTTTCTTTTCTTTTCTTTCTTTTTTTTTTTTTTTTTTTTTGAGATAGAGTCTCGCTCTGTCACCCAGGCCGGAGTGCAGTGGCACGATCTCAGCTCACTGCAACCTCCACCTCCTGGGTTCAAGCGATTCTCCTGCCTCAGCCTCCCAAGTAGCTGGGATTATAGACATGCACCACCACGGTTGGCTAATTTTTGTATTTTTAGTAGAGATGGGGGTTTCGCCATGTTGGCCAGGCTGGTCTCGAACTCCTGGCCTCAGGTGATCCACTACCCTTGGTCTCCCAAAGTGCTGGGATTACAGGCGTGAGCCACCATGCCCAGCCGGAGGGTTCATTTTTTAAATAATTCTAAGAAATGCACATTTTCCAAGACTCAGGAGGTCAGGCTTCATTTTATATTCAGTAAAGGGTTAAAAAAGGATGTGATGCTCCAAATAAATTGAAGTCTTACACAATTTCCCACTGAATGTATGCTTGAGATAGACACACAACCCATTCAAACTACTGGGAAGAGGCGTCTTATCATCTGAATTGAAGAAAGTGTCCATTTAGGCAACAAGTGTATTAGAATAATGAAACACCTCACTACTTATATGCCCAGCACTTTCTAAAGGGTGCACTTTGGTTAGACTGTGTATTTCTTACTGCCCATAAGTAACACATTGTCGTTGGCTTGTTAAAGTCTGCTTTAATATCATCTGTCAAGTATGTGTCACTGGTGAAGTCTCTCAGATTATCCCTCAGGGTGAAGCATCACACTCCTTTCTTCAAAAGGAGCAAAGTCGACACGAGGGCCCTTGAAGCCAATTTGTTCCAACAAGAACTTCCGTCCTATTCCTTATAATTACATATTTATACCTACTATATTTTCTATTTTACTCCCTTTAATGTCATTGAACCACAAAATGATGAAATACGGTCGTGAGTACCCTCTAGTACACTACTGGCTTATATTCTTTTTATAGTGCACCAGATGTTTAATCATCAGAACAATGGACCAACTAGGAAAGATTTCCATATAGAAAATACATTACAGAGTAGCGTACCCTTTTTAAACTGACTTTTTAAACAGGTTTAAACTAAATGATCATGTCTTTTGACTTAAAGTTGTTTGGGGTAGCCACAATGTCTGAAAACAGACTACTGTCCATAATAAATAGTTTATTGTTATGACATGTTTAATGTGCTGTCCCTCACTAGGAACTCTTAGTTCAATAGGTTGTGCAAAACTGCAATGCATGGTGTGCCTTAAAGCAACGTTCCCATCATCTGCTGCACCTGCGTCCACCATACATTGCTGCAGATGAGTTATGTGTCCAACTTCCAGGGTGTAAACTTATGCCTTTACCCCAGAAGAACTAAACAAGTGGGTTCAATCTATTAGAAAAATACTGTCAATATTTCCAGACTTCTTTATTTTTGGAGACAGGGTCTCACACCCAGGCTGGAGTGCAGTGGCGTGTCACGGCTCATTGTAGCCTTGAACTCCTGGGCTCAAACGATCCTCCTGCCTCAGTCTCCCGAGGAGCTGGGACCAACAGGTATGTGCCACCATGCCTGGCTAATTGCTATTTTTTTTTTTTTTTTTTTTTTTTTTTGGTGGAGATTGTGTTGCCTAGGCTGGTCTTGAACTCCTGGCCTCAAGTGATCCTCCCACCTCAGCCTCCCAGAGTGTGGGATTACAGGCATGAGCCACCATGTCTGGCCTTGGTTTTGAAATAGATTTTTATTTAAAATAGGTTTCACACTGATTTCAATAAATCAGGCACTCCAGAACACAATGTACAGGGTGGCAATTATATGTTGACTTCTTAATACTCCAAGGGATAAAGATCTTTTCTAAATAAGCAAAAAAAGTAGTCATTGTGCAATATTAGCCTCTAAAAGCAATTTCCCTTTATAGACTACAATATTACTGACAGTTTCATGCACTTTTGCTTTATAAAGAACTCCACAGGAAGAAATTTCCCCAGTCTTTCCCGGTAGACACAGCTACATTTTCTGTCACACACAAACCATTGTCACAGTACAGCATGTCCAGATCCAGAGAATCAAGGGGTTTCACAATTGCTTCCCCAATGTATGCCATGAGGTTGGTCAGATTTGAAACCATTCCCATGACAGGATCAATCTTTATAATTGTGCCCCTGCCGTACGGATGGTTTGCATTTCCCAAACAGGAGTGTCCTGGGTTACTCAGAGGTGTGCCATGGCGCCCTCCCTTGGCCGTTTTATAATAACCAGAACTGCCCATTTCCCCATGGACACACATTCCAAGCTCTCCACAGCCCAGTACCACCGTTATGCAAAGGATATGGATGGAACTCACATTCAGAAAGCTAGAAAATAAGGCTGTGCCAGGCACAGTAGATGAGCAATGAGAAGATGCTAATGTCTTTTCTAGAAGCGTGAGTGATCCAGCTCTTTGGTTCTGAGCATTTCTGCGCTTTAGCGTTTCTCTCCCTCATTCACAGTAAAGACATCTGCAGCTCTTCCCTCCTCCTGAGATCAGAAACTGGAACGGCCACCACCTGCTCCCTGATGTTTTCACGATCTCTGCCATTTGTTACAACAACCACTTAGCCAGACATCTCAGCGCCGGGATCCCCTTAAACTGCAGAAGCAAGACCACCCCACCACCCTTTCTTTTTATTCCTGCCATAATTTGATGCTAGTAACACTCTGCCTACCTACTTCCAATGGTAACAAATATTTTGTAGAATGTTCAAGTTTATTTTGTAGATTGTGGTCCCAGGAGTGAGAGAAACTCTCCACCTACCAGACCTGTGACTTAGGTAAGTCACTCTGTGTCTCCAAACTTAATTTCCTTGATGTGGAAAATGAGGATAGAAGTGAATAACATTGCAGGAAAGGGGACATGAGTTATAATATAAAACTCTTTGCATGGTTCCTATTGGATAATTTTGCTATTATTGCTTGTATTTTTGTCACATTATAACCAACTTAGTTTTACTTGTTAAAGTACACACAATTGGGTTTTTTTAAAAGAATTAATCAATTTAATTTACTAGCACAAAAGCTAGTGTTAAAAATATGTGTTAAAAATTGAGTCCCAGCAGGGCACCGTGGCTCACACCTGTAATCCCAGCACTTTGGGAGGTCAAGGCTGGCAGATCACTTGAGGCCAGGAGTTTGAGACCAGCCTGGCCAACATGGTGAAACCTCATTTCTACTAAAAATACAAAAAATAGCCGGGCGTGGTGGCTCATGCCTGTAGTCCCAGCTACTCAGGAGGCTGAGACAGGAAAATTGCTTGAACCGGGAGGCAGAGGGTGCAGTGAGCCGAGATGGCACCACTGCACTCCAGCCTGGGCAACAGAGTAAGACTCTATTTAAAAAAAAAGTGAATCCCATCTGATAAAATAAACTGAATATTTAAGTAAATTTCAAATATTGTTTTGCCCCATTATATTTAGGGGTTTCTACTAATTGACTTTGACGTTCAAGGGCTGTTTTGTGATCCCAAAGCCATTGCCACTTTTACTTTGAACAAGCTGGACTCGTGGGGTACTCCAGAGCCAACTGTTTTCTCCACGCAGCCTGCTCCTTACTGCTGGTTCTGAGTCCCTGAATGAAATCTGGGATCTTCATGGCTTACCTACTTACGTTCAGGAAAATAAAAAAAAAAATCCTCCAGTCATCTCCAATAACAAGAAGAGGTCTGATTTCAGTCATTAAACTGTGCAGTGTGATGTCATAGCCAAATGGCCACACCTCATTGGAGAGCCAAGTTTGCTCTCCCAGAATAGCCTGCCTGGGCGCGGGCCACCATGCCCGGCTAATTTTTGTATTTTTAGTAGAGACAGGGTTTCACCATGCTGGCCAGGCTGGTCTCGAACTCCTGACCTCGTGATCCGCCCGCCTCGGCCTCCCAAAGTGCTGGGATTACAGGCATGAGCCATTGTGCCGGGCCGCTTTTCTTTTCTTTCTTTTTTTTTTTTTTTTGAGACAGAGTCTCGCTCTGTCGCCCAGGCTGGAGTGCAGTGGCGTGATCTCGGCTCACTGCAAGCTCCACCTCCCGGGTTCACGCCATTCTCCTGCCTCAGCCTCCCGAGTAGCTGGGACTACAGGCACCCACCACCACGCCCGGCTAATTTTTTGTATTTTTAGTAGAGACGGGGTTTCACCGTGTTAGCCAGGATGGTCTTGATCTCCTGACCTCATGATCCACCTGCCTCGGCCTCCCAAAGTGCTGAGATTAGAGGCGTGAGCCACCGCGCCCGGCCTCTTTTTTAAAGAAGGTTTTATTTTTGCAGTATCATTACTCGCGCTATTGACAAGCATTAAATGCACACTGTATAACTACATCAAACCCATCCACCTAACAACCCAATTCAACGCATTCGACTGTTCAGAGCCCTGAATGACATCTTGATAAAGAGCCAAAAGTTGTTTCCATAAAGATCTTCAAGATGTTTGAGCACATCTTGTCAGACGCCCGTAAAGGAATCTGACTCCCACTGGGTTCCAGGAATTACGTGGTTACATCCAGAACAGCCCACCTGACAAGTGGCAAATACCCGTGGAAAACCAATTAACTATGCTCCTCAGTTTACCCTGGAGGATGGTGGGGGATGACGCAACTAAGTTTGCTTTGAGCCTGCTTCAAGTTCCAGCTTCCTTGGAGTTAGTCGCATTTACAATTTGAAACATGCAAAAATCCACGCTTGTGTATGAAATTCGTGTTTCTTCAGAACATGAGGCTAAGATAACATGGATATTATGGGATGATGGGCTGTTCACAGAGAAATCCCCGTCCCGGGCACACTCAGGCCTGGCGCCTGGCCTGCGGCTCACCCGGTGGGAGGAAAAGTTTCTCTGGGTGGTCCAAGGCGGCACAGGTGGCCCACGACGAGGAGCCTCTCGGGGGCTCAGCGAACCCAGCGTCCACTCAAGCTCGTCCTGCCCCTGGCAATCCACGCGGTGCCGGGTGGGTGCGTGGGAGCCACATCAAAGTCCCCCCGCAAGTGCCTGGGGCTCCCCGCTGCTTTCGAGGTCTACAGAATGGGTTTCTTGCAACTCACATCCTTCAGCTGGAGGACCCCAGAAAGGCAGAGCTCCCGTCCAGAGTGTGCTGGGCCCGGACGCAGACCTGCTCCCAAATGCCCTGGGGTCGGGACGTAAGGCCTGGGGATCGCCGGAGCCTGGTTTCCTCACTGCAGCGCTCACTGCCGCCGCCTCTTCCCCGGACGCCCAGTCTGTCTGAGGTCACCGGGTCTGTGGACGCGGATCCGAATCGGAGCTTCCCGAGGGTGATCTGAGATCCAAAGTCAGGAGTCTTCTGCATCCTGCCCTTTGTCGGCGCTGGTCCTCATTTCACCTGCCCAGGGCCTTCAGGAGGGGCGACACTCTCCGGCTACGGGCGGCCCAGCGCTCGCCCCGCTCGGCCCCACGTACTCTGCCTGCCTCGCCCCCATCGCCCGCCTCGGCGCCCCTCGCCCTCCTCCGGCTTCCCGCGCCTCCCTGGGCTCTGCGCTTGCGTCCAAGGCGCCCTCTCCGGGGACAACGGGCGGGTGCTTCGCAGGCTGCAGGCAGGGCTGACTTCATCGGGCGAGGACGGGGCGAGGCGCTGGGCCCAGAGGTATGTTTGAAACGATCCGCGTGTGTGAACCTACTTTTTGAATTGTAAATTTTATGAAACCTAAATACAAATCATGTATTTCTTATGAAAATTTCGTGTCTGAATTAAGAAGTGCTATCAATATAAAATAACAGATTTCAAAAACTTAGTGCAAAAATAGAAGGTAAAATATTTCATTCACGTTTATGTTGATAACATGTTCAAATGACACTACTTTGGACGTATTGAATTAAATATATTATTAAAACTCATTTCACATATTTCTTTTTACTTTTCTAAGTGGCTATTACAAACATTAAGTCACATGTGTTCTTGCATTGTATTTCTACTGGAGAGTGTGCTGTACAAGAAAATAGAAAAAGTATAAAAATTATCCAGTTCATTTTATGAAACTAGAATTTTTTATTCTCAAATCAGATAAGGTTAACATAAAAATAAAATTATAAAACCATTTTTTACTTATGATCACTGACATAAAACAAAATATAGCTAACAGAATCAAACAGTATATATATAAATTTATCATATTGTATTTAAGATCTTTATTTCTCTAACATTCTTGGTCCTATGAAAACATTTCAGTATACAACATCAGAGAAAAACCATCATAATCTATATGCCAGTCATCACAATCGATATGGTATAATTTTTAAAAATAAACAATCTTGCCCTGTAGATGTATATATACAGCAGTCCCTCCGTATCCACAGGGGATTTGTTCCAGGACCCTCCCCCCAAAATCCACAATGCTCAAGTCCCTTATATAAAATAGCATTGTACTGTCAGTCTCCAATTTATGATGGCTTCAATTGGGATTTTTTGACTTGCCAATGGTGTGAAAGCAATGGGCATTCAGAACGCTTCTCATCTTACAATAGGGTTACATCTGGATAAACCCATTGTAAATTCAACTTGCTATATCATCAATCTATACGATGGATGTATTTGGTTGTAACCACATCACAAATCAAGGAGCATCTGTATTTGCGTATAACCTATAACCTATGCACATCCTCTGTATAATTTAAATCACCTCTAAATTTTTTTTTTTTTTTTTTTTTTTAAGATGGAGTCTTGCTTTGTCGCCCAGGCTGGAGTGCAGTGGCGCAATCTCGGCTCACTGCAACCTCTGCCTCCCAGCTTCACGCCATTCTCCTGCCTCAGCCTCCCGAGTAGCTGGGACTACAGGAGCCCGTCACCACACATGGCTAATTTTTTGTATTTTTAGTGGAGACGGGGTTTCACCATGTTAGCCAGGATGGTCTCGATCTCCTGACCTCGTGATCCGCTCGTCTCAGCCTCCCCAAGTGCTGGGATTACAGGTGTGAACCACCGTGCCTGGCCCAATCACCTCTAAATTATTTACACTACTAGTTAATACAATGTAAATGCTATGTAAATAGTTGTTGGGGCCGAACATGGTGGCTCACTCGTGTAATCCCAACACTTTGGGAGGCTGAGGCAGGAGGATCACTTGAGCCCAGGAGTTCGAGACCAGCCTGTGGTCCCAGCTACTCAGGAGGCTGAAGTGGGAGGCTCACTTGAGCTCAGGAGGTCGTGGCTGCAGTGAGCTGTGATGGTGCCACTGCACTCAAGCCTAGGCAACAAAGCAAGACTGTCTCAAAAAAAAAGTTGTTGTATTGATTTTTTTATTTATATTTTCTTGGTTTTTTTTATTGCTTTTGTTTTTCAAATATTTTTGATCCACAGTTGATTGAAACCACAGATGTAAAGCCCCAGGATACAAGGGGCCAACTGTATATAAAATCAAGTAAAACTTAGCTTAGGAATATAAGAATTTTTCCTTTTTATATTATGTGTGTATAATATATGTGTATATGTGTGTCTATATAGATATATATGTGTGTGTATATGTATATATACATATATTTTTTCTTTTTTTTTAAATAGGGATGAGGTCTCACTATGTTGCCAAGGCTGGTCTCGAACTCTTGAGCTCAAGCGATCCTCCTGCTTCAGACTCCCAGAGTCCTGGGAAGAATTTTTCAACATCAAAAAATCTATTAACGTGAGCTACCACAGTAAAAAGAAAAAAAACATATAATTATCTCAGTCTATTCAGAAAGAAATTTGATAAGATTTAAAGCCTACTTATTTTTCCCTCTTAGTTAATTAAGACTGGAAGAAACTTTCTCAACTAGTAAATTTCATATACCAAAAGCTTACATCAAAATTTTACTTGAGAAAGAAAATTGCAAAGATTCTTAATTAATTAATCCTTTAAGTCAGGATTAATTAACACAAAAATACTCAGTAATCCCCTATGGTTTAACACAGAACTGCATTGTCCTGGTCAGTGCCCTAAGGAAAGAAAAAGAAAGAAAAGATGTAAGGATTGGAAGATGAGAGAAAACTGTCATAATTCGAAGATGATATCACTGTCTACCTAGAAAGAAACCGCCGGCTGGGAGCGGTGGCTCATGCCTCTAATCCCAGCACTTTGGGAGGCAGAGGCAGGTGGATCATTCAAGGTCAGAAGTTCGAGATCAGCCTGGCCAACATAGTGAAACCCAGTCTCTCACTACGAAAAATACAAAAATTAGCTGGGCATGGTGGTGCATGCCTGTAATCTCAGCTATTCAGAAGGCAAGGCAGGAGAATCACTTGAACCTGGGAGGCAGAGGTTGCAGTGAGCTGAGATCATTCCACTACACTCCAACCTGGGGGACAGAGTGAGACTCCCTCTCAAAAAAAAAGAAAAAAAGGAAACCAGCTGGGCGTGGTTGCTCATGCCTGTAATCCTAGCACTTTGGGAGGCCGAGGTGGGCAGATCACTTGATGTCAGAAGTTCAAAACCAGCCTGGCCAACATGGTGAAACCCTGTCTCTACTAAAAATATTGTAAAAATTAGCTGGGCATGGCGGCAGGTGCCTGTAATCCCAGCTACTCAGGAGGCTGAGGCAGGGGAATCACTTAAACCTGGGAGGTGGAGGTTGCAGTGAGTCGAGATCATGCCATTGCCCTCCAGCCTGGGCGACGAAACGAGACTCTGTCTGAAAAAATTAATGAATTAATTAAAATAAAATAGTCAAACTCACAGAAGCAGAGAGTACAATGGTAAGTTTCCAGGGGCTGAGGGGAGGAGGAAGTAGGGAGTTGCTGTTCAATGGGTTGAAAGTTTCAGCCCATTGATGAACGTGTTATCTGCTGCACAACGTCGTGCCTAGAGTTCATAATACTGCATTGTACACTTAATTTGTGAAAAGGGTAGATCCCATGTTAAATGTTCTTACCACAAATTAAAAACAAAAAGAATCAGCCAATTAGAAATCCTTAATTTTAGTAATTTTTTATTTGAGATAAGTTATCTTCTGAGGTTTTAAAGTAAATAAATAGGCCAGGTCCAGTGGCTCACACCTGTAATCCCAGCACTGTGGGAGGCCTGGGTGGGCAGATAGCTTGAGCTCAGGAGTTCAAGACCAGCCTGGGCCACATGGCGAAACCCCATCTCTACAAAAAATACAAAAATTAGCCGAGCATGGTGGTGTGGACCTGTGGTCCTAACTACTTAGAAGGCTGAGATGGGAGGATCGCTTGAGCCCAGGAGGCAGGAGTTGCAGTAAGCCAAGATCATGCACGCCACTGCACTCCAGCCTAGGAGACAGAGCAAGACTCTATCTCAAAAAACAACAACAAAAACAAAAAAACCCTTACACAATGTTGACTCTAGATTGGTGCAACTCACTGTATGCTAAAGTGAAGTAAGTGTCAAAGGATGGATGGAGGAAAGGAAGCATGGGTAAATAAGGAGGCGTGTGATAACGCAGTACAGCAAAGTGTTCACTCTAAAACCTAGGTGATTATAACAGTGTTCATTCTGCAATTCTTTCAACTTTTCTACATGTTTTTCTGGACAAAATGTTAGAGGGAAACACCAAAAACAAAACTACTTGTCATATAAGTCTATGGCTGTAAGTAAATGTGAAGGAAACTGTCTATATGGATACCCAGAAAGGGAAGGCAAGGAATTGAGCAGGTGGGGGGCGGAGGGGGTAAGGAAGTTTGGAGAACAGAAACTTGCACTTTTGCTTTTCCATGTTTTGATTTTTTGCAATGAGAATATACTCATGTAGTCCTGTGCTATTTTTTTATGTAAAAAGCTCAGCATGTGAGAGTCCCCACAAGCTCATGAGGCAGCATCACTCTTGTGCAGAAGAGGAATCCTAGAGCCAGACAGTTACAGGGGTCCACCAAGGTTACCCAGAGTCAGGAATGACAGGGAGGACAGGAACGAAGAGTCTGGCCTGTGCTCCTCCGGGTAAAGAGGCTTTGGTAGAAAGGTCTGGGGCCTCCTCTCCCAGCCCTTCCTCCTACCTTGGACTGACATGTACACCAGCATCCCTTCATGGTTGTCTGTGGGGCAGGAGACACACATAGCTGCACTCCTGGGGTACTCCCAGGCCTGAGCGTCCACCTGGATGTCCACATTGGATGTGTCCTCTGCCCGCCAACTCACCCATGCCCAGCTCAGCAAGCCCAGTGGATACTTCATTCCCCTCCCCCAGCCCACGTCCAACCAACAGCCACGGCCTCCCCATCGCCCTTCTCCAGCAACTGTGGTCTTAGACTCCCTTGTGAAATCCCCGCTGCTTCTGCCTCAGTTCAGTCCTCATCTCTCACCCGGATGACTGTGGATAGTTTCCCAACCACCACCGTGCCTGGCTAATTTTTGTATTTTTAGTAGAGACACGGTTTCACCATGTTGTCTAGGCTGGTCTCAAACTCCTGACCTCAAATGATCCGCCCACCTTGGCCTCACAAAGTGCTGGGATTACAGGCATGAGCCACCTCGCCTGGCCTATACCGGCATAAATTTTAAAGAACTCATGATATTCTTCACTGAGAAATAGATGAACTTTCAACTCTGTGCAGAGCAGAGCTTCTGGACTAGTGTGGCCTTTGGGCTATTAGCTGTGCAGAGATATTATGCCCTTGGCCCAGAGATGAGCAGGTAAAATTCGGGGGAGCCAGACTTCCCAAGCGTTACCTCTGCAGCAAGCAGGCTCTGTCCATTTACAATGCTGTGTTATACAACAAATAGTACCATGTCCCGGGGGATCATAATGTGAAAAAGATTAAGAGGCACAGCTTTAGAGAGTGAGAATTTCTGGTCCTAATAAAGGAGTAAAAAGACCACAAGGTTTGAGAATATTGGTTCAAGGAATGATTAGGAAGAACCACCTATTCAGACCAAGATTCATCCTGGTCTGTCCAGTGGAAGAACACTTTACATATGGAATTAAATCATATCACTCATTTCTTCAAAACAGACTTAATGAGTGCTATGATTTCAATATGGTTTGAATATGGTTCCCTCCAAAGTTCATGTTGAAACTTAATCCCCAATGTGACAGTACTGAGAATAAAAACACACTGGACAATAAATAGAAGGAATAGGTTTGAAGAGGACACCGATGGGCATTGTCCTGAAAGCCCTAGAACAGCAGGAAGAAGGCCTCAACAGACTTGCTGACTATATTAGCAAAGTGAAGAAATAAACATAACTTACCTGAGATAGGGTTGCAGCAGAAATTGAGTTGCAGTTTGCCCTTGTCCAGACCTACTCTCTGCTTGTGTTTTTGAAATAGGAGGTACACGTATACCCAATTATCTATGGCAGCATGCATGTATAGGCTGAACTATTATCAGCTCTGATGTTTCACAGAAGGCCTCAGAAACTGAAAGAAAACCACCACCCTCCTATTATGTCTGAAGTTTCACGTGTGTTTATGAAATCTAATGGGAAATGGATCACACTATTTCCTTAAGGAAATACAAAAAAATAAAAGAATTATGACTTTTACAGCAACAATACTGTTATAGGAATAAAAAATCATTGTAAAGCATCAAGACAATACAAGTAAATGAAAAGGCTGTTAAAGTAGATGACATCATGTGTTAGCCTGTTCCTAATCCCCTAGAATTATAATGTTTGGGATATAAATTAGTTTTTATTATTCTCCTTTAAAAATCAAAGATGATCTCTGGCCGGGTGCGGTGGCTCACGCCTATAATCCCAGCACTTTGGGAGGCCGAGGTGGGCGGATCACGAGGTCAGGAGATCGAGACCATCCTGGCTAACACGGTGAAACCCCATCTCTACTAAAAATACAAAAAATTAGCCAGGCGTGGTGGTGGGTGCCTGTAGTCCCAGCTACTCGGGAGGCTGAGGCAGGAGAATGGCATGAACCTGGGAGGCAGAGCTTGCAGTGAGCCAAGATTGCGCCACTGCACTCCAGCCTGGGTGACAGAGCAAGACTGTCTCAAAAAAAAAAAAAAAAAAATCAAAGATGATCTCTATCACTTTGCCACCTGTTTGATGTGCAGTAGAAACTGGTTAAGCCAGTTGTTTATACTTCGTTTACAAATATAAAGATAGCTGTTTAGGATATTTTGTTAAATTTTTGAAATGCTAGTGATGTGTTTTCACCAGCAGGTATTTGTTGCAAACTTAATGTCATTTTCCTTAAGATGGTCACAGCTATGTAACCTGTAGTATTCTGGACAGACTTGTTAAAAAACAGACAAAAAGAAAAATAAAACAAAACTTGAGTTCTGTTTATCTTGCACATTTTTTGTTGTTACAGTGAAAAACAAAAATGGTGCAAGAAAATGTTTCCCATTTTTTTTATTTTTTAGTTTTTAGCTGGAACATTTAGAAAGAAGGAAATGAATGTGCATTTTATTAATTCCTTAGGGGCAGAAGGAGGACAATAATAGCTGATCTTTTGAAATTTGAAAAACGTCTTTAGATGACCAAGCAAAAAGATTTTTAAAAATGGTAATGAAAATGGAATGCAGCTACTGCAGCTCATAAAAATTTTAGATAGCAATTGCTACAACCATATGCTTTTATAGCTAGACATTAGAATTACGATAGCATGAGTTGATACATTTTATTACTTTTCCTCCCTTTCTCATATATTTATAAATAGGTGATAAAAAATGTTTTGCCTGCCAATTGAATGATTTCATAGATGAAGTAGAAACATTTAGGTTTCTGTAGCATTAAATTGTGAAGACAACTGGAGTGGCACTTACTGAAGAAACTCGCTGGATGTCCTAGAATAAGAAGCAATGATGTGCTGCTTCTCATTTTTCTCGCATTTTAAATTATCAGCCAACCTACAGCCATTATCTTTTTTTTTTTTTGAGACAGCGTCTCGCTGTGTTGCCCAGGCTGGAGTGCAGTGGCGCAATCTCGGCTCACTGCAAGCTCTGCCTCCCGGGTTCACGCCATTCTCCTGCCTCAGCCTCCCGAGTAGCTGGGACTACAGGCGCCCACCATCACGCCCGGCTAATTTTTTGTATTTTTAGTAGAGACGGTGTTTCACCACGTTAGCCAAGATGGTCTGGATCTCCTGACTTCGTGATCCACCTGCCTCAGCCTCCCAAAGTGGTGGGATTACAGGCGTGAGCCACCACACCTGGCCTATAGCCATCATCTTTAGCACAGTGATATCACCATGACTTCACAGACATGCTCTAGAATCTGTACCTTTACCCAAATATGAAGAATAAAATTGATTAAAGGTTTAAAAAAAAATAGGCTGGGTGTGATGGCTCACACCTGTAATCCCAGCACTTTGGGAGGCCGAAGTGGGTGGATCGCTTGAGGTCAGGAGTTCAATACCAGCCTGGTCAACATGGTGAAACCCCGTCTCTACTAAAAATACGAAAAAATTAACCAGGCGTGGTGGTGCATGCCTGTAATCCCAGCTACTCAGGAGACTGAGGTGGGAGGATCGCTTGAACCCAGGAGGTAAAGGTTGCAGTGAGCTGAGAACTGCACTCCAGCCTGGATGACAGAGTGAGGCTCCATCTCTAAATAAATATTTAAATTAAATAGCCACTCATGGTGGTTCATGCCTGTAGCCCCAGCTACTCAGGTGGCTGAGGTGGGAGGATCACTTAAGCTCAGAAGTTTGAGGCTGCAAGGAACCATGACTGCACCACTGCACTCCAGCCTGGGTGACAGTGCAGTGGCGTGATCTCCGTTCAGCAACCTCTGCCTCCCGGGTTCAAGCAATTCTCCTGCCTCAGCCTCCCAAGTAGCTGGGACTACAGGCGCCCACCACCACGCCTAACTAATTTTGTTTTTGTATTTTTAGTAGAAATGGCGTTTCACCCTGTTAGCCAAGATGGTCTCGATATCCTGACCTTGTGATCCACCCACCTCGGCCTCCCAAAGTGCTGGGATTACAGGTGTGAGCCACCATGCCCAGCCAATATAATCATTTTTTTAAATTAAGAATTGGATAAAATGCAAGATTAGATTAAAAGTATGTATCAATGTTTAATGTACTGAGGGTGAGACTTTATCATGGTTACATAAGAGAATTATCCCAGTTCTCGAAAAATAGGTCCTGCTGTTGGGAGGAATGTAAATTAGTACAGCCATTATAGAAAACAGTATGCAAGTTCCTCAAGAAATTAAAAATAGAACTACCCACATGATCCAGCAATTCCACTTCTAGGTGTATACCCGAAGGAAGTGAAATCAGTATGTTGAAGATTTATCTGCACTCCCATGTTCATTGCAGCATTATGCACAATAGCTAAGATATTGAAAAAACCTAAGTGGATTTATGGATAAAGAAAACGTGTTGTGTGTAAATGTGAAGGAAGGCAGGCGAGGTGGCTCGTGCCTGTAGTCCCAGCTACTTGGGAGGCAGAGTCAAAGGACTGCTTGAGGCCAAGAGCTCCAGCCTGGGTGATATAGTAAGATCCCATCTCTTTTTTAAAAAGGAATGCAAGTCAGCCTTTAAAAAGAAGGAACTTCAAGGGGCGCAGTGGCTGATGCTTATAATTCCAGCACTATGGGAGGCTGAGGCAGGTGGATCACCTGAACTCAAGAGTTTGAGACCAGCCTGGGCAACATGGAGAAACCCTGTCTCTACAAAAAATACAAAAATTACCTGGGTGTGGCAGCACACACCTGTAGTCCCAGCTACTTGGGAGGCTGGGATGGAAGAATCACTTGAGCCCGGGGAAGTTGAGGAAAGACAGCGCCACTGCACTCCAGCCTGGGTGAGGGAGTGAGACCCTGCCTCAAAAAAAAAAAAAGGAAATTCTGTCACTGTGGCAACTTGGATAAACCTGGAGGACACCATACTATGTAAAATAAACTAGGCACAGAGAAACAAACACTTCATGACCTCACGCGGAGTCTAAAACCTCAAACTTGTAGAAAGAGTAGAACGGTGGTTACCAGGGGAGGGCTGGGGAATGGGGGGAGGAAATGGGGAGATGATGATGAAAGGAACAGAGTTTCTGGAGAACTAATGTACATACAGCATGGTGACTATATGGAATAGTGTATCGTACACTTGAAAAGTGCTAAGAGAGGCCAGGCGGCGTGGCTCACACCTATAATCCCAGCACTTTGGGAAGCCAAGGTAGGCAGATCGCTTGAGGTCAGGAGTTCGAGGCCAGCCTGGGCAACATAGTGAAACCCCATCTCTACTAAAAATACAAAAATTAGCCGGGTGTGGTGGTGCACACCTGTAGTCCTAGCTACTCAGGAGGCTGAGGCAGGAGAATCGCTTGAACCCAGGAGGTGAAGGTTGCAGTGAGTCAAGATCGCACCACTGCACTCCAGTGTACGCAATAGAGCGAGACTCCATCTCAAAAACAACAAAAAAAGAAAATTGCTGGCCGGGTGCAGTGGCTCACACCTGTAATCCCTACGCTTTGGGAGGCTGAGGCAGGCAGATCACGTGAGGTCAGGAGTTCAAGACCAGCCTGGCCAACATGGCGAAACCCCGTCTCTACTTATAATACAAAAATCAGCCAGGCGTGGTGGCAGGCGCCTGTAATCCCAGCTACTCAGGAGGCTGAGGCAGGAGAATCGCTGGAACCCGAGGGGCAGAGGCTGCAGTGAGCCAAGATTGTGCCACTGCACTCCAGCCTGGGCGACAGAGCAAGACTCCGTCTCAAAAAAAAAAAAAAGAAAGAAAAAAAAGAAAAGAAATTGCTAAGAGAGTAGACTGCAAATGTTCTCACCACAAAACAATGAAAAGTATGTGAGGTGATGAATATGCTAGTTAGCTTGATTTAATCATACATATACCAAAACATCACATTGTATACCATAAATATATATAATCTTTATATGTCTATTAAGCTTCAATAAAGCTGAAAAATAACAAAAAGAGATTTATCTCTATAAAACAAAAGGGTTTGATTTTGTTTTTGTTTTTGTTTCAGACAGAGTATCACTCTGTTGCCCAAGCTGGAGTGCAATGGCTCAGTCTCGGCTCACTGCAACCTCCGCCTCCCGGGTTCAAACAATTCTCCTACCTCACCCTCCCAAGTAGCTGGGACTACAGGCACGTGCCACCACACCCAGCTAGTTTTTGTATTTTTAGTAGAGACGGGGTTTCACTATGTTGACCAATCTGGTCTCCAACTCCTGACCTCGTGATCTGCCCACCTCGGCCTCTCAAAGTGCTGGGATTACAAGCGTGAGCCACCATGCCTGGCCAAAACCAAGTTTTTCAAGTCCTAACCAATGCATCATCTTAATGCAATAAAATTTGAATATAATTTTTAAAAAGAAATATATCCTGAAAAATTTAAAAATAAAAGGTCATGACGTATGTAACTCACCCTTACAAAGTTCAAGGAAAACTGTGCTTATATCCATACAGATCCAGAGAGGGAGCACATGCAGACAATGACACGAACGAAGTAAACGTGAGCTCCAGGTGAATCGGGGTCAAGGGCATACAGTTGTACTTTGTGCCATCTTTATTCTCGTAACTCTTCTGTAAGATTGAAATAACAAAAAGCTTTTTAAACTATTAGGGTTTGGAATTTCCTTTGAAATACACCAAAGAGTAAGATAGAGTAATAGATGAAATTAGGAATGATAAATGGATAGATATGGTAAAAGTGTTATAATCTCTATTCAATTTTCTTTTTTTTTTTTTTTTTGAGACAGAGTCTCGCTCTGTTGCCCAGGCTGGAGTGCAGTGGCACAATCTAGACTCACTGGAGCCTCCGCCTCCTGGGTTCAAGCGATTTTTGTGCCTCAGCCCCCCTAGTAGCTGGGATTACAGGCATGTGCCACCACGCCCAGCTAATTTTTTGTATTTTTAGTAGAGATGGGGTTTCACCATGTTGGCCAGGCTGGTCTCAAACTCCTGACATGAAGTGATTCACCCACCTTGGCCTCCCAAAGTGCTCAGATTGCAGGCATGAGCCACCGCACCTGGCTTATCTTCAATTTTTTTTTTTTTTTTTGAGATGGAGTCTCACTCTATTGCCCAGGCTGGAGTGCAATGGTGCGATCTCAGCTCACTGCAACCTCCACCTCCCAGGTTCAAGCGATTCTCCTGCCTCAGCCTCTTGAGTAGCTGGGATTACAGGCACCCACCACCACACCCAGCTAATTTTTGTATTTTTAGTAGAGACGGGGTTTCACCATGTTGGTCAGGCTGGTCTTGAACTCCTGACCTCGTAATCCGCCCGCCTCAGTTCCCAAAGTGCTGGGATTACAGGCATGAGCCACCTCACCCAGCCTCAAATTTGTTTATAATAAAATGGTGCGGGGCAGAGAGGAGAATAAGACAAATCGATATGACGTGTCATGGAAAAATGTCACCAAATCAGGAAGTCTTTTGTCGTAGAAGCCACCGGAAGGGGCGTAAAGCCCACCTTCCTTTTCCTACTGTCTCCTGGTATTTCCTCCGAAAGCAGGAGTTCAGCTGAACTTGAGATTCTTACTACGCGGTGGCTGGTGTGAGGTGCCAAACAGCGAAAGGACAGGTCACTTAGCCAACGTAATGACAGCTCTCTCTTAGAGACACATACACAAATCCTCAGGTTAACTTTTTTGCAATAAATACAAGATTATTTTCATAAAATAACTGCCATATTCTGATTTATCCTAGCAATAGCACCTACACCCCATTTAGTTACAACCACCACAAAAAGCTCTAATGTTCCAAACTCAAGATAGACAGGGTCCCCTTTATCTGAAGATACTTTCCCCCAGTCCCTGCAGCTACAAGACCATTTAGAGAAGCAAAGGTATTTGTAATGACAACATATTCACTAATGAATTAACCACTTAAAAACTGATCCCTATTCAAAATTTACTCCCTGCTTAACCCCAAAGCATCGATCCCCATGTCCCATACCAATGGCCAGCCAGCCTCTCACTCGTTCTCAGATGTCTAGGATGCCAGTCATTTGGACAGTTAAATTATGAATCTTACACACGATGCAAGATTTCAAAGAATCAACAAGTGACATTAAAGCCCCACTCGAGTGGCACACAAAGCCACCGACAGGCGAGGTCAGCAGAGTTATGGACCAATCAACAAGTGAATAAAAGGAAATTAACGCTGATGACTCACCACAAGCTTCAAAATAGAATGGTTTGAAAAAAGCAATAAATGTAAAATGAATTAAAGTGAAGAGTGAGCTTAGGCTCAAAATATAAAGGGAGCAGCAATATCATAAAAATGGTTTTTTCTATGAGATATCCCATAAAAATATCCAGAATGGGCCAGGTGCGGTGGCTTATGCCTGTAATCCCAGTACATTGGGAGGCTGAGACAGGCGGATCACGAGGTCAAGAGATCAAGACCACCCTGGCGAACACAGTGAAACCCTGTCTCTGCTAAAAACACAAAAAATAGCCAGGCGTGGTGGCGGGCGCCTGTAGTCCAACCTACTCAAGAGGCTAAGGCAGGAGACTGGCGTGAACCCAGGAGGTGGAGCTTGCAGTGAGCCGAGATGGCGCCACTGCACTCCAGCCTGGGCGACAGAGACTCCATCTCAAAAAAAAAAAAAAAAAAAAAATCCAGACTGATTAATAACATGGTGAATGGGATAATTACTTTACCACTTTTGGTCAATTAGCTGAGGACTAGCTAAATCCAAAGAGATGTGAATAAAATGAAAATAGAGACACCAAAAAATTGACTACCAAAGGATTAAAGAGGACTTCGAGAGGAAAATGAAGTCTAAATATTTTTAGACTCTTTCTGACTCTACCGTGAGTCCGATGTATAATATCTTGAATCATGTAATTTTCCAGAGAAATTATGCACAAAAGTCAACACTTGTTCATTCTTGATTCGTTCTAGAAGCTAGCACACAGTTGCAAACATATTCTAAATTTTGTTAAATATAAGATAAACTTATTTTCATAATTTTTGTTTTTATTATCCAAAATAAAATCTCAATCAAGGTTTTTGTAGGGGCTTTTCACCGTTTATAAAACATTGATTCTTGTTTCATATGGACTCACTTTTTTATACATCTTTTTACTTTTTTTTTTTTTTGAGACGGAGTCTCCCACTCTTGCCCGGGCTGGAGTGCAGTGGCGCCATCTCCGCTCACTGCAAGCTTCGCCTCCAGGGTTCATGCCATTCTCCTGCCTCAGCCTCTCCGGAGTAGCTGGGACTACAGGCACCCACCACCACGCCCAGCTAATTTTTTGTATTTTTAGTAGAGATGGGGTTTCACCATATTAGCCAGAATGGTCTTGACCTCCTGACCTTGTGATCCGCCGCCTTGGCCTCCCAAAGTGCTGGGATTACAGGCGTGAGCCACCGTGCCTGGCCTTTTTTTTGAGATGAAAGTCTTGCTCTGTCGCCCAGGCTGGAGAGTGCAGTGGTGCGATCTTGGCTTACTGCAACCTCTGCCTCCTGGGCTCAAGCAATTCTCCTGCCTCAGCCTCCTGAGAATCTGGGACTACAGGTGTGAGCCACCATGCCCAGCTAAGTTTCGTATTTTTAGTTGAGACAGGGTTTCACTATGTTGGCCAGGCTTGTCTCAAACTCCTGACCTCGTGATCCACCTGCCTCGGCCTCCCAAAGTGCTGGGATTATAGGCGTGAGCCACTGTACCCAGCCCATCATTTTACTTTTTATTATGAAAACTCAGACATTCAGAGAAGTAAACAGAATATAACTCTTTTATACTCATTACCTAAATTTTAAAATTTTCAACAATTTGCCATTTTTGCATCATCTATTTTATTTTTCAGAAGTATTTTAAGGTGAGGTCTAGACATCCTGACATGCTGCCACTTAATATACTAATGCAGCTCCTAAAAATAAGGGAATTTTCCTACACAAGCACGATCCATTATCACATCTAACAGAATTTATAGTAAGTCCATAATATCACCCAGTATCTAGTCCATATTCAAAGTTCCCCAATTTAAAAATGTCTTACCCAGCAGATTGCTCTGATCTCATCAGGGTTGTCTCTTGGGGTTTACAACAGGTGCTGTTTTCACTTCCTCCTTTCTCCTCTACGTTTTCTGCAAACTGGAAGCTAGATCTCAAGCTGTGCTGGACAGTACAGTAGTCACTAGCCACATATAAATTTAAATTAATTGAACTAAAGTAAAATTCAGCTCCTCAGTCATGCAAACCACATTTCAAGTGCTCAGTAGCTGCTTGCGGCCACTGGCTATCATACTGGACAGTGCAGACGGAGAACATTCCCATCAACTCAGAAGGTTTTGTTGGACAGTGCTGCTCCAGATACCTGATGTGTTTTTAAGCAAACTTTTTTTTTTTTTACCATTTTGCTTTTCATGGATCATACCTCAGACTTAATTTTTTTTTTTTTTTTTTTTTTTTGAGACAGAGTCTTGCTCTGTCGCCCAGGCTGGAGTGCAGTGGTACAATCTTGGCTCGCTTCAACCTCCACTTCCCAGACTCAAGCAATCCTCCAGCCTCAGCCTCCCAAGTAGCTGGGATCACAGATGCCAGCCACCACGCCTGGCTAATTTTTGTGTTTTGTAGAGATAGGGTTTCACTATGTTGCCCAGGCTGGTCTCTACTCCTGACTCAAAGAAATCCATCTGCCACAACCTCCCAAAGTGCTGACACTATAGGCGTGAGCCACCGTGCCCAGCCTAGGCGAACATTTTTGGCAAGAAAACTTCATATAGCATCGTTCAGAAAATGATTTCACTGGCCGGGCGTGGTGGCTGACACCTGTAATCCTAGCACTTTGGGAGGCCGAGGTGGACAGATCACTTGAGGTCAGGAGTTCGAGAGCAGCCTGGCCAACATGGCAAAACCCTGTCTCTACTAAAAATAAAAAAATTCCGCGTGTGGCGGCGGGTGCCTGTAGTCTCAGTTTATGGGCTGAGGCTGCAGAATCGCTTGAACCAGGAGGCGGAGGTTGCAGTGAGCTGAGATTGCACCATTGCACTCCAGGCTGGGCGACAGCAAGACTCCGTCTCAAAAAAAAGATGGTTTACAGCGAGATGCGGTGGCTCACGCCCACCTGTAATACTAACACTCTGGGAGGTTGAGGCGGGCAGATCGCTTGAGTCCGGGAGTTCAAGACCAGCCTTAGCAACATGGAAAAAACCCGTCTCTACTAAAACTACAAAAATTAGCTGGACATGGTGGTGCACACCTGTAATCCCAGGTACTCGGAAGGCTAAGGCAGGAGAATCACTTGAGCCTAAGAGGTAGAGTTTGCAGTGAGCTGAGATCGCACCACTGCACTCCAGCTCGGGCAACCCAGCAAGACTCTGTCTCAAAAAATATATATATAACTAAAAAATGCTGGCCGGGCGCAGTGGCTCACTCCTGTAATCCCAGCACTTTGGAAGGCAGAGGCAGGCGGATCACAAGGTCAGGAGATCGAGACCATCCTGGCAAACATGGTGAAACCCTGTCTCTACTAAAAATACAAAAAATTAGCTGGGCATGGAGGCGCATGCCTATAATCCCAGCTACTCAGGAGGTTGAGGCAGGAGAATCACCTGAACCCAGGAGGCAGAGACTGCAGTGAGCAGAGATAGCACCACTGCACTCCAGCCTGGTGACAGAGCGAGACTTCGTCGCAAAAAAAATTAAAAATTAAAAAAAAATTTTTTAATGCTAAAGATCATCTGAGCCTTCAGTGAATCATAATCTTTTTGCCAGTGGAGGGTGTTGCCTTGATGTTGAGGGCCTTGGTCTGGATTACGTTATGACTTAGGGGAATGTTGTGGTTGATTTAATCTTCTACCCAGACCAACAAAACTTTTTCCTTATCAGAAATAAGGCTGTTTCACTTTTTTTTTTTTTTTTTTTTAAGACGGAGTCTCCACCTGTCACCCAGGCTGGAGTGCAGTGGCGCCATCTCGGCTCACTGCAACCTCGCCTCCTGGGTTCAAGTGATTCTCCTGCCTCAGCCTCCAGAGTAGCTGGGATTATAGGCTCCCGCCACCACGCCTGGCTAATTTTTGTGTTTTTGGTAGCGACGGGGTTTTGCCATGTTGGCCAGGCTGGTCACGAACTCCTGACCTCAGGTGATCCACCCACCTGTGCCTCCCAGGGTGCTGGGATTACAGACGTGAGCCGCCGTGCCCGGCCGCCACAAAACTTTAATTTGTTTAAAAAGTAATAAAGCGAAGCACTATAAAATGAGATGTATTTCAATATGTAAACGAGGCACAACTACCACTGAAATAACATAGACATTTGCACGTGTAATTCTGAACAAATCAATTTAGCTACGTTCCAGGAAAATTTAGGGTATACTTATGGTAGTCATTACACTGCTCACAAAGATTCCCAGTTGTGGTTTTCCTAGACAGAAATAGATCTGAACTTCCCAACTCCCTAGAAATTAAACGTGGCCATGTGATTTGCTTTCACCAGTGAAATGTGCATAAGTGACCTTTGTCACTCAGGACTGGAGCATGTAATATTTATGCAAAATTCCCAACAGGCTGGGTCCTGAGACACTACAATGAGTTGGGCAGAGTACTCACCCCATCTACATTGACATGTAGCATGATGAGAAACCAACTTTTAGGTTAAGCCATTGAGATTTGGGGGTTGTTACTGAAGAATAACCTTGCCTGATAAATGTTGAAACTGTTCCCCCAAAAAAGAGTTAATGTTTTTATACAAAATGGAATTCGGTTCCACGCCCACAAACTTTTCACCTACATAAATGTCCAGTAGCATTGGAAAGTCATGCAGGATTCAGGACAATTCTGTTATTCTAGACTATCTTCATCCCTGTCTGTGCATCCAGTAAAGACTAGTAGGGCCGGCTTCAGTGGCTCACGCCTGTAATCCCAGCACTTTGGGAGGCCGAGGCGGGCGGATCACGAGGTCGAGAGATCGAGACCATCCTGGCGAACATGGTGAAACCCCGTCTCTACTAAAAGTACAAAAATTAGCCAGGTGTGGCGCCACGCACCTGTAGTCCTAGCTACCTGGGAGGCTGAGGCAAGAAAATCGCTTGAACCCGGTGGGCAGAGGTTACAGTGAGCCGAGACTGCGCCACTGCACTCCAGCTTGGTGACAGAGCAGGATTTGGCCTCAAAAACAAACAAACAAAAAAGACTAGGCCGGGCATGGTGGCTCACGCCTCTAATCCCAGCACTTTGGGAGGCTGAGGCTGGCAGATCACGAGGTCAGCAGATCGAGACCATCCTGGCTGACACGGTGAAACCCCGTTTCTACTAAAAATACAAAAAAAAGAATTAGCCGGGCGTGGTGGCCGGCGCCCGTAGTCCCAGCTACTCTGGAGGCTGAGGCAGGAGAATGGCGTGAACCCGGGAGGCGGAGCTTGCAGTGAGCCGAGATCACGCCACTGCACTCCGGCCTGAGTGACAGTGCGAGACTCCGTCTGAAAACAAACAAATAAAAAAGACTGGTAGTATGCCCTCAATCATTACACAACTCAAACACCAACTCCACAAATTCCCAAAACACTCCTAGATGAAGTAGTATCCCTTCACTGAGAACTGGCCTTTCAGGGACCAGACATATCATGCAACCTAGCGAAGTGGGCTGGACCAAGACAAGTCCAGGGAGCAGCTGGGCTTCTAAAGGGGCAGCACAGTTCATTCCCAACAGTTTGCTGCCATCAGGGAATATACCATGAGTTACCAAATCTTCCAGTGATTCTAGAGAAAGCTAAAATCCAGATTCTTATGTGAAATCTTTTGATTTCTAAATATCGGCAACAACTTTTAAGATTTGTAAACATTCTGGGAATCAAAACAGCTCTGCTGGTTTGGTGTGGCTCATGTTGCCTCACTTTGCAAAGTGTTAAGTGCTAGTAAAATTTTAGTGTTTTTTTGAGACAGGGTCTCACTTTGTCGCCCAGCCTGGAGTGCAGTGGCCATGATCTCCGCTCACTGTGGGCTCGACCTCCCGGGCTCAAGCGATCCTCCCACTCTCAGCCCCCCAAAGAGCTAGGAGTAGAGCTGCCCCGCCACGACGTCTGGCGATTTTTTTTTTTTTTTTTTTTTGGTATTTTAGTAGAGACGGGGTTTCGTCCTACTAAAGGCCCGCCTGGGCCTTCCGAAGTGCTGGGATTACAGGCGTGAGCCACCGCGCCCCGCCAAAATTTTCCTTTGTATTTAGTCAAATTCCTTTCTTTTCCAAGTGAAGAAACAGACTGAGTGTATAGTGACTTACCCAGGCCACACAGTTGGATACTACAGATAGTAGTCACAATCGCTAACATCTGCCATGTGGTCCTTACTGCAAATCTTATTTAATAATGAGATCGGCTTTTTGTTATCCCACTTAACTAATCAATAGGAGAAGCCAGCTCTGATTTCCAGTCCACTATCGTGCACTCTTAGTCATTAGATTTAAAAAAAAAAAAAAAATCCTGCTTTCCTGCCTCGCCTGTGCGTTTCCTTAGTCGCCCTTTCGGGGCTTGTTCTAATGAGTGCTACAGAAAAATGACGAAGTGGAAAATATAGAACATGAAATGAAAATTTAAAAGAGGAAATGGTGTCACAAAGACAACGACGGCCAGGGAATCCCGTGAAGCGCCGGGCAGGGTGCACAACGGTCCTCGGAGAAAGTTCAAGAGGAACTTCCCCGCGAACAGGTCCTGCCGACGGCCGGGAATACGCACACTTTTTATGTTATGCCTTTGACTTTCCCGAACCTTTCGAAGCAGAGGGAAGGCGAGGCGGTGAAAACGGAGAAAAATCTCGCCTACCGAATGGAAGGGCGGTGCCCGGCCGCGCCCACCCCGCGCCCGCAAGCCCGCTGAGTCACATGACACGGCCAAGATGGCCGACCGGGAAGGCGGTTGCGCTGCTGGGCGGGAGCGGGAGCTGGAGCCGGAGCCGGAGCCGGGGCCGGGGCCGGGGCCGGGGCCCGGGTCAGCGCTTGAGCCGGGAGAAGAGTTTGAGATCGTGGACCGAAGCCAGCTGCCGGGCCCAGGCGACCTGCGGAGCGCAACGAGACCGCGGGCGGCCGAGGGCTGGTCGGCGCCCATCCTGACCCTGGCACGCAGGGCCACCGGGAACCTGTCGGCGAGCTGCGGGAGCGCGCTGCGCGCGGCCGCGGGGCTGGGCGGCGGGGACAGCGGGGACGGCACGGCGCGCGCAGGTAGGCTCGGGCCGGGTCTGTCCCGCGGCGGACCCGCGTGTCCCCGCTGGCCGCCGGCGCGGGCGCGGTGGGGGCCGGGCTGGGAGGGCACCGGCCGTTCCGGGAGGTTACGCGAGCTGTTGGCCGGCGGGCGGCGCCTGGCTGCGCCCGGGTCTTTACTCCGGCGGCCCAGCCGAGACCGCCCCCCGCAGCCCCGCGTGCCTGAGCGCGCTCCCGCACCCGCGCCTCTATGCTCTGCCACTAACTGGGTGAAGGACGTGTGCGCTTCCGGGCTTCGGAGCTCTGTAGTAACTCCACACACGAAACGGAGCCAGCACTGTTCTGCTTTTCAACCGTTCAGTGCGGGAGTGGAGCGCCGGCGGGTGTCGGGAGGGCGTGGGCCCTGCGCGCAGCGGACCAGCGGCGCCTCCGCTCACCTCTGCCTGTAAGATGGGGATTTTAAAGTCACCCGATGATCTCTTAAAGACCTTTTCAGCCCTTGTAATGAATAGAGTGCCAGCATATCAGTGATGGTAAGATTTAAGTAACATAGCTCTCTAACGCCAGACATCCAGAGCTGTGCTATCCAGTACAGCAGCACGCATATGTTTTTGTGTGTGTGTTTTTGTTTTTATTTATTTATTTATTTTTGAGACCGAGTCTTGCTCTGTCGCCCAGGCTGGAGTGCAGTGGTGCGATCTCGGCTCACTGCAACCTCTGTCTCCCGGGTTCAAGCGATCCTCCCGCCTCAGCCTCCCGAGTAGCTGGGATTACAGGTGCCCACCACCATGCTCGGCTAAGTTCCCCGCCCCCCCTCCCCATATTCTTAGTAGAAACGGGGTTTCACCATCTTGGCCAGGCTGGTCTTGAACTCCTGACCTTGTGATACACCTGCCTCGGCCTCGTAAAGTACTGGGACTACAGGCTTGAGCCACCGCGCCTGGCCGGATTCCTCAATTTCTAACTGAATCAAATTGAAATTGAGTACTTTTAAATTGAATTAAAAATTGAGTTCCTCGGCCGGGAGCGGTGGCTCACGCCTGTAATCCCAGCACTTTGGGAGGCCGAGGCGGGTGGATCACGAGGTCAAGAGATCGAGACCATCCTGGCCAACACGGTGAAACCCCATCTCTACTAAAAATACAAAAAATTAGCTGGGTGTGGTGGCATGCACCTGTAGTCCCAACTACTCAGGAGGCTGAGGCAGGAGAATCGCTTGAACCTGGGAGGCAGAGGTTGCAGTGAGCCGAGATCGCACCACTGCACTCCAGCCTAGGTGAAAGAGCGAGACTCTGTCTCAAAAAAAAAAAAAAAAGAGTTCCTCGATTACAGCGGCCACGTTTTAAATGCTCAGTAGCCTGTGTGTGGCCAGTGGCTTCTGTATAAGATAGCACATAATAGAACATTGCCAACTTCATAGAAAATGCTGGGACACAGCTGAGGAAAGGTTGTGGTGCCTTCCAAGGAGCATCATAGCACACGCTTGAGGCTTCCTGATTCCTCCCCATCCACTAGTACCTTTGCTGTAGATGCACTGACCCCAGGTAGTGAATTGTGAGACTTTCAGTAGTCAAGAATAATTAATGAGTAAGGTTGAAAGGCTGACTCGTTTTGAGATCCTGGCAGTGGAAAATAGCATTAGAGGATGATGAGAGCCTGTGCATCCCGGGAATCTACTTCCCTCTAGCTTGACACCTTTTCCCGAGACTTTTCCACACATCAGTGGATGCTGAATTGCATACTGATTGACAGTCAGTACTGAAAGTCAAGACATGGCATCTCCTGGAGGCCTCTTAGATATTTCGTGGCAGAAGTAAGCAAATAATAAAAGTTCTTCCCTGATAGAATTTCTTTCCTTTAATGCAGAATCAAGGAAAAAATTAAAAAGATAAAATGAAATGTGTCAGTACCTGGCACAGAATAATAAGTGGTTGCTGAACAAATGCATATTTGAAAAATACCTGTGTTCCATCTATGGAAGTGATAGAAACAATAGCCAACACTTACATTGTCCTTCAAAGGTGCCAGGCATTAGTCTTAAACCTGTACAAGTATTCATTCATTCCTCACAACAACCCTGCGTGATAGCAGGACTAGCTTCATGGGTGGACGGTCAATGCAGGCTTTGATCACTCTGGTGGAAAGGGCCAGGCACTCAGAAGTATCCCATGCTTGAAATTCTTAATTTTATCTTTGAATTTGTGTTTTTTAAGTGAAGTCCAATGGGACAGGTTCTCAGCTGCCCTGGCCCACTTGAGCTGCCCTGGGGCTTCTCCCTACCCTCCCTGATCCCACTCTTGCCCAGGCAGCGTTGGGATTGCACCCTCCGAATCTCAGGGCAAGGTGGCTGGTACCACAGCACATTAGGCAGGCAAGTGGGCAGGGGCCTCTCACCCGTCCCATCCCTGCAGGGAAGTTGCAATCCATTAGGGCTGTAGTAAGGGGGAGTCTGACTTCTGTGCTCTGCTCCAGGCTGGGAATTTTGCACTGGGCCTTGTAAATTACGTAGATGGCACAGGGTGATGAGTACCATTATTATCCCTGTTTTATAAAGAGAGTATTAAAGAGAAGTAACTTCACCAACTGCAAAATGTCAATATATATATCCCATATGGATTTAAAAAACTAGGCTGGGCATGGTGGCTCATGCCCGTAACCCCAGCATTTTGGGAGGCCGAGGCAGGCGGATCACCTGAGGTCAGGAGTTCGAGACCAACCTGGCCAACATGGTGAAACCCCATCTCTACTAAAAAAAAAAAAATACAAAAATTAGCCGGGCTTGGTGGTACGCACCTGTAATCCCAGCTACTCAGGAGGCTGACGCAGGAGAATTGCTTGAACCTAAGAGGTGGAGTTTGCAGTGAGCCGAGACCATTCCACTGCACTCCAGCCTGGGCAACAGAACGAGACTATCTCAAAAAATAATAATAATTAACTCAATTTAAGGAAAGTATTAATAACTGCCACTCATTCTAGCAAAATGGTGATCATGGCTTACAAAGAGATGAAATTTGGGGAACTGTTGGGTAGAGGACCATGTGGCTGGTCCCGAAGGTCACCGGGATTTGAAGCATCAGGTAGGACAGGAGCAGAGGTGGGGAAAGGAAATGGGCCAAGGGCGGCTCGCTCTGCAGTGACACAAGAAAAACAGGATGGGAGAAAGACAATGACACCTCTTCAGCCAGGGCCAGGCCCAAGGCTGACTCATGGTCTCTTTCCCCACTGATCTGCCTACACAAGCAATGAGGACAGGCAGGACTTTCAGAAGGAGCAGTTTAGGAGCAGAGATTGAATGTGAGCAGCACTCTTGCTGGATAATATGTTTTCAATGGTAGAAGCTAAAGGAAATGCTGCGGAATGTTTTGAATACTTGTTTTAAAATGTTGTCCCGGTTGGGTGCAGTGGCTCACGCCTGTAATCCCAGCACTTTGGGAGGCCGAGGTGGGTGGATCACCTGAGGTCGGGAGTTTGAGACCAACCTGACCAACATGGAGAAACCCCGTCTCTACTAAAAATACAAAATTAGCCAGGCATGGTGGCGCATGCATGTAATCTCAGCTATTCGGGAGGCTGAGGCAGGAGAATCTCTTGAACCTCGGGTGGAGGTTGCAGTGAGCCAAGATCGCCGCATTGCACTTTAGCCTGGGCAACAAGAGCAAAACTTCCTCTCAAAAAAAAAAAAAGTTTTCCCATCTGGGGTCTGGTATGTGATTGCATTGTCCATAGGTGTCCTGTTTGGTTTTGGGGGATTTTTTTTAAGGTAATAAGCGAACATGATTTTTTAAAAATCAAACCATACAAAAGAACATTTGGACAGGCGTAATGCTCATGCCTGTAATCCCAGCACTTTGGGAGGCCGAGGCGGGCGGATCATTTGAGGTCAGGAGTTCGAGACCAGCCTGGCCAACATGGTGAAACCCCGTCTCTACTAAAAATACAAAAATTAGATGGGCGTGGTGGCACACACCTGTAATCCCAGCTACTCGGGAGGCTGAGGCAGGAAAATTGCTTGAAACCAGGAGGCAGAAGTTGCAGTGAGCCAAGATCGCGCCACTGCACTCCAGCCTGGGCAACGAGCAAAATTCTGTCTCAAAAAAAAAAAAAAAAAAGGACAAATATTAAATCCTCCTTCCCAGAAATTTTCCCCAGTACTATTGTATCTTTGAGCGTTTCAGCACATAGCACATGTGCTTTCCTCTCTCAACACTGGCTGTTTTCACGCAAGCAATAGGATGTACCCACAAGGAATATATCTTGCTTTTTAGAGTAATGCTTCCTAAAGGATGAGTAACAAACATGCGTGTTTTAAGAATTAACATGCTGGTGGGGTGCAGGTGGCTCATGCCTGTAATCCCAGTACTTTGAAAGGCCAATGAGAGAGGATTGCTTGAGCCCAGGAGTCTGAGACTGGCCTGCCAATTTATTTGGCAATTCAGTAGGTGTAGAACTTCGCGATATTCTGTATGTCATGTTGAACTATTATTAATGAAGCTTAGAGATGTGAATAGTTTGGCCAAGGTCACAAAGCCAGTAAAATTGAGAGATGGAACCGCTAAAAGATCGTTCCAGGTTTAATTTTCCATGCCTCTAACTTGAGTGCTAATGGGTACAGGTAACCCCATAGTAGGGGATGCATGAGATGGCAAAACACTGCCAGCAGCACTTCAGAGACAGCACCACCCAGCGCTGATTGCCTGGAACACTGGTCTTAACATTTTTTACTCATGTAACCCCCTAAGAAAACTCCCAACATTTTTTTTTTTTTTGAGCCGGCGTTTCACTCTTGTCACCCAGGCTGGAGTGCAATGGCGTGATCTCGCTTCACGGCAACCTCCACCTTCCAGGTTCAAGCGATTCTCCTGCCTCAGCCTCCCAAGCAGCTAGGATTACAAGCATGCACCACCACGCCCAGGTAATTTTTTGTATTTTTAGTAGAGACAGGGTTTCACCATGTTGGCCAGGCTGGTCTCAAACTCCTGACCTCAAGTGACCTGCCCACCTCAAGTGATCTGCCCACCTCGGCCTCCCAAAGTGCTGGGATTACAGGCATGAGACACTGCTCCCAGCAGAAAACTTAACTTTTAAAGTTAACATATAAGATTCTTCATCATATTTTAAAGTTGCTCAGAATTCATTTTCTGGCATAGTATAAATATTGACTTTTTAAAATAAAACTGTTATTGTTTTTTGAAATGTATCAAGTGGTATGTAAATACCTTAATGAATTGATAATTACCACCATCCATCTTTAAAATAGCAAGTTATTTAATATTTGAAAATTTTACATTTTCCCTTTTATTCATTGAACTTGAATTTCCATTCCACTTCTGCCATAGAATTAATGTAATAGATTTGTATGTTTTTAAAAGTGTTATTGGTCATAAGTCTCAGCAAAAAGTATGTAAATAAGTTAAATAAATTTTTATTGTGACTAAAGCTCTAAATGTATAAAAATTTTTCTTCTGGAGTGAATTATCATTAAGTTTATTAGTAATGCTACATTGGTAACAGGAACATAAATATAATTTTTATAAAGAATTATACATAAATTTTTCTTGAATTGCATTTTTTTTTTTTTTTTTTTTGAGAAGGGTCTCACTCTCCTGTTGCCCAGCCTGGAATGCAGTGGTGCACTCTCGGCTCACTGCAACCTCCGCCTCCCGAGTTCAAGCAATCCTCCCACCTCAGCCTCCCCAGTAGCTGGGACTACAGGTGCGCACCAGCACGCCCAGCTAAGTTTTGTATTTTTAGTAGAGACGGGTTTTACCTTGTTGGCCAGGCTGATCTCGAACTCCTGACCTCAGGTGATCTGCCTGCCTCAGCCTCCCAAAGTGCTGGGATTACAGGCATGAGCCACCACGCCCAGCCAATGAATTGCATCTCTAAATGAGATGAATGGTGTTGGTTTTTGTCATTAGCATATATCTGTAGATGAATATATATGATTTACTGCTATAGTGTGATAGAATTCAGCATCAGTTTTAGTCCTGTTTTTTGTTTGTTTGTTTTAGTAATGTTGGTCATCTTTGAACTCTTTCCAAGTTATATGTCCCAAATCACACTGATCTAAAGCCAAAAATTATTTTTTGTTCCCTTATTTTCATTCAAAGCAAATAATTGAAAATTACCTGACCTGCAACCTAATCATATTAAGGAAATTTCTCAACTTTTGGGAGTTACCAAAAAAAAAAAAGTTGTACCAAGACTTACCAAGTGTGAGCCAGGCACGGTGTCTCATGCCTGTAATCCCAGCATTTTAAGAGGCTGAGGCGGGTGCATTGCCTGAGGTCAGGAGTTCGAGACTAGCCTGGCCAACATAGTAAAACCCCATCTCTACTAAAAATACAAAAAATTACCTCGGCATGGTGGCGGGCGCCTGTAATCCCAGCTACTGGGGAGGCTGAGGCAGGAGAATCTCTTGAACCCAGGAGGCGGAGGTTGCAGTGAGCCAAGATCGTGCCATTGCACTCCAGCCTGGGCAACAAGAGCAAAACTCCATCTCAAAAGAAAAAAAGACTTATCAAGAGATAATTTCACTTCTTATTCTTTCACTTAGGCACTTCGTTTAACCCAGAATACTCAGAATGGTTGGAGACATCTGAATATTGCTTATTTCATTCACCTTTGCCAATACAGTACTTTTTGACAAAAATAATTTTAGTTTATCATGTATTTCAAATCCATTTTCATCAAATACTTAGCTGCAGTTTGGGCTCATTTAATTTGTGGAAAATGGCCATCAAGCTAATGGCACATCTTAGGGTTGTGAATAGTGACTGGTTGAACATAATTACATAGATTTGTAGGGAGAAAAATTTAACTTTCTAAATTTAGGATACCCAAGCAGAGGGTTAGAGACCATCCCTCTGCCCCAAGACCAAGCTTAACTGAATACCATAAAGCAGTAAAAGACTGGTCTTCACATTTTCGATTACTTAATCATCAAGGGCGACACCACCTCCATTTGGTGTATGGAACCTAGGGCACCCCAGGTCACCGTATCAAGAGGAAGACAGGTTATGGAGTGAGTTGCCCTTCTTTAGAGGGAGGAGAAAGAGTGCCTGTGAAACTTGAAAATCTGGAAATTGAGTTTCTTAAAAACATCCGGGCATACCTAGCTTTGGCAAGACTGCTGTATATGTATTCCAATTTCAAGACCACTAGATGATAGAACTGGGCTTGGTGTCTTCTTTAAGGATAAATCTTTACAAATTGCTTTTATGGTTATTGCTCTCTCCAGAGTTTCTCCCTGCTCTTGATGAAGTTTTACAACTTTTATTTCCTTTGCCAATCATCCATTAACGTTTCAAAATTTATAAATATAATACATAGGCTTCTCTCGAAATATAAAAATAATTATACTGGCCGGACACGGTCGCTCACGCCTGTAATCCTAGCACTTTGGGACGCCAAGGCGGGCGGATCACCTGAGGTTGGAAGTTCGAGACCAGCCTGACCAACATGGAGAAACCCCGTCTCTACTAAAAATACAAAATTAGCCGGGCGTGGTGGCACATGCCTGTAATCCCAGCTACTCAGGAAGCTGAAGCAAGAGAATCGCTTGAGCTCAGGAGGCGAAGGTTGCAGTGAGCCGAGATGGCGCCATTGCACTCCAGCTTGGGCAATAAGAGTGAAACAACATCTCAAAAAAAAAAAAAAAAAAAAATTCTACCACCCCCAACGAAATGTTTTACTTAAGCCACTTTTAACCCTCTCCACAACCAAGGTGAAATGCTTAGGCTGTTTCTTCTTGCCCAGCAGCTCTCCCCCTACCTTCTTGGGTTTTGCTGAGATAATTTTGAATTTTTAGTCCCAGGATGTCTCAGTATTTATTTAAGACCTTTACTACAAGTTCACGGCCATAATATTATCGTTCTTTCAGATTTAGCTGTAATTAACTATATAAAAATATAGTACGTATAAATGTGCTCTTTAATTGTCCATATTAATCAATGCTGGTGAAATAAAACAGGTAAAGGATTAATATCCAAAATATACAGGTCAGTAAGACAAAGGCAAGCAATTCAACACGAAAGTCAATTGAGCAAGCAATTCACAGAAGAAATACTAGGAGACAATAAACAGAAGTTATTTAACCTCAGTAGTAATTGGACAGCTGCAAACCAAAAACAATACGATCCCCCGCCCCCATTCCAATTGGCAAATATTTCCAAGACAATGTAAGCGCGCGCGCGCCCGGGAGAGGGCCGCGCTTCGCACCTGGGACTTTCCTGCCAGGACTCTTACTTTGGGACCTAAACTTTTAGTTTCTAGGATACCAGCTTACTGGGTTTGAGAGAACATTTGGCCAGCACGTATAGATATCCGATGATAATTGCAGACAGTCTTTATTACACCCTCAAAGCAATGCGACAAGATAATGGGAGTTGAAATGGAACTCTCTGAATTCATTTGACTCCAACGGTTTTCCTTACCAAAAAACAAAGTGTGCGTAAAACCTAAAATTGTCCACTAGTAACGGACGAAAGATCGGCAACAAGAATTTGAGCCTGGAACTGAGGGGAAGATGCTTCCCTGCAGGCACCCGGCTGGCACTATCCGGCAAGAGAGAAGGCTGGAAAAGCCTTCCGGGCGGGGTGTGCATCCTCCCTCGTCAGGGACAGAGGATGCAAAATGGCGCCCACTAGCTCCGTAGGAGTGGCCTTGAGCTGGACTCGCCCAATAGGAATGTTTGGGGGCGGGACGCTTTCCCAGCACGCCCTCTAAGAGCTTGGGGCAGGGCTTCCTGTAGGTAGCGCCCTTCCATTGGTCAAAAATGGAACCGGGGTTGCGGGAGAAGCCAAACGCGGCGAGTCTTGCTAAAGCCGTCGCCGTAGCAACGCGCGGAGCCGTCTGGGAGAGGCCTCTGGAGCAGGAGGCCCAGTGGCTCTTCTGACTCAAGGCCCCGCCGTCCGGGTAGGGGGCTGTGGCCTCTAGGGATCAGGGACTACTTACCTGCGAATCCCGGTTGTCCGCCCGCCAGCACGTCCGTTCCCTAAGCAGACCGCCTAGCCTCCTGCCTGACCCGTCTTCTCACCGTTGCCCGGAGTCTGACCTCCCCACACTCAGTCCACTAACGAAGCTATCCCTGCTCCTGCCTCACAGCTTCTAAGTGCCAGATGATGGAGGAGCGTGCCAACCTGATGCACATGATGAAACTCAGCATCAAGGTGTTGCTCCAGTCGGCTCTGAGCCTGGGCCGCAGCCTGGATGCGGACCATGCCCCCTTGCAGCAGTTCTTTGTAGTGATGGAGCACTGCCTCAAACATGGGCTGAAAGGTGAGCCTGAGGGGGCGTTTGGGAGCGTGAAAGTTCGGGCTGGGTGTTTGCTGAGCATTTTTTCATCAGTGCCAGACATCCTTCTAGGTGCTGAAATGCCAGCAGTGTACAGAACAGGCAAGGTTCCTATATTCAGAAGCGACGTTCTAGAGCAGCGCTGGCCAACAGAAATAGCATGCAAGCTATATAGGCAATTTTAAAGTTTCTAGTAGCCAGCTTTCTTTAAAAGCGTTAGATGAGGCTGGGCGCCGTGGCTCACGCCTGTAATCCCAGCACTTTGGGAGGCCGAGGCGGGCGGATCACGAGGTCAGGAGATCGAGACCATCCTGGCTAACACGGTGAAACCTGGTCTCTACTAAAAAAAAAATATATATATATATATATATACAAAAAATTAGCTGGGCGTGGTGGCAGGCACCTGTAGTCCCAGCTACTCGGGAGACTGAGGCAGGAGAATGGTGTGATCCCGGGAGGCGGAGGTTGCAGTGAGCTGAGATCGCGCCACTGCACTCCAGCTTGGGCAACAGAGCAAGACTCCGTCTCAAAAAAGAAAAAAAGAAGAAAGAAAAAAGAAAAAAAAAAGTGTTAGATGAGATGGCTTTCTGTGGGGATAAAACTTAAAAATTAAGAAAAAAAAAGTTAACCTAATTTGCTAAAATGTTTTAAAATTAGTCTTAATAATATATTTTATGGAACCCGTATATCCAAAATATCATTCAACACATATTCAGTATTTAAAAGCCTTATTAGGCCAGGCCTGGTGGCTCACGCCTTGTAATCCCAGCACCTTGGGAGGCCGAGGCGGGAGGATCGCTTGAGCTCAGAAGCTGGAGACCACCCTGGCCAGCATGGTGAAACCCTGCCTCTACTAACAACACAAAAATTAGCCGGGCATGGTGGCGCATGCCTGTAATCCCAGCTACTCGAGTGGCTGAGGCAGGAGAATCTCTTGAACCCAGGAGGCGGAGGTTGCAGTGAGCTGAGATTGCACCATTGCTCTCCAACCAAGGCGACAGGGCGAGATTCCGTCTCAAAAATAAATTAATTAATAAATTAAACAGATGCAAAGGTCCTGAGTGGGACCAACCTTCCTCAGCTTGAGAAAGACTCCAGGTAACAGGTGTGCCAAGTGTGCTGAGGGAGAGGGGGGAGGACGTGAGGTCAGGGGAGTGGGGACAGGCTGGACCGTATATGGCCTTAAAGGTCACAATGAGGAGTTGCATTTTATTCTTAGTGTCTTTGGAAGATCCTAAACAAGGGAGAAATGTGTCCTAACTTCAGTTCTTAAAAGAACTTCTAGCTATGTAGAGAACAGATTGTAATGGTGGGGAAGTGACAGTATTAGGAGCAGGAAGACCAATTACAGCAGTACAGATGATGAGGATTTGAAAAAACAAGCAAAAAAAATCAATCCTTGATTTTGCCATCAAGGAAAAAAAGGAGGAAGAATTTCATAGATGAGCCTATAAGGCAATTTTTTTTTCTTTTTTTTTTTTTTTTTTTTTGAGAGTCTCGCTCTGTCCCCCAGGCTGGAGTGCAGTGGCGCAATCTCCGCTCACTGCAAGCTGCTCCTCCCAGGTTCACGCCATTCTCCTGCCTCAGCCTCCCGAGTAGCTGGGACTACAGGCGCCCACCACCACGCCCAGCTAATTTTTTTTTTTATTTTTAGTAGAGATGGAGTTTCACCGTGTTAGCCAGGATGGTCTCGATCTCCTGACCTCGTGATCCACCCATCTCGGCCTCCCAAAGTGCTGGGATTACAGGCGTGAGCCACTGCACCCGGCCAAGGCGCCTGTTTTATTCCATGGGCAATACATACGTCCAGAAAGAGCACAGTAAGCATATCAGAGAAACTCTGTTGCCAGAGAAAGAGAGACTAATTTATTACATGGCCCTTTCCCAGTCCCCAAGAGTAAATCAAGAAGGATTAAGCAGGCCGGGCGCTGTGACTCACGCCTGTAATCCCAGCACTTTGGGAGGCCGAGGCAGGCAGATCACGAGGTCAGGAGTTCAAGACCAGCCTGGCCAAGATGGTAAGATCCTGTCTCTACTAAAAATACAAAATTAGCCCAGCGTTGTGGGCACCTGTAATCCCAGCTACTCAGGAGGCTGAGGCAGAGAATTGCTTGAACCCGGGAGGCAGAGGTTGTAGTGAGCTGAGATTGCGCACTGCACTCTAGCCTGGGCGATAGAGTGAGACTCCATCTCAAAAAAGATAAAAAAAAAAGGATTAAGCAGTGAAGTTTAGCAGCTTTCACTGCCACTTGGCTTTTGGGAAGAGGCTGTGGGTCCCTGAAGAAATTTTGCAACCTGTTCTTATGAATAACACTTTTGTTTTTCCTTTTAGTTAAGAAGAGTTTTATTGGCCAAAATAAATCATTCTTTGGTCCTTTGGAGCTGGTGGAGAAACTTTGTCCAGAAGCATCAGATATAGCGACTAGTGTCAGAAATCTTCCAGAATTAAAGTGAGTGAGAAGTAGTTATGCCAATTTGATGATTTTAAAAACTCCCTCATATTTACTCATTTCTCCATTCCTTGCTAATGAAGCCCTTTCTGATTGGAAAGAGCTCTGCTGCTCATTATCCACATGATCTCTAGCAAGATTTGACTCTCTATGAGCCTCAGTTTCCTTTTCTTTAAAATGGGGACAGTGATTCCTGCTTGCCACACAGGCCAAATAGGTTGAAAAGGTATTGTCAACCAAAGGGCACTCACAGAAAGAAAAGGAACTACTGGTACACTCCTGGAATCACTGCTTCAGATGCGGGTGGGCAGTTTTCTGAATAATACATTTTGGGCCAGATTGTAGATTCCAGGCCAAAGGACATTTGTAATTCGTTAGGGTGGTACTAACGAATTATTTGCCATGTCTGGATTTGTCCTTGGGATCGCTATGCTTAGGCTCAAAATCAAAAACAGGCCAGAACACAAATAAGTCATCTTCATGGAATTTGGCATCTAGAAAGGGTCTCAGGGATCCTTGAGCCAATGCAAAAGAACCCTCTGCAGAGTTTCCCAGACGGGACTAGACTGTTCAGCGTTTATTTGACCCTTCTCCTAGGGAGCCTGCCTATTCCATTTTCAGATAATAATAACAGCCACTGCCCTCAGGGCCTGCTCTATGACAGGCATTGTGCTGAGAACATTCCTTCTCATTTATCTCATTTAATTCTCAACAGCTATCCGATAGCTGTTAGTGTCCTCATCTACAAGTGTGGGAACTGAGACTTAGAGTGGTTAAGTAACTTGCCCAAGGTGCCTTGGCAGGTGAGTGATGGAGCAGGAAGAGGACACAGGTCTGTTATGCCCTGAAGCCCTCTAAATCCCATGAAACTCCATTGCTGCCAAGCCCTGTGCATTCTTCTCAAGATTGGATTTAAGCCCTCTATGCAAATTCTGCCTGCCTGGCCTACATCGCATATATTTAAAGCCTTTTGCACCTGCCAACCTTTCAAATGTTTATTTCATGACCTTTTTTTTTTAAGGAGTCTCACTCTCGCCCAGACTGGAGTGCAGTGGCGCAATCTCAGCTCACTGCAACCTCCGCTTCCTAGGTTCAAGCGATTCTCATGCCTCAGCCTCCCGAGTAGCTGGGATTACAGGCACGTGCCACCACACCCAGCTAATTTTTGTATTTTTTGTAGAGACAGGGTTTCGCCATGTTGGCCAGGCTAGTCTCAAACTCCCGACCACAGGTAATTCACCTGCCTCGGTCTCCCAAAGTGCTGGGATTACAGGCGTGAGCCACCGCGCCCGGCCTTAATGACCTTTTTCATGAACCTCTCAAGTCTACTGCCCTGCTTCTTCAGTTGTTCTTTATGTGGTACAATTTCTCATACCCTTCCTGTCCAGCTCACTCACTCCCTCAAGAGTAAAGCACCTACACAGTGTCCTGATGTTTTCTTTTTTTTTTTTTTTTTTTTTGAGATAGAGTTTCACTCTTGTTGCCCAGGCTGGAGTGCAGTGGCGCGATCTCGGCTCACTGCTACCTCCACCCCCTGGGTTTCAGCAATTCTCCTGCCTCTGCCTCCCAAGTAGCTGGGATTACAGGTGCCTGCCACCAGGCCCAGGTAATTTTTGTATCTTTAGTAGAGGCGGGGTTTCACCATGTTGGCCAGGCTGGTCTCCAACTCCTGACCTCAGGTGATCCATCTGCCTCAGCCTCCCAAAGTGCTGGGATTATAGGCATGAACCACTGTGCCTGGCTGTTTTTTTGTTTTGTTTTGTTTTGTTTTGTTTTGAAGACAGTCTCTCTGTCGCCTAGGCTGGAGTGCAGTGGTGGTGCAGTCTCTCAGCTCACTGCAAGCTTCACCTCCCAGGCTCAAGTGATCTCTGCCACCTCAGCCTCCCAAATAGCTGGGACTATAGGCTGAGGCAGGAGAATTGCCTGAACCCAGGAGGCAGAGGTTGCAGTGAGCAGAGATCACACCACTGCACTCCTGCCTGGATGACAGAGTGAAGTGAGACTCCATCTTAAAAACAAACAAACAAAAAATCGTCTGCACTTTGACCCCGCAATTCCACTTACATGTGTTTTATCCTACACATGTAACACATGACAATGACACATGTGCAGAATGATCTATTGCCATCATTATTGGTAACAGGAGATCAGAACCACCCTAGTTTTTTTTAACCTAGCTAAATAAATTATGGTGCTGTCCAATAATGACACACTAAAGCTATAAAAAAAGTAAAGTCCTCTGTGTACTGATATGGAAAGATTTTCAAGATGACAGATACTTAGTGAAATAAGCAGGTTGAGAACTGCATGTGAAATACGTTAAATTTTTTTGTAAAAAGGGAGAAAAATAATTTATATTTGGTACTTGTTTTCATGTGTAGAAACATGTTTCGGAAATGAACTTAAACAAAGGACACTATATTAGTGTATAGGGGAGGGGGATGGGAAGGTGGAGGACAAGGAGACAAGTATTTATGCCTTTTAATACTTTCTAGGTTTTCTTTCTTTTTTTTTTTTTTTTTGAGACAGTCACTCTGTCACCCAGGCTGGAGTGCAGTGGCACAATCTTGACTCACTGCAGCCTCTGCCTCCCGGGTTCAAGCGATTCTCATGCCTCAGCTTCCTGAGTAGCTGGAATTATAGGCGTGAGCCACCACACCCAGCTATTTTTTGCATTTTTAGTTGAGATGGGATTTTACCATGTTGGCCAGGCTAGTCTCAAACTCTTGACCTCGGGTGATCCGCCCTGCTGGGCCTCCCAAAGTGCTGGGATTACAGGTGTGAGCCACCAAGCCTGGCCTACTTTCTAGATTTTAAACCAAGTGAAGATATTGCCCATTCAAAAAAAATTCAGCATTAAAGTGCATATACTGTTTTGTAGCCTTTTTTCCATTTATTCCACTTAATATTAGATTTTAAATCTCTTTACATATCAAATATTCATCTGCAATATCATTTTTTAAATGGCCAAATCATATTCTGTTGTATATCTAATTTTGTTTAACCCCCCTTGTGGCTGTCTTCAAATTCTTGTTACCACAAACCGTGATAATGATGAGATGACCGTCGCGAAACATACTTCTTCATGTCCGTCTTCAGTTATTTCCCTAGGATATATTACTAAATGTAGAATTTTGGTAACCTGTTGTCATCAAATTGCCACTAGAAAGTTGCACAGTTGGCCAGGCACAGCGGCTCACGCCTATAATCCCAACACTTTGAGAGGCTGAGGCGGGAAGAATGCTTGAGCCCAGGAGTTTGAAACCAGCCTGGACAATGTGGCAAAACCCCATCTCTACAAAAAAAAAAAATTAGTTGGGTGTGGTAGCTCATGCCTGCTGTCCCAGCTACTCCGGAGGCTTAATGCAGGATTATCACTTGAGCCTGGGAGCTCCAGGCTGCAGGGAGCCATGATCATGCCATTGCACAACAGCATGGGCGACTGAGCAAGACCCTGTCACCAAAAAAAAAAAAAAAAAAAGAAAGTTGTAAAGTTTACAGTCTCACCAAGCAGCACTTGAGAGGCCTTTTTTCTTTTAATGTTTAATGCAGGCCTGCTCTTTCTTTTCTTTTCCTTTTTTCTTTTCTTCTCTCTTCTTTTCTTTCTTTTCTGCTTCTCTGGAGATAATGCTAGAATACAGAAAAATTACACCTTCAAGATTGGGGCCAGGCCTGTAATCCCAGCACTTTAGGGGGCCAAGGTGGGCGGATTACTTGAGATCAAGAGTTCAAGACTAGCCTGGCCAACATGGTAGAAACCCCATCTCTACTAAAAATAGAAAAATTAGCTGGGCATGGTGGCAGGTGCCTGTAATCCCAGCTACTCGGGAGGCTGAGGCAGGAGAATCACTTGAACCTGGGAGGTGGAGGATGCAGTGAGCCAAGATCACAATGGTGAGCCAAGATGGTGTCACTGCACTCTAACCTGGGTGACAGAGCAAGGCTCCATCTCGGGGAAAAAAAAAAAAAAGATTGGTTCCACAACATTGTGAATGTACTTAACACTACTTAACTGTAAGATTAAAAATGGTTAACATGGTAAATTTTATGTTCTGTGTATTTTACCACAATTAATAATAAAACATAAAATTGTACCTTTAAGGCCACGTACAGTGACTCATGCCTGTAATCCCAGCACTTTGCAAGGCCAAGGCAGCCTGATCACTTGAGGCCAGGAATTTGAGACCAGCTTGGCTAACATGGCAAAACCCTGTCTCTACTAAAAACACAAAAATTAGCCAGGCGTGGTGACGCATGCCTGTAATCCCAGCTACTCAGGAGGCTGAGCCACGAGAATCGCTTGAACCCAGGAGGCGGAGGTTGCAGTGAGCTGAGATTGCACCACTGCGCTCCAGCCTGGACAACAGGCAAGACTCTATCTCAAAAAAAAAAAAAAAAAAAAAAAATGTACCTTTGAGCTAACCCCTTAGAGATTTTATAAGCTTCAGCACTTTAACAAGCACTAAGTTCTCTATTCGTCTTTTGAAAGAATGTTTATCCATTACACAAATCTAACCTGATATTTTCCTGTGATATTTTATGACTATAAGCAAAGCATTATCTAATTGTATTTGTAATAGTACTCAAAGGTGTGTGGTGAGCCATTTTCTCTGCCTGCCCAGGCCGTGTGCATCCCTCCCCAACCCCAAACAGCCACTCTTAGAGTATCATCTGCATTTACAAGGGTGTGTTTCCTATGTGTCTCCCTGGCTAAATCAGGTGTCTTTTCTGTGTTTGTTGTTGTTATGCCACAATAGTTGATTCTCTGTTTGAATTCTAGGACAGCTGTGGGAAGAGGCCGAGCTTGGCTTTATCTTGCGCTCATGCAAAAGAAACTGGCAGATTATCTGAAAGTGCTTATAGACAATAAACATCTCTTAAGGTATTTCATCAACCGTGTTTGCTTATCTTTTGCTTGGTAAATAATTAGAACATAGGCTGGGTGCGGTGGCTCACACCTGTAATCCCAGCACTTTGGGAGGCCAAGATCAGGTGGATTGCTTGAGGTTCGGAGTTCAAGACCAGCCTGGCCAACATGGTGTCGTATTTTTAGTCTCTACTAAAAATACGAAAATTAGCCAGGTGTGGTGGCGGGTGCCTGTAATCCCAGCTACTCGGAAGGCTGAGGCAGGAGAATCGCTGGAACCTGGGAGGCGGAGGTTGCAGTGAGCCGAGATCACGCCACTGCACTCCAGCCTGGGCGACAGAGGGAGACTCCATCTAAAAATAAATAATAATAGTCTGAGCGCGGTGGATAACGCCTGTAAACCCAGCACTTTGGGAGGCCAAGGTGTGCAGATCACGAGGTCAGGAGTTCGAGACCAGCCTGGCCAATGTGGTGAAACCCCGTCTCTACTAAAAATACAAAAATTAGCTGGGCATCCCAGCTACTCAGGAGGCTGAGGCAGGAGAATCATGTGAACCTGGAAAGTGGAGGTTGCAATGAGCCGAGATCGCGCCATTGCACTCCAGCCTGGGCGACAGAGTGAGACTCCTTCTCAAAAAAATAATAATTAGAACATAGTTCTGTAGATCATTTTGAATTAAAATAAGTGTATCAGCCAGGTATGGTGGCTCATGCCTGTAATCCCAGCACTTTGGGAGGCCAAGGCAGGCTGATCACTTGAGGTCAGAAGTTCAAAAACAACCTGGACCACATGGTAAAACCCCATCTGTGCTAAAAATACTAAATTAGCTGGGCATGGTGGCATATGCCTATAATCCCAGCTACTCAGGAGGCTGAGGCAGGAGGATTGCTTGAACCCAGGAAGCAGAGGTTGCAGTGAGCCAAGATCATACCACTGTACCTCCAGACAGAGTAAAATAAAAAAATAAGTATATAATATTTACAGAAATTTATGACTGGTTCATTTTTGATATTTATAACTAAGCAATAATCATTATAAAAGGAATGTTCTCTAGACTATGATTTACGAGGGAGGACTCTTTCCAGAGTTAAAGCTCTCTTGTAATTGAGAAATAGTTATATCTTACAGCATAGCCTAAAACCCAAGCTTTTCAGTGTTTTCAAGTCATGGCTCATTATCGAACATATCTTTACACGACAAATACTGATTTACAATATTTCACATACTGAGTAACTTTGAGTTACAGATTTTGTTCTAATGAACTAATTCTTTTTCAATTAATTTTTTATTTATAATTGATACAAAATTATACATATTTATGGGATACTGTGTGCATGTATACACTATGTAATGATGAAATCAGGGTAATTACCATATCCCTCACTTTACTAATGAACTAATTCTTAAGAGAAAAGTCTTATGCACACACACACAGTGGCCTGGATGCCACTGGATTTGGTACATTAGCAAGTCATTGCTGACCAGAGCAGTATCAGGCAGGGGATGGACCACCCCCTGCAAATGGCCGTGATAACTGGGCAGTAAGGAAGTAAAGCAACAGATGTTGCTCCGTGGGACGCAGGAAGGAGGAGTGTTATTCTTGGATGTGGGATCTCATTTTCTGTCTATATGAGCGTAAGTGGAGAAGTAGTTCGTATCAACACAAAAGAGGAGCCAGTGGAGAGTGACAGGAGTCAAGAGGCAATGAGGAGAACGGGGGTCCAGGGTCTGCATGGAGGAGTTAACTTTAGACAGGGGGAGAGGTGAGCCCATTCTAAGTCACAGGAAGAGAAGAGACGACAGGGGAGAAAAAGCAGCCGTTGAAGCAGTGAAGAGAAATGAAAGGGAGGGAGGAAATCCACAGCAGTATCTTCTGGCTCCAGGGCACAGTTGAAAAGGCAGTTCAGGGTGGGGAAGGAGTGGGGATGGTGAAGCTGTTTCTGAGCATCGCCCTTTCCTGTCCATCTCTTTTAGCGAGTTCTATGAGCCTGAGGCTTTAATGATGGAGGAAGAAGGGATGGTGATTGTTGGTCTGCTGGTGGGACTCAATGTTCTCGATGCCAATCTCTGCTTGAAAGGAGAAGACTTGGATTCTCAGGTAAAATGGAATTTTGGCTCTAGATGAACACTTTCATTAGTCCAGGGACTTTACATAGGATCTGCAAACAGGTACTGAACCCAAAGAAAGGCAAATGGCAAAGAGCCCACTGGTAGAGGACCAGCCAGGGGCAGGTGGGGAAGCAGCTGGGAAAGGTCTCGGAAGGGTGAAGAAGTTGCATAGCCAGAGGTACACACGGAAAGCTTGGCAGGTTTGGGAACAGGCAGACAGCTCTCCATGGCTGGAGCAGAGGATGCTCTGTGGGCGAGGTGAAAGTGGAGGCTGGGCCTGATTGTTAGGCCATTGGTGCTATGCTGAAGGGTGTAGCTTTTTTTTGTTTGTTTCTTTGTTTTTTGAGACGGAGTCTCGCTCTGTCTCCCAGGCTGGAGTGCAGTGGCGCGATCTCGGCTCCCTGCAACCTCCGCCTCCCGGGTTCACGCCATTCTCCTGCCTCAGCCTCCCAAGTAGCTGGGACCACAGGCGCCCGCCACCACGCCCAGCTAATTTTTTGTATTTTTAATAGAGACGGGGTTTCACCGTATTAGCCAGGATGGTCTCGATCTCCTGACCTCATGATCCGCCCACCTCGGCCTCCCAAAGTGCTGGGATTACAGGCATGAGCCACCACGCCCGGCCTGTATTTTTTTTTTTTAGTAGAGATGATGTTTCACCGTGTTAGCCAGGATGGTCTCAATCTCCTGACCTCGTGATCCACCCGCCTTGGCCTCTCAAAGTGCTGGGATTACAGGTGTGAACCACTGTGCCCTGCCTGAAGGGTGTAGCTTTTATCCCCTTTTATCCTGAGCTTTGGGGAGCTGTTGGAGTTTTTTAAAAAGTACACTGAAATGATCATGCCTGGGTTTGAGAAAGCTCAATCTAGCAGCCATTCAGGTTATGAGTTGGAAGTGGCTAAGAATAGATACAGCAAAAGCCTTGAGGAGACTAGTCTAGAAGTCCTGCAAGCCTGGATGGGGAGTAGGAAGATAGAGTCAGGAGAGATTTGGGAAGTCAGGTTGATAAAATGGCACAAAGGAGAGTAACCAGTAGGGTGTAGAGTGCTCTGTGGGAAGGACAGCCCTCTTGGGATGGGCTTTCTTCCTGCATGGGAGCTGGTGACCAGAGCTAAGGCCTAAACTCCTGGTGGCAGGGACTGTAAATGTGTGAGGGGGAATAGGCACCCTAACCCATTCCTCACTTCCTCCCCCTCTTCGGGGCATCTGCAGCTGTGGCTGGGCCACTGCCCGGAAAAAAGAGATTATTTTACACTATCTAGCAAAATTCCCAGCCGTTTTCCTGCATTGTGTTTGGTGAATCTAAAGATTCCCTGATCCCTCCATGTGCAGGTCAGTGTTTTTTGTAACCTGTCCTCCCTTTAAAAAAAAAAAAAAAGTTTGTCTTTGCATGTTGAAAAATACCTTTTTTTGAATTCAGAGAAGTATTTTTGAAAAGACACTAAACATCACACATATTCTCATTACTCTGAGACCGATAATTCAGTGTTATATTGTGGTATACACCCTTCCAGCAGATGAATAAAGGTGTGTGCATGCATGTGTGTGTGTGTATGTTTGTGTATTTTAGAGTGAGATGTTTGAAGGGTTTCTTTTTTTATGAAACCAAACTATGATTATTATTAAGCACATCATTTTGTAATTTTAAAAAATTTAACAATATGTTCCACACAGTTCTCTATAACGAGAGATATAAACCATTTAAAAGACTATGTAGTATTTCATTTTTTAACGTACCATTATGTAACCAGTACCTTATTAATTTAGATTGTTTCCATATTGTGACAATACTATTGCTGGGCGCATGGCTCACGCCTATAATTCCAACACTTTGGGAGGCCAAGGAAGGAGGATCACTGGAGCCCAGGAATTTGAGACCAGCCCGGGCAGCATAGTGAGACCTTGTCTCTACCAAAAATTAAAAAAATTAGCCGGGCATGGTGGCATGCTCTCTGTCATCCCAGCTACTCTGGAGGCTGAGGCGAGAGGATTGCTTGAGCCTGGGAGATCAAGGCTGCAGTGAGCTATAATCGTGCCACTGCATTGCACTCCAGTCTGGGCAACAGAGCCAGACTCTGTCTGGAAAAAAAAAAAAAAAACACCTATATTATAGACATCCTTGAAGTTCCCTGTACTCTTGTCCATGTATTTCCTTAGGATAAATTTGTTGTTGTGTCAAAGTATATAGGCTACATTTTGCTAGATAATGTAAAATGGACCTCCAGAAAGGTCTTCATTATATACACCCACCAGCAGTGTGGGAGAGAACACATTTCCTCCTGACACTGGATGTGATGAGCATTCTCAGTCTTTTTCAGCCTCATGGACAAAACAACTCATTATCTCAAATTTACAAGTATTTTCCTGTTTTATTTGCCATTGGTGGTTCAGCATTTGTGATTATCTTTTCATATTCTTTGTCTATTTTTGAGTTTTCTTTCTCTACTTCTTTATTAAAGACTAAGCACATTGACCCTTTTTCAGAATTATTTGTTATAAATTTTTTTTCTGGTTTCTCAGGGGTGGTTTGCCCTGTAAGTTTTTTATTTTTAATTTTTGGCAACCAGATTTAGCAGATGTTTCCTTTATACCTTCTAAGGTATTGTGCTTTGAAGGTCCTTCCCTATCTAAAAATTACCCTAACTTTTAATATCAAATGTGGGGCGCTGGAACCCAGGTCCACGCATCTGGTTGTCAGTCTGTCCAGCCTTTACCCCACAGCTTTCAGTCATGGCTCGGAAAGCCAGCCCCTGACTTCAAGGCCACTGCCCTGGTGGGTGGCGCCTTCCAGGAGGTGAAGCTGTGGGCTACAAAGGGAGGTACCTCGTCCTCTTTTTCTACCCTCTGGACTTCACTTTTCTGTGGCCCATGGAGAACATCGCGTTCAGCGACCATGCCGAGGATTTCCGCAAGCTGGGCTGCGAAGTGCTGGGTGTCTCGGTGGACTTAGTTCACCCACCTGGCTTGGATCAACAACCCCCAGAAGGAGGGAGGCTTGGGCCCCCGAGCATCCCCCACCCGCTGATGTGACGGGAAGCTTGTCTGAGGATTACCGTGTGCTGAAAACCAATGAGGGCATTGCCTACCCTGCCTCTTTATCGTCGATGGCAAGGGTGACTTTTGCCAGATCACTGTTAATGATTTGCCTGTGGGGTGCTCCATGGATGAGGCTCTGCAGCTGGTCCAGGCCTTCCAGTACGCAGACGAGCATGGGGAGGTTTGTCCCACTGGCTGGAAGCCTGGTAGCGACAATGAAGCCCAATGTGGATGACAAGGAATACTTCTTCAAACACAACTAGGCTGGCTGATGGACAGTGAGCTTGTGCCCCTACCTGGGTACCCTGTGCTGACCCAGAAAGTCCAGACCTGCCCCTCCAATCTCCACAGTCTGGGACCCTGGAGGGCCAGGCCAAGGCCTTCTGCTTCTAACTGGGTAATCTTTTACACACTTTATGTGTAAAAAATGTGTAAATTTTACACATTTTTGCCGTTTGTTTTGGCATAGTGTGAAGTAGGAATCTAAATTTCTTTTATAAATAGTTAACCAGTTTTTGCAATATCATCATGTAATATATTTTTTCTACTAATTTGAAATTCCACTTTTATAATAGGTGAAATATCCATAATATGCATTGGTTTATTTCTGGACTCTTCTGTTGTAAATCTGAATCTGTGTTCCTATTCCAGTGGCACATTCTTTTAATGACTGGAGCCACATAGTATATTCTAGACTCTGGTAGTTAAGCGCCTGCCTACTCTGCTGTACTTCTGTTTCAAATATTTCTGGGCCATCCATTCTGCCAGATGAACTTGAACAGCATTTTGTCAAATCCCAGAATAAAAACTCCATTGAGATTTTAATTAATTAATAGACATGAGTGAGCATTCTGGTCTAGTGCTGTCTTGAATGGCAGTGCCTATAGTGTGTTGTCATAAAGTATACATGTTTGCTGCTGATGTCTGAGGGGTGCTGTTTCTCACGTTTAGAGAGTGCTATTCCACTCTAGTTTACTTTGTGTTTTGTTGTTGTTGTTGTTGTTGTTGTTTTTCTTTTTTTTGAGATGGAGTCTTACTCTGTCGCCCAGGTTGAAGTGCAGTGGCATAATCTCCACTCACTGCAACCTCCGCTTCCTCGGTTCAAGTGATTCTCCTGCCTCAGCCTCCTGAGTAGTTGGGATTACAGGTGCCTGCCACCATGCCTAGCTAATTTTTTGTATTTTTAGTAGAGATGGGGTTTCACTATGTTGGCCAGGCTTGTCTTGAACTCCTGACCTCGTGATCCACCCACTTTGGCCTCCCAAAGTGCTGGGATTACAGGCGTGAGCCACCGTGCCTGGTCTACTTTGTGTTTTTTTAAGAAATGAACGTTGAATGTTGTCAGATACTTTTTTTGGATCTATCAACATGTCAACCTGTTTTTAACCCATAAATATAATTGAACTAATTCATAGGTTTCTTATTGAATACTATCCCTGAATTTCTAAAATAATCCCTACCTGATCATTGTAAACCCCTGGATTTCATATGTCTACTGTTTGGAATTTTTGTGTCTCTGCTTGTAAGTGAAACTATTCTGAATTTTCTGTACTGCCTTTGCCACCTTTCGGTGTCAGAATTATATTAGCCTCATAAACTGGAAGGCCAGGCGTGGTGGCTCACACCTATAATCCCAGCACTTTGGGAGGCAGATCATGAGGTCAGGAGGTCGAGACCGCCCTGACCAACATGGTGAAACCCCATCCCTACCAAAAATACAATTAGGTGGGCATGGTGGTGTGTGCCTGTAATCCCGGTTACCCAGGAGGCTGAGGCAGAAGAATGGCTGGAACCTGGGAGGCAGAGGCTGCAGTGAGCTGAGATCGCACCATTGCACTCCACTCTGGGCAACAGAGCAAAACTCCGTCTCAAAAAAAAAAACATAAAAATAAAATAAACTGGAAAATAGCCTTCCTTTTCTTGTTTTCTACCACAGTTGATTAGATCAGGAATTACTTTTTTCTGTGCAGGCTTACTAGAACTTACTGGTATGACCACTTCACCCTTATGCCTTTTTTGGTCTTTGTTCTTTGACCACTTTAACTTTTAGCATAGTTTTGATCAATTTATTGGTTTCCTAAGTCTTAAGACAATTTTTAAAGTCATTTATAATTTTTTTAGAAACCATTTCATTCAGATCTACTAAGCTAGAGTTGTATAAAAGTATTCTCTTACAGCTTTTGAAAAATCTCACTGTTCGCATTTATAATGTGTATTTGCTAAATATTGATAACACTTAGTAGAAATTTGTCTACTTGGTTGAACTTTGACAAACCAGCTCTCTTATTTATCAATTCTACTTTGGGAGTAGGGCTTTATTTGCTTTCTAATCCATTAATTTTTGCTTTGGGTATTCTTTCTCATCTTTCTATTGGTTTTTTCTGGCTGTATTTTTTTATGATTTGGTTTTTTATTATAAAAGAAATGCTTGCTTGTTGAAAAAAGTTAGGCAATACGAAAGTATATAATGTGAAAAGGGAAGTTGAACCTCCTCTTCTCACCCCACCCCCCACCCCAGCCGCAGTCCTCCTCCCTTTCCCACAGGTGATGGTAAAGATTCTGGGGAAAATTTTTCCAGAAGCTTTTCTATTTTTTCTATACATTTATGTTCACATAGGTTTTGTTTTAAATTAAATATTTTCTGGTCTTCTATTACTGTGTAACAAGTCAGCAACAGCACTTAAACAATAACAATCACTGTATCTTTCACAGCTGGGGGCTAACTGGGTTCAGCTAGTCGGTTCTTGTTCAAGAGCTCATGTGATTACAGTCAGGTGATGGCTGGGGCTGAAATCACCTGAAAGCTTGCTCTCTCCGGCGTCTGTCTGCTGTGCTGAGAAGACCAAGGAGCTGGGGACTGGAATGGCAGGGGTTTCTTGGACATCTCTATGTTTACATGGTGGAAGCTGTGTTGCCCTTTTTAACCTAGCTGCAGAAGTCACACGGCATCATTTCTACTGCATTTTACTCATCAAGACAGGCACTAAGACCTCCCAGAGTTGAAGGTTGGAAATATGGATTCCTTTTGGTAGGTGTGTCAGAGAGGTTGCAGACATGTGTTAGAACCATTACACATAGCCTTGGTTGCAACGTAAGTAGGATTACTATAATGAGATTGTACATATGATTCTTTGACTTGAAATTGTATCCCGGAGTTTTGTTGTTTTGTTTTGGCAGTGTCTCACTCTGTCACCCAGGCTGGAGTGCAGTGGCTTGATCTCAGCTCACTGCAGCCTTAACCTCCTGGGCTCAAGCAATCCTCTCATCTCAGTCTCCCAAGTAGCTGGGACTACAGGCACATACCACTGCACCCAGCTAATTTTTGTATTTTTGTGGACACAGGGTCTCACTGCGTTGCCCAGGCTGGTCTTGAACTCCTGAGCCCAAGCCATCCACTCACCTCAGGCTCCCAAAGTACTGGGATTACAGGCATGAGCCACCGTGCCCAGCTTTTCTATATTTCTGCAAATGTATCTACTGCATTCTTTGTTATAGTTGCATAGGTTCTGTGATATGGCTGTAACATGATTGATTTCAACTTTTCTCTATTGATTAACATTTAGGGTACACCCAGTTTTCCTGTATTTCAGATAAGAATGACCTCACTTATTCATTCTCAAGTACTTTATTTCTTGGCAAAGCCGTTGATGTTTAGATGTGTAAGGGGTCTTGGTTCTCCCTTGTACCTAAGGGATGGAGAATTTTCCTGAAATACTGATTAGACATTTTACCAAGATTTGGGGGAAGAAGGACTCAGAAATGTCAGTTAAGGTCACCACTTTATTTTTATTTTATTTTATTTTATTTTATTTTGAGATGAAGTCTCACTCTGTTGCCCAGGCCGGAGTGCAATGGCACGATCTCAGCTCACTGCAACTTCCGCCTCCCAGGTTCAAGCGATTCTCCTGCCTCAGCTTCCCAATTAGCTGGGATTACAGGCACCTGCCGCCATGCCTGGCTAATTTTTGTATTTTTAGTAGAGACAGGGTTTCACCATGCTGGCCAGGCTGGTTTCGAACTCCTGACCTCAGGCAATCCACCAGCCTCGGCCTCCCAAAGTGCTGGGATTACAGGCGTGAGCCACCACACCCGGCCAGGTCACCACTTTAGAGATCTAGAACTTTTTATTATTATTATTATTATAATAATTACTTTGTACACAAATAATTTTGTTGATCTTTGTAAACAATGTGATTATTGAATAAACAGAGAAAACTAAACTAGGTCGTGAAATTTCAGAATAGTCTCTGAAATCTGATATCTAGTAAGTTTTTCTTCTAGAAGGTGGTAGGGTTAGGTTTTTTTGGTTTGTTCAATTGATTTCCACTTCATAGAGCTGGTTGACCTAACTAAATGTTCATAGGAAAGAGATAAGAATGTAAATACCCTGCATTTCAACGGTTGTAAGGTTTATGAAAAATAGGACATTTTATTTAAACTTGTGCATTTTATTTCGTTTAGGTTGGAGTAATAGATTTTTCCCTCTACCTTAAGGATGTGCAGGATCTTGATGGTGGCAAGGAGTAAGTACTGCGTTGTATGATGTCCCTTTTTTTTTTTTTTTTTTTTTTTTTGAGACAGAGTCTGGCTTTGTCGCCCAGGCTGGAGTCCAGTGGCACAATCTTGGCTCACCGCAACCTCCGCCTCCCGGGTTCAAGCGATTCTTCTGCCTCAGCCTCCTGAGTAGCTGGGACTACAGGTGTGCGCCACCATGCCCAGCTAATTTTTGTGTTTTTAGAGACGGGGTTTCACCATATTGGCCAGGCTGGTCTCGAACTCCTGACTGTGATCCGCCCGTCTCGGCCTCCCAAAGTGCTGGAATTACAGGCGTGACCCGCCGCGCCCAGCCACGTCACATTTTTAATAAAATTCTGTCAAAGGCTGGTCTTTGGGCCTAGCCGAGCGCCGGGTCTCCCGACGGAAATTGCCAGAGGAGGCCCCGAAGGCGGGCGTGGTGGGTCTGGAGGGGAGGGCGGGGGTGGGGAATTTCGGCCGAAAGAGCAAATCTGGGTTGGACTGTGTGATTGGGCCTGGTGTGGGGGTGGGCAGGGCAGGTTAGGTGTGTCTGCTCCTTTCACACTCACCGGTGGTGGGGCCGGCAGAGGCGGTGGGAGCGCTGGAGTTGGATGTGCGCACCCCGGGTGGTGTCCCCCACCTGCAGAACGGGTAATGAGGCTCTTCTCTACAGAAAAAAAAAAAAAAAAAAAATTCTGGCAAGGAACACTTTTCTTGTTTTTGCTTTGAGATTTTAGATTTTGTTATTTTTAAATACAGAAGCAACGCATTATTTTCATTGTTTAAGGAATTTGGCTCTGCAGAAGAATAGAGTGTACAGGTGAAATTTCCCCATTCACACTGTCCCCTTGCCTCCATGTCAATCTCATTCCTCCCCTCAAAGGAAGACTGTTTAATGCCTTGCAGGTATTTGTTTGTTGGTTGTCTATTTTGCTTTACCATTTGTTCAAATATAAATGGGATAGTATTATATAAGTTGCCCTTGGACTTGTTCTGTAATCATAGTGTTTTAGATTTTATTGTTTGTTTGTTTTGTTTTGTTTGAGATGAAGTCTTGCTCTGTCACCCAGGCTGGAGTGCAATGGTGCAATCTCGGCTCACTGCAATCTCCGCCTCCCCGGTTCAAGCGATTCTTCTGCCTCAGCCTCCCGAGTAGCTGGGATAACAGGTGTTCACCATCATGCCTGGCTAAATTTTTTTTAATTTTTAGTAGAGACCGGGTTTCACCATATTGGCCAGGCTGGTCTCGAACTCCTGGCCTCAGGTGATCCGCCTGCCTCGGCCTCCCAAAGTGCTGGGATTACAGGCGTGAGCCACTGTGCCCAGTCTAGATGTCTTTTTATGCCATTATGAAGCTCTCCCTCACCCTTGTTAACAAGGGTATCCTTTTAAAATAAGTTACCCAAGGGATAAAAAAACAAACTATGTATAACATACTACCATTTATGTTTTTTGTTTGTTTTTGGAGACCGAGTTTCACTCTTGTTGACCAGGCTAGAGTGCAGTGGCGCGATCTCGGCTCACCGCAACCTCCACCTCCCTGGTTCAAGCAATTCTCCTGCCTCAACCTTCCTGAGTAGCTGGGATTGCAGGCACACGCCACCATGCCTGGCTAATTTTGTATTTTTAGTAGAGATGGGGGTTTCTCCATGTTGGTCAGGCTGGTCTCGAACTTCCAACCTCAGATGATCTGCCCGCCTCAGCCTCCCAAAGTGCTGGGATTACAGGCGTGAGCCACCGCTCCCGGCCCCATTTATGTTATAATAAAAAAGGATATGCATACATATGTTTTACTTTCATATGTATGCATGGAACATTTCTAGAGTGGCATATCAACCTTATAGTAGTGGTTGCCTGTGGAGGCAGGCACGGGAGGGGGTTTTCATCCTGGGATCGCGTTTGAATATTTCACCTTGCGCATATGTTACCTGCCCTTCCACGTCTTCCTGAGGACTCTGGCGGTCTGAGTGCCTGGCAGTGCACCTTACCAAAGAATGGACCAGCAGGAACCACACTAAAGCTTCATGCATCCTAAGTACAAGGGCTCACCCACTTGAAATTTAAACAAAATATATTCTTTTATTTCATATCAGGCCAAATACTTCTGAGGAACAAAATATATTCTTTTTTCTTTTTCTTTTTTTTTTTTTTTTTTTGAGACAGTTTCGTAGTTTCGCTCTTGTTGCCCAGGCTGGAGTGTAGTGGCACTATCTCAGCGCACTGCAACCTCCGCCTCCCAGGTTCAAGCAATTCTCCTGCCTCAGCCTCCCAAGTAGCTGGGATTACAGGCACCCGCCACCACACCTTGCTAATTTTTTGTATTTTTAGTAGAGACGGAGTTTCGCCATGTTGGCCAGGCTGATCTCAAACTCCTGACCTCAGGTGATCCATGTGCCTCAGCCTCCCAAAGTACTGGGATTACAGGCATGCACCACCATGCCTGGCCTATTTTATATCTTAATTATATGTACTATATGTATATTAGATATTCTGATTATATGCACATAGCAGGGTACTCTGGCTGGGTGCAGTGGTTCACACCTGTAATCCCAGCACTTTGGGAGGCCAAGGCGGGCAGATCACGAGGTCAGGAGATCGAGACCATCCTGACCAACATGGTGAAACCCCATCTCTACTAAAAATACAAAAAATTAGCTGGGCATGGTGGCGCACACCTTGTAGTCCCAGCTACTCAGGAGGCTTAAGCAGGAGAATCGCTTGAACCTGGGAGGCGGAGGTTGCAGTGAGCTGAGATCGCACTACCACACTCCAGCCTGCTGACAGAGCAAGACCCTGTCTCAAAAAAAAAAAAAAAAAAAAAGGGATACTCCACAGGCTTTCAGTTATGGGCAACCTGGGAGAGCAGAACAAGTAAAGGAAAAAAATGACGATACCAGAAAACAAATCCAGTACCTATAGCGTGAACGTGTGTAGGATAATCCCCTTTTATGTGGATTACATATGACATATGTATGTAAAGAAATTAGGAGAGCCTTGCTTGCCTGATGCTCTGTAGAAAGGAATAAAAAAGAAATTAGGAAAACCTAACTTTAAAATGTTAAAGTTTTTTTTTTTTTTTTTTTTTTTTTTTGGCGACAGGGTCTCACTCTGTCACCAGGGCTAGAGTGCGGTGGCATGATCACGGCTCAGTGTAGCTCAACCTCCTGGGTCCAAGCAATCCTCCTTAGGAGGTAGAGGGAAAGGGAACACAGACGCACACCACCATCCCCAGCTAATTTTTGTATTTTTTTGTAGAGACAAGGTTTCGCTATGTTGCCCAGGCTGGTCTTAAACTCCTGGGCTCACGTGATCCACCTGCCTTGGCCTTCCAAAGTGCTGGGATGACAGCACTTTCTATTTTTCTTTTTCCTTTTTCTGTAGAAATGATGAGCATAAATAGTTGTGGGTTTTTTTGTTTTTTGTTTTGAGACGGAGTCTCACTCTGTCACCCAGGCTGGAGTGCACTGGTGTGATCTTGGCTCACTGCAAGCTCCGCCTCCCAGGTTCACGCCATTCTCCTGCCTCGGCCTCCTGAATAGCTGGGACTACAAGTGCCCGCCACCACGCCCAGCTAATTTTTTGTATTTTTAGTAGAGACATGGTTTCACCGTGTTAGCCAGGATGGTCTCGATCTCCTGACCTCGTGATCCGCCCGCCTCGGCTTCCTAAAGTGCTGGGATTTGAGCCACCGCGCCTGGCCAGTTTTCTTTTTTTTTTTTTTTTTAATCCAAACTGGCCTAGACTTTAGACTGATCAGCTTCGTGTTTTGAAAAGTCCCGTGCACTCCTTTCCTTCAGTAGTATAAGGGTTGTGTCGAGCCATTTGCATGTGGCAGGTTGGTGTTCTCACCTTGCTTGCTCATCCTGAAACCTTGGTCTGTAGGGAGCCCACTCTCCTGGCAGCCTGGCCCTGGAGACACTGGCTACTGTACCCCAGGCCGGCTTTCTCTCTGTACTCTGGGATGTGGATGTTACTGAGCTCTGGCTGTCTCTTGGTTTCTTGAAGACATTGGTACTTCTACAAGGTGATTAGAATATTGGGGAACAGTTTCAAAGTATTAACCATTAATAAAAAAAGTTCTCCCTTATGCTCCTTTTAAAAGGCATGAAAGAATTACTGATGTCCTTGATCAAAAAAATTATGTGGAAGAACTTAACCGGCACTTGAGGTAAGACTTCTTTTTTTTCAATGTGACAGTTACATACTCGGTATCCTGTCATTGCTTCATGGAACTTCTTTGAGTTGCCACGTATTTATAAATAACTTGTTTCCAAACCAAGACAAAAGGGTCATCATTCAGGCAACATTTATTTGTACAAACTGAAGAAGTATGATTTCTTCTTGATAAACTCTTGGGAAATCTTTATTCTGTGCTTTCTGCAGTTACATAATACAGAGAGGTAACTATATTAAACCTTGACTCTCCATTCCTCGCCCCACAGCCACGGGGCTGGAAATCCCTTCATGGCAAGCACTGTTGCTGCTGGGAGTCAGCACACAGCACCCAGTGCATTAGGCCAGGAAAAAAGAGTTGAAAACCACTAGGCTAGGCCCTCCAGAGCAATGTACTAGTGATCACAGGCATCTTTGTCTTGATTTTTTTTTGTTGTTGTTGTTGGAAATCTGTGGATGTGTTTCATGAAACACTAATCCTTGGAGGTATTCGTGGGGAATGTGGAGAGACATGTTATTCCCTTTCTGAGTCCCCTCTAGAGAGTACATTGCACATTACAGTTCACCACAGGGGCCACCTCTCTGGCCCCAAAAGCCAGGTGAAGAAGCTGGCATGTTCTTCCCAGTGTAGTTAGGGACATATCGCTCTGGGGCTGTTTTTACTTTTTTTTTTTTTTTTTTTTTGACAGGGTCTCACTCTGTTACCCAGGCTGAAGTGTAGTGGCGTGATCTCGGCTCACTGTAGCCTCGAATTCCCAGGCTCAGGCAATTGATTCTCCCACCTCAGCCTCCTAAGTAGCTGGGACTACAAGCACACGTCACCCCTCCTGGCTAATTTTTGTATTTTTTGTAGAGACAGTGCTCCGCCATGTTGCCCAGACTGGTCTCAAACTCCTGGGCTCAAGCAGTCCTCCCACCTTAGCCACCCAAAGTGCTAGAATTACAGGCGTGAGCCACCACACCCAGCCTGGGGCTCTTAACTGTGATGTTGGCTATTTTTTGAAAGAGTTTTTTGGTCGATTCCTAGTTTATTGAGAGTATTTATAAGAAATAGATATTGAATTTTATAAAATACCTTTTAGTGTCCATTAAAGTAATCATGGTTTTCATCCCTTAATCTACTGATGTGGTGTATTTTATTAATAGACTTCTTCATACTGGACCATTCCTGTATCACAGGAATAAACTCCACTTGATCATAATATTTTTTATTATGATTTTTTGAGACAAGGTCTTACTCTGTCTCCCAGGCTGGAGTGCAGTGGTACAATCGTGGCTCACTGCAGCCTCCACCTCCCTGGGCTCAGGTGATTTGCCCACCTCAGCCTCCCAAGTAGCAGGAGCTACAGGCATGCACCACTACACCTGGCTAATTTTTTGTATTTTTTGTAGAGACAGGGTCTGACTTTGTTGCCCAAGGTGGTCTCAAACTCTTGGCCTCAAGCAATCCTCCCTGGTTAGCCTTCCAGCTGCTGGGTTATAGGCATGAGCCACCTCGCCCAGCCAGGATCATAGTTTTAATAATTCAATTATCCTTTTAACATGTAACCTGGCTGGGTGTGGTGGCTCACACCTGTAATCCCAGCACTTTGGGAGGCCGACGTGGGTGGATCACCTGAGGTTGGGAGCTCGAGACCAACATGGAGAAACCCCATCTCTACTAAAAATACAAAATTAGGCGGGCGTGGTGGCGTATGCCTGTAATCCCAGTTACTCGAGAGGCTGAGGCAGGAGAATCACTTGAACCCGGGAGACGGAGGTTGCAGTGAGCTGAGATTGCACCATTGCACTCCAGCCTGGGCAACAAGAGCGAAACTCCATCTCAAAAAAAAAAAAAAAAAAGTAACCTGACTTGCTGAAATTTTATAGTTTTCTTTCTCCGCCATCATATCAGGGTTATGTAGCATTGCAAAATGAATTAGTAAGCTTTTTCTTATGCCTGGGAACAGCTAGCTTCTAGATCATGGGCATTATTTGCCCCTTGCGAATATGAAGCAGCCAGGCGTGGTGGCTCACAATTGTAATCCCAGCACTTTGGGAGGCCTAGGCATATGGATTACCTGAGATCAGGAGTTCAAGATCAACCCGGCCAACATGGTGAAACCCCATCTGTACTAAAAATACAAAACTTAACCGGCATGGTGGTGGGCATCTGTAGTCCCAGCTACTCGAGGCTGAGGCAACAGAATCACTTGAACCTGGGAGGCAGAGGTTGTAGTGAGCCGAGATTGCACCACTGCACTCCAGCTTGGGTGACAGAGTGAGACTCTGTCTCAAAAAAAAATTTATGAAGCTCAAAGCATTTATCCGACAATACGTTGCTAGCTTTTCAGTTTTTACTTAGTTGTTAGTTCATCTAGATTTTCTTTTGAGGATATATCTTTCTTTTGTCATATTTTTTATATATATATATATATATATATATTTTTTTTTTTTTTTAAACAGAGTTTTGCTCTGTCGCCCAGGCTGGAGTGCAGTAGCACGATCTCGGCTCACTGCAAGCTCCGCCTCCCAGGTTCACGCCATTCTCCTGCCTCAGCCTCTCGAGTAGCTGGAACTACAGGCACCTGCCATCACACTTGGCTAATTTTTTGTATTTTTAGTAGAAACTTGGTTTCACTGTGTTAGCCAGGATGGTCTCGATCTCCTGACCTCGTGATCCGCCCACCTCGGCCACCCAAAGTGCTGGGATTGCAGGTGTGAGCCACTGCGCCCGGCCAGTCATTTATATTTTTATTTATTTTTATTTTTATTTTTATTTTTTATTTTGTTTTATGTTTTCTGAGACGGAGTCCTGCTCTGTCGCCCAGGCTGGAGTGCAGTGGCATGATCTCCGCTCACTGCAAGCTTCGCCTGCCAGGTTCACGCCATTCTCCCGCCTCAGCCTCCCAAGTAGCTGGGATTGCAGGCGCCCACCACCACACCCGGCTAATTTTTTGTATTTTAGTAGAGACGGGGTTTCACCATGTTAGCCAGGATGGTCTTGATCTCCTGAGGTTGTGATCCGCCTGCCTCGGCCTCCCAAAGTGCTGGGATTACAGGTGCGAGCCACCACGTCAGGCCTATATTTTTAAGAAAAATATAAAATTTGGGGGTATTTTCTAAATTATCAAGTTGGCACAGAATTGACAATTGTATACTCTTAAAACTTTCCATTCCCTCTGTATCTTTTGGTTTTTTTCCCTTTTTCATTTTGTGTCTTTGTATTTTTATATTTGTCCCCCGGTTCCTAAGCCTTGGTTCATTAGCCTTGCTAAGTTTATTTCTTTGTCCCCCACTCACTGGCAACAGGGACTGGTCTTTGGCAGCATGGCCTGTTGCCCAGAAGTACAGGCTCTAGAGCCAGATTCCCTGGGTTCAGATGCCAGCACCCCTTTGTAGATATGTGAACTTGAGTGAATTCTTTTATATAAAATTATGGCTGCCTTGTCTGTAAAATAGGCTAACAATAGGATCTACCTCATTGAATCGTGAGGAAGATTAAATGAGTCGATGCATTTAAAGTGCTTAGAGGCCAGGTGTGGAAGCTCATGCCTGTAATCTCAGCAGTTTGGGAGGCTGGGGCAGGAGGAGGATCACCTGAGCCCAGGAGTTCAAGATCAGCCTGGGCAACATAGTGAAACTACATCTCTACAAAAAATACAAAAATTAGCTGGGCCTGGTGGCAAGGTGTGAGGCCGAGATGGGAGGATCATGAGCCTTGGAGGTGGAGGCTGCAGTGAGCCATGCTCACACCACTGCACTCCAGCCTGGGCGACAGAGCAAGACCCTGTTTCAAAAACAAAAAAAGAGTAGTACATATTATTAAAGAATATTTTTTAAATGGGGAAGGTGTAAAAGGGATTTGGGCCGGGCGCAGTGGCTCATGCCTGTGATCCCAGCACTTTGGGAGGTCGAGGCGGGCGGATCACGAGGTCAGGAGATTGAGACCATCCTGGCTAACACAGTGAAACCCCGTCTCTACTAAAAATACGAAAAATTAGCCCGGCGTGTTGACGGGTGCCTGTGGTCTCAGCTATTTGGGAGGCTGAGGCAGGAAAATCACTTGAACCCAGGAGGTGGAGGTTCCAGTGAGTTGAGCTCATGCCACTGCACTCCAGACTAGGCGATAGAGTAAGACTGTCTCAAAACAAACAAACACACACAACACCTTGGATCCTTCTACCCAAAAATACTAATACCTTGTTAATGAATTTTACTTTAGGTATGTCACTGCCAACACATTTTGGTTTCTGTCACCATTTGTGTTGGGAGAAAAGAATTCTCTTCCCAGATGACTGAAAAAGAAATCGGCCGGGCGCGGTGGCTCACGCCTGCGATCCCAGCACCTTGGGAGGCCGAGGCGGGCAGCCTCACCTGAGGTCAGGAGTTCGAGACCAGCCTGGCCAGCATGGTGAAACCCCGTCTCCACTAAAAATACAAAAAAATTAGCTGGGTGCGGTGGCACGCACCTGTAGTCTAGGCTATTGGGAGGCTGAGGCTGGAGAATTGCTTGAACCCGGGAGGCAGAGGTTGCAGTGAGCCAAGATCACTCCACTGCACTCTAGTCTGGGCGACAGAGCGAGACTTCGCCTCAAAATAAAAAAAGAAAGATTAAATTTTAGGGATAAAACTTATTGAAAAGTATGTCACAAATGTATATTTAGAATTGTCATCTTCTCTGAGTTAATTGGAGACCCTCTGCCTTTCCATTTCATACAGGAAATCTAGGAATCTCTCTCACTGTTTACAGATTGAGAAAACAGTCAGCTTTTATAAGTTTATGTTGACCTAATATTCTTATTTTCTACAGCTGCACAGTTGGGGATCTTCAAACCAAGATAGATGGCTTGGAAAAGACTAATTCAAAGCTTCAAGAAGAGGTTTGTAAATTTTATTGAAATTTTTAGATAAAACAGAATGACCCAAGGTTAAGAGAAATGGTGTAGTCGGTCTGTGATAGCAGAGCTTCCTGCTGGTAGGAAGGGGACTTGCTAGCCTCCAGCTACCCCACATGGGACAGGAGAATGTCTGTATTCTGCCCTGTCCGAGGCTCCCAATGAGACACTGCAGCTGATCACGAGCCCGTTCTAAGTGACTTAGATTTTATCACCTCACAGTCTTCCCATAGAAGGAAACTGTTCTTTGGAAAAGCCCAGCTTGTATTGTGGAAGTGCCGTGTCTTCCTCTTTTTCTGCCCTTTCCACGATGCCATGTGCCTCCCTGCTGCCCCAGAAAGCACAGACTCTGTCATAAGGAATAAGTATCCAGCCCACCCCTTCTGCTTTGGCCTCAGGAGCATGCAACCAGCCTCCCCACAGTGCGGTCTTTCTCTGCTTTCTCACTAGGAAGAGAGAATGAAAGGACAGGACAAAGGAGGGCTGAGCTGAGGAAGAGAGCTTGCTGCCAGCTGCCCGGCAGTCTCCTTGGTGGATACATCTTGTCTCCTGTTAGCAGGAGCGGGGTGCTCAGCCCTTCTGAGGCTTTCCACACGTAGCAGTCCCCGGCTGCCCAGGCCTCCCACCTAGAAGGACAAGGGCTCTGAGAGGGGCTTGAGAAGGAACACCTCCACAGCATGGAGGTGGGTTACGGCAGAGAAGAGAGCCTCAGAGCCCATCTCTGTAACGAGGGACCCGTGTGAGGCTCCCCTAAAGCTGACTGCTCCCTCCTGAGGCGCCAGCCCTGAAAGGCTTTCAGGAGAGGAGCTCGGATTTGTGTGAGTGGAAGGAAATTCGAGACAGTGTCATAGATGGGGGTGTCATGGGAGAAACTTCATGGAACTTAGGATTGGAGGCTTCACAGTCGCCTTGGTAGGCAGACCTTTGAGCCTCAGGTTAGGTAGGTCGGTGGTTGAGCCTCACTTTTCTCACCTCCAAATTAGGTAATAATACATACTTTACTGTTGCAAAGATTAAGACTAATATCTTGTAAATGTGCTTAGGACAACACTTGCCACGTGGGAGCACTCGAGTTGTTTGATTTTAGAACAAGCAGACTCACTGCATCTCAGTCAAGATGGCGTGCTTTGATGAAGCTCCAATTTCGCTTTTGAAACTAAGCAGAGTTATGTGGGGTTTTTCTGCTTTTTGAGACAGGGTCTCACTCTGTCACCAGGCTGGAGTGCAGTGGCGCAATCATAGCTTACTGTAACCTCAGACTCCTGGGCTCAAGAGACCCTCCTGCCTCAACCTCCCAGTAGCTGGGACTACAGGTACACACCACCAACACCCGGCTAATTTTTTAACTTTTTGTAGAGACGGGATATCACTTTGTTGTTCAGGCTGGTCCCAAACTCCTAGGCTAAAGTGACCCACCCACCTTGGCCTCCCAAAGTGCTAGGATTACAGACATGAGTCACTGAGCCCAGCTTCGGTTATGTTTTCTTTTTCTTTTTTTTTTTTTTTTTTTTTGAGACAGAGTCTTGCTCTCTGTCTCCCAGGCTGGAGTGCAGTGATCTCCACTCACAGCAAGCTCCCAAGCTCCGCCTCCCGGGTTCACGCCATTCTCCTGCCTCAGCCTACCAAGTAGCTGGGACTACAGGTGCCTGCCACCATGCCCAGTTAATTTTTTTTTTTTGGTATTTTTAGTAGAGACGGCATTTCACCATGTTGGCCAGGATGGTCTCAATCTCCTGACCTTGTGATCTGCCCACCTCGGCCTCCCAAAGTGCTGGGATTACAGGCATGAGCCACTGCACCCAGCCAGGTTATGTTTTCTTTAAAGGCAGATGATTGTAATAGAAAATGTGCTTCAGGCAGGTGTGGTGGCTCATGCCTGTAAATCCCAGCTCTTTGGGAGGCTGAGGTGGAAGACTTGCTTGAGCCCAGGAGTTTGAGACCAGCCTGGGCAACATGGCAACACCCTGTCTCTACAAAAAATTTAAAAGTTAGGTGTGGTGACACACACCTGTACTCCCAGCTACTTGGGAGGCTGAGGTGAGAGGATCACTTGAGCCTAGGAGTTGGAGGCTGCAGTGAGACAGAGTAACACCCTGTCTCAATTAAAGAAACAAAGAATGTGCTTAGTGAAAAGCATAGCGCTCTTCAGGGTGTGCTCTCTGCATCTCCAGAGAGTAGAATGGGAATCAGCTTATGGTTTTTGCCTGCTGCTTCCCTTTGAGCAACTAACACACCCTTAAAGCCTTGATGTTTCTTTTTTGGGGCACAGCAGTTATGTGTAGAAACCCTAGGCCTGGGTTCTGAGTCTAAATGGAGAGTAATTCTTAGGGGATTTAGACACTGTTGACAGAGAAAGTGAGGAGTTCAGTGCTTCGAGGTCCTTCCACTAGTGAATAATGCCGAGAGCCAACCAAGCACCAAGGACAGAGATCTTGCTTCTTTCTCCCCAGCTGCACCTTCCTCTCTGCAAGCTGTGTGATGAGGCTGGAATGAGGAGGGGTTGGTTGGTGTGTTTACTCATCTGCCTTGCCTCTTGCGACAGCCTCTCCTTAGGCAGGTTCCTGACAGCGTCCTGCTTCTCTATGCTTTTCCCTCAGCCATGAGAAGTCCTTCCAGGGGAAGAAGAGGTCCTCTTGGGCATATCTTCAATGACTTGTTTTTTATTCCTCCCTGCAAGTTCTTTAATTCTCCCTCTAGTGATTTAAATATACTTTTACTGATCATTAGCTAGAAAAACTGGAAAGAAAGAAGAGTCAGGAAAAAAGCCCATAACCCCTTTACTAAGTGACAACTATTCTTGTCATTTTATTATTTGATTTGTATTGTTCCCAACTTTTCTTTTTTCTTTTTTGAGACAGGCTGTGGCTTTGTCACCCAGGCTGGAGTGCAGTGGCATGATCTCAGCTCACTGCAACCTCCGCCTCCTGGGCTCAAGCCATCCTCCCACCTCAGCTTTCTAAGTAGCTGGGATTACAGGCATGAGACATCACTCCTGGCTGATTTTTGTGTTTTTTGTAGAGATGGGGTTTCACCATGTTGCCCAGGCTGGTCTCGAACTCCTGGGCTCAAGCAGTCCACCCACCTCAGCCTCCCAAAGTGCTAGAATTACAGGTGTGAGCCACTGTACCCGGCCACTCCATCTTTTCTTAAGCATTTTTAACCTAGTTGATTTTTTTTTTTAATACAGGTGAGAGCATACCATATAACCTTTTTTCCTTATTAGTATTATATCTTAAGTATGTTCTCAAGTGATTAAAAGCTTCTGTAAACATTTTATTGACTACATGTTTGTTTTATGCTTCCACTATGATTTAACTATTTCCCTAATAGTGAACATTCAGGCTATTTCTAATTTTTTGTGTCTATAAATCTTTGTCCACATTCAGCAGTATGCTATCATTTTTGTAGAGGGAGAAAATCTGGAGAGGGCAGAGATGGCTAGGGGCAAGGGTGGAGGAGAGATTTTACTACATACATTTCCATGTCTTTGGAATTTGGAACCATGTATTATTACCTATTGAAAACAAGGAAATAAAATATCAAATCTGTGAACATACATTGTCAACTGTGAAGATGCCAAATTAATGTTTTTAATTTGAACAATAAGATTAATTTTGATGTTAAGAACTGTAAAAATTTTCCTTAATCAGCTTTCAGCTGCAACAGACCGAATTTGTTCACTTCAAGAAGAACAGCAGCAGTTAAGAGAACAAAATGAATTAATTCGAGAAAGAAGTGAAAAGAGTGTAGAGGTGAGAAATTGACTTACAGTTGGGCAGCGTGTTCGTCACTCAGACACACCTATTGTCAATCTCAAGCTCATGGCTTAACAACAACCCAGTCTTTAGAATGCAAAGGTGCCTTGCTTATGTCAGAAAGGGCCTCTCACCGCCGTCCCTGCCCACATCACTCTCAGACCACCCGGATCACTTGGACGGGGACTCCCTGCCTGGCCTGTGGGCCTTTGCATGCCAAAGTTCCTACTCGTTCTTCAGCATCCACTCACCTGCCATGTCCTCCATGATGTCGTCCCAGGGGCTGTGGGCAGGCCTGGGCCATCCTCCTGTATTCCCATTGCTTTTGTGTTCTTCCATGATACAGTCCCTTTGCTGTTTTGTAGAATTGTTGGCTTGCAGCGCTATCACATGATGACTTGAGGACAGAAACCATATCTGGGCCAGGCACGGTGACTCACGCCTGTAATCCCAGCACTTTGGGAGGCCGAGGCGGGCAGATCATGAGGCCAGGAGATCGAGACCGTCCTAGCTAACACAGTGAAACCCCATCTCTACTAAAAATACAAAACAATTAGCCGGGCGTGGTGGCGGGCGCCTGTAGTCCCAGCTGCTCGGGAGGCTGAGGCAGGAGAATGGTGTGAACCCGGGAGATGGAGCTTGCAGTGAGCTGAGATCGTGCCACCGCACTCCAGCCTGGGCCATAGAGCAAGACTCTGTCTCAGAAAAAAAGGAGACCATATCTGATTCACTTCTAAATTCACTCAGTGCTAAAAACATGTTCATAAGTACTGGATGATGAGTTGAATGAGGGTTTTTCCCACAAATGGAGTCTTGTTCTGTTTTTGTTGTTGTTTGTTTGTTTCTAGACAGAGTCTCTCTCTGTCACCCAGGCTGGAGTGCAGTGGCATCTCGGCTCACTGCAAGCTCCGCCTCCCAGGTTCACACCATTCTACTGCCTCAGCCTCCCCAGTAGCTGGGACTACAGGCGCCTGCCACTACGCCCAGCTAATTTTTTTTTTATATTTTTGGTAGAGACGGGGTTTCACCATGTTGGCCAGGACGGTCTCGATCTCCTGACCTCGTGATCCGCCCGCTTCGGCCTCCCAAAGTGCTGGGATTACAGTCATGAGCCACCGCGCCCGGCCAAGTCTTGTTCTGTTTTAAAGAAAATTAAATTTAAATTGCTTTATGAATGTAACTTTTTTTTTTTTTTTTTTGGAAACAAGAATCTTGCTCTCTGTCACCCAGCCTGGAATGCAGTGGTGTGATCTTAGCTCACTGCAACCTCCACCTCCCGGATTCAAGCGATTTTCCTGCCTCGGCCTCCCGAGTAGCTGGAATTATAGGCACATGCCATCACACTCGACTGATTTTTGTATTTTTAGTAGAGACAGGGTTTCACCATGTTGGCCAGGCTGGTGTCAAACTCCTGACCTCAAGTGATCCGCCCACCTTGGCCTCCCAAAGTGCTGGGATTACAGGCGTGAGCCACCACGCCCAGCCTATGAACTCAACTTTTCAAAATATCTGTGGACTTATTCTCATTCTTCTTTTTTTTGTTTTTTTTTTTTTTTTGGTGGGGGATAGAGTCTTGCCCTGTCGCCCAGGCTGGAGTGCAGTGACACCATCTCGGCTCACTGCAAGCTCCGCCTCCCGGGTTCACGCCATTCTCCTGCCTCAGCCTCCCGAGTAGCTGGGACTACAGGCACCCACCACCATGCCCAGCTAATTTTTTGTGTTTTTAGTAGAGACGGGGTTTCACCATGTTAGCCAGGATGGTCTTGATCTCCTGACCTCGTGATCCGCCCGCCTCAGTCTCCCAAAGTGCTGGGATTACAGGCGTGAGCCAACGCACCCAGCCAAATTTTAACCTTTTTCTACCATGCTTAAAAAATAAAAATTACCTTACATTTTTTTAAATTGTGGTATATTCTGAAATACTTCATAATTAGCTTGCTTTCCATAAGCAAACAATTCCTCTTGGTGTCCTTGTTTGATACAGATAACAAAACAGGATACCAAAGTTGAGCTGGAGACTTACAAGCAAACTCGGCAAGGTCTGGATGAAATGTACAGTGATGTGTGGAAGCAGCTAAAAGAGGAGAAGAAAGTCCGGTTGGTGAGTGTGCAAGACCGAGTGTCTTTAGAGTTTCCCAGTAGCCTTCTAAGTTAATTCTGTCAACACTTTTCATAGACATGCTTCACCATCCTGATGCTCATGGAAAGTCAGATGCTGTTCATTAAAAAAAAAATTTTTTAAGTCTATGGTTACAACTCAGTTGTGCATTGTCACTCATATTTTTTCCTTAAATCTTTATTTTATTTATTTTTATTTTTTGTTTGTTTGTTTTCAAGACGGAGTCTCACTCTGTTGCCCAGGCTGGAGTGCAGTGGCGCGATCTTGGCCCACTGCAACCTCTGCCTCCTGGGTTCAAGCAGTTCTCTGCCTCAGCCTCCCGAGTAGCTGGGATTGCAGGCACCCACCACCACACCCGGCTAATTTTTTGGTTTTTGGGTTTTTTTTGAGATGGAGTTTCACTCTTGTCACCCGGGCTTAGAGTGAGTGCAGTGGCACGATCTCAGCTCACTGCAACCTCTGCCTCCCAGGTTCAAGCAATTCTCCTGCCTCAGCCTCCAGAGTAGCTGGGACTACAGGCATACGCCACCATGCCTGGCTAATATTTGTATTTTTAGTAGAGACGGGGTTTCACCATGTTGGCCAAGATGTTCTCCTTCTCCTGACTTTGTGATCCGCCCACCTGAGCCTCCCAAAGTGCTGGGATTACAGGCCTGAGCCACCGTGCCCGGCCAGTTTTTTGTATTTTTAGTAGAAACGGAGTTTCACCATCTTGGCCAGGCTGGTCTTGAACTCCTGACCTCGTGATCCACCTGCCTCGGCTTCTCAAAGTGCTGGGATTACAGGCGTGAGCCACTGTGCCCGGCCATTTTATAAATCTTTTACAGGGATGGCTATGAGACCAGATTAATGGTTTCTTTGACAATACAATTCTCTCAGTCATAACCTCTGGCCTATTGATTTCCACTCAACCTGTACATCAGTGACCAGAGTTACTTGTAAACGCTGTTCTTGTGCCTGCTTTATTTCTTTGCTTCTTTGCATGGATGCAGGGAAACATGTCCTGGGTCAGGACAGAACCATTTCAAAATGGTTGCACTTTTGTTGCTATAAACTAGCAAACCATTCCAGAAATTCTAACATTGCACTATCAGATCCCTTCCAGCACTCAAACGAGACAGATATTCTTTGAGAACATGCATTCTGATCTGTGGGTATGGAAAACATGGTTGCTGGAACCTAGGCTCATCCTGCCACTGACCAGCTTTCTGTTGACTTGATGTGGAGCCAGCTTCAACCGTGCAGTGAGGAAAAGGGGAAACACCATCTACTCCTGCTCCAGACAGACTCTTTTCAGTCTCCCTAAGCTATTCTCACCTTCAGTTTGTTTGTTTTGTTTTGGTTTGTTTTTTACTTTAAGACAGTCTCACCCTGTCACCCAGGCTGGAGTGCAATGGTGTGATTTCGGCTCACTGCAACCTCCGCCTCTCGGATTCAAGCAATCCTCCTGCCTCAGCCTCCTGAGTAGCTGGGATTACAGGCGCACGCCACCATACCCAGCTAATTTTTGTATTTTTGGTAGAGATGGGGTTTCGCCATCTTGGCCAGGCTGCTCTCGAACTCCTGGCCTCAAGTGATCCGCCCACGTCAGCCTCCCAAAGTGCTGAGGATTACAGGCGTGAGTCACCACACCCAGCCTTCAGTTTGTATTTTAAGCATTACCTGAGATTCAACCCCAGTTAAATACATTTCTGTGATCTATTTTAATAACATTTTCCTTGTAAATATCCTTTTAAGGAACTGGAAAAAGAACTGGAGTTACAAATTGGAATGAAAACTGAAATGGAAATTGCAATGAAGTTACTGGAAAAGGACACCCACGAGAAGCAGGACACGCTAGTTGCCCTCCGCCAGCAGCTGGAAGAAGTCAAAGCGATTAATTTACAGATGTTTCACAAAGCTCAGGTGGGAGTTGGCTTTGTGTCCATAGCACAGTCTGGTTTCTGCTGCTCGCCAGTCTTGTGTCATTCTTCTTACAGAATGAGCGACTAGACACATAGAGCCCCTCGTATGTGTCAGACCTGCTCCTAGGACCTATTATGATTTTGATCCTCATGGCAGTCCCTGAGAAATGGGGGGAAATGTAAGTGACAAGGCAGAGCCAAGTCACTAAGTCACATGCCCCTGGTGACATAGCTCCTAAGGGGATACGTGGGTCTTTTTAACCCAAACCCAAACTTTGTCCGTCCACCTTCACTGTCCCTCCACTGTCTGTTTTCTTCTATTTCAACGATTTATTGTTTACACCAAACATGGAGGAGTGAATTAAAGATGTCATTTAGAGCCAGGCACGGTGGCTCACGCTTGTAATCCCAGCACTTTGGGAGGTCGAGCGGGCAGATCACGAGGTCAGGAGTTTGAGACTAGCCTGGCCAGCATGGTGAAACCCCGTCTCTACTGAAAATACAAAAATTAGCCGGGCATGGAGGCGCACGCCTCTAATCCAGATACTCAGAAGGCTGAGGCAGGAGAATTGCTTGAACCCGGGAGACAGAGGTTGCAGTGAGCTGAAATCATGCTATTGCACTCCAGCCTGGGCGACAGAGTGCGACTCCGACTCGGAAAAAAAAAAGGTCATTTAGTATTGTCTTTTCAAACTTTGCCACTAAGTTAATCTTTCTGAGTCTTCCGGGCCACGTCGATAGCTGGTTGCCTCTCCTGTGTCATTTCAGGGTGGTCCAAGGGAACTGTCCCAGACAGAACCAATCATGCCAGAGTTTGAAAAACAGCATCTAGTCCAGGCGTGGTGGCTCACACCTGTAATCCCAGCACTTTGGGAGGCCAAGGCAGGCGGATCACAATGTCAGGTGTTTGAGACCAGCCTGGTCAACATAGTGAAATCCCATCTCTACTAAAAATACAAAAATTAGCTGGGGGTGGTGGCGGGCGCCTGTAGTCCCAGCTGCTTGGGAGGCTGAGGCAGGAGAATCCCTTGAACCTGGGAGGCGGAGATTGCAGTGAGCCAAGATCGTGCCACTGCCCTCCAGCATGGGTGACAGAGTGAGATTCCGACTCAAAACGGAAAGGAAAGGAAAAACAGCGTCTGAAAATTAGAAAGCTTTTATTGCCCAGGAGCTCCCCAGAAGGGGACCGTTCTTCATCCTTCTCAAAACTTTTGACATTCTGGTTCCTGTTTTCTTGCCAAAACAGTCCCATTTCATTTTCCATGGATATCACTTCACTCTTACTTCCTGTAACATCTATGTCACAGATTATATGAGACAGCAATAATAAACTGTTATTTTTTCCTGTCTTTTTAAAACTATTAATCAGTTGGGCGCGGTGGCTCACGCCTGTAATCTCAGCACTTTACAAGGCTGGGCGGGTGGATCACCTGAGGTTGGGAGTTTGAGACCAGCCTGACCAACATGGAAAAACCCCATCTCTACTCAAAATACAAAATTTAGCCAGGCATGGTGGTGCATGCCTGTAATCCCAGCTACTCGGGAGGCTGAAGCAGGAGAATCATTTGAACCTGGGAGGTGGAGGTTGTGGCTTGCGCCACTGCATTCCAGCCTGGGCAACAGAGAGAGACTCTGGCTCAAAAAAAAAAAAAATTAAGATTATAATAGCAACAATAACAATTGAAGTAAAACAGAAGAAAGGAAGAATTTGCATCTCTTCCCCAGTAATTACAAAAAAAAAAAAAAATTTGAAGGAAGAAAGGCCCCAGCACAGTGGCTCACGCCTGTAATCCCAGCACTTTGGGAGGCCGAGGCAGGCGGATCACGAGGTCTGGAGATCGAGACCATCCTGACCAACGTGGTGAAACCCCGTCTCTATTAAAAATACAAGAAATTAGCTGGGCATGGTGGCATGTGCCTGTAATCCCAGCTACTCAGGAGGCCGAAGTGGAGGAATCGCTTGAACCAGGGAGTCGGAGGTTGCAGTGAGCCGAGATTGTGCTACTGCATTCCAGCCTGGCGACAGAGCAAGACTCCATCTCAGAAAAAAAGGAAGGAAAAAATAGGAAGAAAATAGTTTCACCCTCCTGATAAATCATCTATTCATTTTTTTTTTTTTTTTTGAGATGGAGTCTCACTTTGTCACCCAGGCTGGAGTGCAGTGGCGCAACCTCGGGTCACTGCAACCTCCGCCTCCTGGGTTCAAGCGATTCTTCTGCCTCAGCCTCCTGAGTAGCTGGGACTACAGGTGCCCACCATCATGCCCAGCTAATTTTTGTATTTTTAGTAGAGACGGGGTTTCACCATGTTGGTCAGGATGGTCTCAAACTCCTGACCTCGTCATCCACCTGCCTCGGCCTCCCAAAGTGCTGGTATTACAGGCATGGGCCACTGTGCCCGGCCCATAATTTCCCTTTTTTTTAGCTCAATCGTTTCTAGCAATATGCTATTTAGTTTCCAGATACGAGGTGTTTCCAGCTGTTCTTTTGTTATTAATGTCTGATTTTATTACATTAAGGTGAGAGAATACAGTCTGTATGTTATTTTTCAGGAATTTATTAGGACTTTTGTCTTCAGGCTTTTTTTTTTTTTTTGAGACAGCCTCACGCTGTTGGCCAGGCTGGAGTGCAGTGGCACAATCTTGGCTCATTGCAACCTCTGTCTCCCAGGCTCAAGCAATTCTCCTGCCTCAGCCTCCCGAGTAGCTGGGATTACAGGCATCTGCCACCACGCCCAGCTAAGTTTTGTATTTTTAGTAGAGACGGGGTTTCACCATGTTGGCCAGGCTGGTCTCGAACTCCTGACCTCAGGTAATCCGCCCGCCTTGGCTTCCCAAAGTGCTGGGATTATAGGCGTGAGCCACCACGTCCGGCCTGTCTTCAGGCTTTTTAAGGGTGTCTCTTGTACACACACAGGAACACACAGCGCCCCCTCCTGGCCACTCTGTGTCTGTCATAGCTCAAAGCTGTACTTAAGAGAAAAGCACACAGATGTGGGTGTGAACCCAGTTCCCCCCCTCATTTGCTCTTCACCTTCATCCAGTCGCTTTCTTCTGAGTTTCTCAGTGGGAAAAGTGGGGTGAGAGCATCTTCCTTGAGAACCATTCAGGGCTCAGATGAACTAGTGGATGTGCCTGGCACGTGGGAACAGCTGGAGAACACTGAGCCTGACCCGACTCTAGAATACGCTGTCAAAAAGGAGCAAAGACTCCAGGACCTCCCTCTCTACCTTTCCTTCTGTTGGCAAAACTGAGAGCCTTGAGTCAGTCTGTCTTCCAGGGCTCTGGGGAAGAGTAGCAATTGGCAGAATACTCTTGAAAGTGTCACAAACGTACGAGGTTAACAACTATGGCCGGGCGCGGTGGCTCATGCCTGTAATCCCAGCACTTTGGGAAGCCGAGGCGGGCGGATCACAAGGTCAGGAGATCGAGACCATCCTGGCTAACATGGTGAAACCCGTCTCTACTAAAAATACAAAAAATTAGCCAGACGTGGTGGCGGGCGCCTGTAGTCCCAGCTACTCGGGAGGCTGAGGCAGGAGAATGGCGTGAACCCGGGAGGCGGAGCTGGCAGGGAGCGAGATCACGCCACTGCACTCCAGCCTGGGCGACAGAGCAAGACTCTGTCTCAAAAAAAAAAAAAAAAAAAAAGCAAATAAGCCCTGTCTGTCATCCAGAGCAGGTGCAAGGATGTGGGACAGGCAGAGTGTGAACCCCTCTTTTGCTTTTGTAGAATGCAGAGAGCAGTTTGCAGCAGAAGAATGAAGCCATCACATCCTTTGAAGGAAAAACCAACCAAGTTATGTCCAGCATGAAACAAATGGAAGAAAGGTAATCACTTCCCCCTGGCAGATATTCTCGGGAAGACGCTGAGCATTCCCTGGGCCTGGAGACTTATTCAGGGTCCCTCTCCAAAGTGCAGGGGAGAGGCTGGGCGTGGTGGCTCACGCCTGTAATCCCAACACTTTGGGAGGCCGAGGCAGGTGGATCGCTTAAGGTCAGAAGTTCAAGACCAGGCTGGCCAACATGGTGAAACCCTGTCTCTACTAAAAATAAAAAAATTTAGCTGGGCGTGGTGGCACACGCCTGTAATCCCAGCTACTTGGGAGGCTGAGGCAAGAGAATTGCTTGAACCCAAGAGGCAGAGGTTGCAATGAGCCAAGATTGTGCCATTGCACTCCAGCCTGGCCAACAGGGAGAGACTCTGTCTCCAAAAAAAAAAAAAAAAAAGGCCAGGCGCAGTGGCTCATGCCTGTAATCCTAGCACTTTGGGAGGCCGAGGCAGGTGGATCACAAAATCAGGAGATCGAGACCATCCTGGCTAACACAGTTAAGGCCTGTCTCTCCTAAAAATACAAAAAATTAGCCGGGCGTGGTGGCACGCACCTGTAGTCCCAGCTACTCAGGAGGCTGAGGCAGGAGAATCACTTGAACCTGGGAGGTGGAGGTTGCAGTGAGCAGAGATCGCACCACTGCACTCCAACCTGGGCGACAGAGCAAGACTCCGTCTCAAAAAAAAAAAAAAAAAAACTCTGAAAGCTCAGCAGTAAACAAACAATCCAATAGAAAAATGGGCACAGGCCGGGCGTGGTGGCTCACATCTATAATCCCAGCACTTTGGGAGGCCAAGGCGGGTGGATCGCCTGAGGCCAGGAGTTGAAGACCAGCCTGGCCAACATGGTGAAACCCCGTCTCCACTAAAAATACAAAAATTTGCCAGGTATAGTGGTGCATGCCTATAATCCCAGCTGCTTGGAGGGAGGCTGTGGCAGAAGAATCACTTGAACCCGGGAGGCGGAGGTTGCAGTGAGCCAAGATCATGCCATTGCACTCCAGCCTGGGCAACAAGAAAGAAACTTCATCTCAAAACAAAACAAAAAAAAGGGGGGGGCAAAAGACTTGAACAGATACTTCATCGAAGAGAACATATGGACAGCAAAAAAGTACATGAGATGATATTCAGATCATGAACCACTAGAGAAATGAGTGGCACAATCCCACCACACATCTGTTAGGGCAGCTACGGTTTCTTTTTGTTTTTTCGTTTGTTTGTTTTTTGTTTTGTTTTGTTTTTTTGAGCCAGAGTTTCGCTCTTGTTGCCCAGGCTAGAGTGCAATGGTGCGATCTCAGCTCACCGTAATCTCTACCTCCCAGGTTCAAGCAATACTCCTGCCTCAGCCTCCCAAGTAGCTGGGATTACAGGTGCCTGCCACCACGCCCAGCTAATTTTGTATTTTTGTAGAGATAGGGTTTCTCCATATTGATCAGGCTGGTCTCGAACTCCCGACCTCAGGTGATCTGCCCGCCTTGGCCTCCCAAAGTGCTGGGATTATAGGCGTGAGCCACCACGCCTGGCCAGCTACAGTTTCTTTAATGACAATACCAAGTGCTGATGAGGACACAGAGCTAATGGATCTCTCATACTTTATTGGTAGGAATGCAAAATGGTGCAACCACTTAGGAAAATAGTTTCTCAAGAAGCTAAACGTCCTCTTACCATATGATCCAAATAGAAATGAAACTTATGTCTACACCAAAACCAGTACATATGTTTATAGCAGCTCTGTTCATAACTGCCAAAAACTAGAAGCAATCCCAATGTTCTGCATTGGGTGAATGGATAAACAAAGTGGTACGTCTGTGCAGTGAAGTACGACTCAGCCGTAAAAAGGAATGAACCACTGCCCTTTGAGAACGTTCAGAGAGGAAACAAAAGGAATGAACCATTGATATACATGGAAACTTGGATTGATCTCCAAGACATTATTCTGAGAAAAAGCCAGTCTCAAGGTTATATAATGTATAATTACATTTAGATTACATTCTCAAAAAGCCATAGCCATATTGTTGCAGAACAGATGAGTGGTTGCCAGGGGCTGAGGTGGGGAGACTGTGTGACTCCAGAGGGGCAGCACTGGGGAGTTTTGGGAGTGGTGGAACTGTCCTGTATTCTGATTGTGGTGGAGCTGAATCTCCACGTGTTAAAACTCACAAGAGTTAATTTTACTGTATGTTAATTTTAAAAATGAATTTCAGCCAGCGAAAGTCATCCTTTCCTTACAAAGGTTTGCTTCATTTGCACTCTTGCTGGTGTCGCATCCAGGTTGCAGCACTCAGAGCGGGCGAGGCAGGGGGCTGAGGAGCGGAGCCACAAGCTGCAGCAGGAGCTGGGCGGGAGGATCGGTGCCCTGCAGCTGCAGCTCTCCCAGCTGCACGAGCAATGGTAGGGGCCCTGCAGGGAGCCTGGGCTGGGGTGTGGCTCAGGAGGGACTGGGAAGAACTGGGGGCAGGTAGTATCCTGCTTCAGCACAAACAGCGGGGAGCAGGGGGTGGCAGGTGGTATCCTGCTTCAGCACTCACCCCTGCAGGGTTCATATGTTATCCCTAGGGAGCTCCCTCCCCACAGGGCTCCTCACGTGGTCCAGCTCGCCTCCAGAAGATCTGGCCACTCTCAAACCATGGTCCCAGGTCACAGCCTGTATCACCCTTAACCACCCTTTCTAAAAAGAAACAGCTTTGTCAGTGTTGAACAGAAAGTCACCTTTCACCTATCCTTTGCTGACGCAAGCTTCATATAATTTTGTGCACAGTTTGTCTACAGATTTTTTATTTTTTAAGTCTCACTCTGTCATCCAGGCTGGAGTGCAGTGGTGCGGTCTCAGCTCAATGCAACCCCCACCTCCTGGGCTCAAGCGATTCTTGTGCCTCAGCCTCCTGAGTAGCTGGGACTACAGGTGTACATCAACACACCTGGCTAATTTTTGTGTGTTGTTTGTTTTTTTTTTTTTTTTTTTTTGAGACAGAGTCTCACTCTCTTGCCCAGGCTGGAGTGCAGTGGCACGATCTCGGCTCACTGCAAGCTCCGCCTCCCAGGTTCATGCCATTCTCCTGCCTCAGCCTCCTGAGTAGCTGGGACTACAGGCGTCAGCCACCACACCCGGCTAATTTTTTGTATTTTTAGTAGAGACGGGGTTTCACTGTGTTAACCCAGGATGGTCTCGATCTCCTGACCTCGTGATCCTCCTGCCTCAGCCTCCCAGAGTGCTGGGATTACAGGCGTGAGCCACTGCGCCCGGCCTAATTTTTGTATTTTTATTAGAGACAGGGTTTTGCCATGTTGGCCAGGCTGGTCTCAATCTTCTGGCCTCAAGTGATCCACCCGTCTCGGCCTCCCAGAATGCTGGGATTACAAGTGTGAGCCACCGTGCCTGGCCTATAGATTTTTTGAGATAGCATATATGCCAAGTCAAAAGCCTGATGTTGAGAGAGGAGAGAGAGAAGAGACATCTTTATTCCCACAAACAGAGAGCAGACTCCAGGGGGTCCATCAGTGCCCCCGGGGCCACTCAGCTGGTACAAGGGCGGAGTCAGGTTCAGGCTGAGGCTCACTCCTGGCCTTCTCCCTCCAGGATCCTTCATTGTCAGTCTGGCCGTAGGTTATAGAAAGAATGAGGCCGGGCACGGTGGCTCACGCCTGTAATCCCAACACTTTGGGAGGCCGAGGCAGGGAGATCACGAGGTCAGGAGTTCAAGACCAGCCTGGCCAACATGGTGAAACGCCATCTCTACTAAAAGTACAAAAAATTAGCTGGGCGTGATGGCGTGTGCCTGCAATCCCAGCTACTAGGGAGGCTGAGGCAGGAGAATCACTTGAACCCAGGAGGCAGAGGTTGCAGTGAGCCAAGATGGCGCCACCACACTCCAGCCCGGGCAACAGAGCAAGACTCTGTCTCAAAAATAACAAAAAGAAAGCAGAATGAATTGGCCAGTGAGGTGGCTCATGCCTGTAATCTCTGCACCTTGGGAAGCTGTGGCGGGAGGATCACTTGAGCCCAGGAGGTTGAGGCTGCAGTGAGCTGAGGTTGCGCCACTGCACTCCAGCTGGGGTGACAGAGCTAGACCCTGTCTCAAAAAAAGAAAAGAATGAATTTTGAGCTTCCTTTCCTCAGGTCTCCATGTCAGGGGAGCGTTCTGCTTATGTGGTCTAAGTGTTTTAGAGCTCTCTTCCTTCTCCCCTGCGTAAGTGTCAAGTGTGTGCCTGCAGGCTTTTCTCTCCCTGGTTCCTGCTGTTTCTTGTGGAAGGGCAGGTGACCCTGCGGGAGAGGGAAGCCTTGCCGAAGGGTTTAGATGCTCAAGAGGCAATTCAGAGACTTCCCCGTTTCCTGGGCAGTGAATTGGGTTGTGGATCTTCCATGAAAATCTCCCACTGAGACTAACTCAAGTTCATTTTGGGAAAACAGCTCAAGCCTAGAGAAAGAATTGAAATCAGAAAAAGAGCAAAGACAGGCTCTTCAGCGCGAATTACAGCACGAGAAAGACACTTCCTGTCTACTCAGGACAGAGCTACAACAAGTGGAAGGATTGAAAAAGGTGAGGTGGGGCAGCCTCCGGAAGCCCCTAACATGCTCCGGGCAGGCTCCTCTCCCCGCACCCTTTGTGTGGGGGCCAGGCAGCTCCAGGGTGTGCGGAGGCTGTTAGGGAGCACCTGCTTTAGGAGCATAAGACAAAGACAAATCATAAACCACTAAGCCTGCTGGCAGCTCAGATAGAGGCCAGTGCCGTGAAGAGAATAAAGCAGAACAGTGCCCCATGTGCAAGGGGCCTGGGGAGGGAGCAACTGGTGAGCAGAGGCTCCGGTGAGTTATGCCCTGCAAAGCACCTCTTGGGTGGAGACTGCAGGAGCAGACCGGAGTGTGAGGAGCAAAGGGGAGGCCTCAGGCGGCAGGCAGGAGGAAGCCCTTCATGGGCCCTGGGAGCCAGGGGAAGGAACGTGGGTTTTATTTTAGCACAGTGGGAAGCTGGTGGAGGGACAGGATCCGTTTCGTTGGCGGATGGTCATTGGCTCCTGTGTGGAGAGTGGGTGATAGGCTCGCAGGAGAGGAAGCTGGGAGGAACCAGTAAACATCTCCTACCACATGCCAGCCTCACTTCAGCCACTGTGCCCAGGGTCGGGTCATCCCTGGGAAGCAGACTGACCCCAGCCCTCCACTTCCCCCACATCACCTCAGTTCTGTGGAGGACCCTCTCACTTGGAGGCATGGCCTGGATGCTGTGGGCTTCAGAGGGCGAGAGAAGTGGGGTCCAGCAGGCCTTCACTGTCTGGCTGTGGAACTGGACCTCCCAGGAAACTCCGAGGCCGTGTGGAACATTTGCCCTAATGTAAAATCATCAGCTGTTTTCCCAGAGGGGAGGAGGCTCTGCGATCCTGGACGGAGCTGACCGCAGCCTGGGGCGCTGTGGGGGGCTCCTCCCATGTGGGGATGGCGTGCCCTCAGGCCCCTGCGCTGCCGAGCGCTGCCGCGAAACTGAGCCCAAAGCGGGCTTCCCCTCAGCACCTTCCCAGGAGGGGCCTTCAGGGCCAGGGTGGCTTCTGGACCTGGATTTTGTTGCGTTGAACATGGTAATGGACACACTGCACGATTCCAGTGAGTCAGGAAAGGCCCTTTTGATTTGCATTGGAAAGTGCCTGGAGTTGTTGGGGAAGGGAGAGCTTCCTCAAGAGCCAGGTCAGGCTTGGAAAGTGGAAGGGAGGAAGTGGAGGGGCAGAAGAGGACTTTTAGAAAGTCCCGCCTCATCATGGGGCATACGTCCTTTATTCTGCTTCAGAATGCTTCCGTCAAAAGATTCGAATTACACAATTACAGCCCGCCCCAACAATAGGAACAAAACAATGTCTAATATCCCCAGTTAAGCCACAGCTTTGTGCTTTGAGAGCCTGTGCACAGAAGCAGAAGCTACAGCACAGGTTGTGCAGGGAGCCGCCCCGCCACTCGGGCCCAAGCTCCACCTCTGCTCCCCGTGGTCCCAGAAACCCCAGTTACTTTCTGGGTCTCCATCCTGGCCTTACCAGACTGGTTCAAGGTGCACTGGCCCCAGGTGTCAGTGCCGTTGCCCCCGGGGGAGCTCCCTCCGTGCAGGGCTCCACATGGTCCAGCCAGCCCCCAAGTGCTCTAGCCATGAAATGAGGTCCCAGGTCACTGCCTTCATCATCCTTGACCAGTGCTTTCCAAAAAAGCAGCTTTTTCAGAGTTGAACAGGAAACCACCTTTCAAACTAGTCTTTGCTGATGCAAGCTTCTTGTGATTTTGTGTACAGTTCTTCTATGGATTTTTTGAGATAGCAATCTGTTTTGTAAAATGTTTATCTTTTAAAAAGAAGCTCAAATAGGCAAAGCCTCATTTGTCCTGTGATGGTAACTTTTTTTTTTTTTTTTTTTTGAGACGGAGTCTTGCTCTGTCGCCCAGGCTGTAGTGCAGTGGTGTGATCTCGGCTCACTGCATCCTCCGCCTCCCCAGTTCAAGCGACTCTCCTGCCTCAGCCTCCCGAGTAGTTGGGATTACAGGCATGTGCCACCATGCCCTGCTAATTTTTGTATTTTTACTAAAGGAGGGGTTTTGCCATGTTGGCCAGGCTGGTCTTGAATGCCTGACCTCAGGTGATCCGCCCACCTCAGCCTCCCAGTGTTAGGGTTACAGGTGTGAGCCACTGCACCCAGCCGAGGGAAGCTATTTTTAATGTGGCTGATGAATGTAACTATCCTGTCCCATGTCTCTGTCCCCAGCTGCAGAGCCCCTGTAGAGTGCTTGCCTTCGAGCTGCCCAGTGACAAGAGTAAGCTAGCAAGAAATAATCTTGAATGACATGAATACAGGACTGCATTTTGCTCTTTTTTTTGGTTTTGTTTTGTTTGAGATGGAGTTTCGCTCTGTCGCCCAGGCTGGAGTGCAGTAGCACGATCTCAGCTCACCACAGCCTCCGCCTCCGCCTCCCGGGTTCAAGCAATTCTCCTGCCTTAGCCTCCTAAGTAGCTGGGATTACAGGTGCCCGCCACCACGCCCAGCTAATTTCTGTATTTTTAGTGGAGGCAAGGTTGCACCATGTCAGCCGGGTTGGCCTCAAACTCCTGACCTCAGGTGATCCACCTGCCTTGGCCTCCCAAAGTGCTGGAAATACAGCCATAAGCCACTGTGCCTGGCCACCTTTTGCTCTTGAAAAACATTCTGATCTGCTTGTTGCTCTGGTTGCTAAATCTTTTTTTTTTTTTTTTTTTTTAAAAAGGCCGGCGCAGTGGCTCACGCCTGTAATCCCAGCACTTTGGGAGGCTGAGGCAGGCAGATCACGAGGTCAGGAGATCGAGACCATCTTGGCCAACATGGTGAAACCCCGTCTCTACTGAAAATACAAAAATTAGCAGGGCATGGTGGCGGGCACCTGTAGTCCCAGCTACTTGGGAGGCTGAGGCAGGAGAATCGCTTGAACCCAGGAGGCGGAGGTTGCAGTGAGCCAAGATCGTGCCACTGCACTCCAGCCTGGCGACAGAGCAAGACTCTGTCTCAAAAAAAAAAAAGGACCGTGTAATCCTCTGTCCAGCATCTGGTTGGTTTGTTCATTTTAGGAGTTGCGGGAGCTTCAGGACGAGAAGGCAGAGCTACAGAAGATCTGTGAGGAGCAGGAACAAGCCCTTCAGGAAATGGGCCTGCACCTCAGCCAGTAAGAACCCCACTCCCCTCGTCTGCCACTGCAGGCACACCAGGCTACCCACCACATCCCTCGGGCCCCAAACCTACCTCCTTTTGGTGAACGGAGGGTGGGCCATTTAGGAGCTCAGTCTGCTGTTCACGGATGAGCTCTCAGGAAGCCTGGCCTCAGAGGGGCCCAGCACTGATCTCTGCTAACCACATGGGATGTCAGTCAGCTCTTAGTTAATTCATGAAGCACGTTCATTCCTAGTGACCAGGACACTCCTATTCCTTAGCTTCATATCCAGGGCCTGAGGGAACAGATGGGCAATGAGAGGATCACTTGGTCAGCCTACAGTCAGGCCAGAGGGAGCGGGGCTGGTTTGGGAACGGAAGCCTGGCACGGTAGAGGTGCACTCAGCCGCCTTGTGCAGCGCAGCCCCCTTCCTTTCGGGGAACTGGCCACCGCATCCGCCAGAGTCTGTCTGTCTCTGCTGCAGGTGCTGATGGGGTGCAGACCCTGGTAGTTCTGCTCCCCTCTGACTTGACAGCTCTCCTCCTTGGTGTCCCAGTCTAGACACGTTGCTGTGGACACCTGGGCCTTGGGGTGGATCACGCTGCAGATTGTGGAACTTGTCCATTTGTGTGATGATTCTGCATTTTCAACATAGTGGGTAGCTTTTCTCCTCAAGTCAGGGCTCATGGTTGCAAGTAACAAAAATCCAACTCAAAGTGGCTTAAGCAAAAGAAGCCATCAGGAATCGGTCTCTGTCTCCTACCTCTGCTATCCTATCTGCCTCACAGGTGGGTCTGGACCCTGCAGGGGCAGAACAGCACTCAGCAAGGCCATCTATCAGAGGAACAAAGTCTCTCTTCTTTCTGCATAGCTGCCAGGATCACCCGAGATTGACTCTGCTCCCCAGTACCCATGCCTGACATAAGCACCATGACCAAGGAGATGGGGCTCACGACCTCAGCACAGCCTGGTCCGCACCAGAAATTTGTAGAGTCTAGTACTATTAAGAAAATAGGCCGGGTGCGGTGGCTCACGCCTGTAATCCCAGCACTTTGGGAGACTGAGGTGGCAGATCACCTGAGGTCAGGAGTTCCAGACCAGCCTGGCCAACATAGTGAAGCCCCGTCTCTACTAAAAATACAAAAATCAGCCAGGCATGGGTGGTGGGCACCTGTAATCCCAGCTACTCGGGAGGCTGAGACAGCAGCATCGCTTGAACCCGGGAGGCAGAGGATCCATCTCAAAAAAAAAACAAAAAACAATAGCTGGTCAAGGAATCTGATGTCTCTGGTGGGAATGCGGTCTGCCCGCTCCCAGATGCAGGTGCTGGCCACTCGCCATCTCTCCTGTGCCCGTTACCTTTCTAGACTAGCTCATGGCTGCTGCTCCCTCCCCTCCCACCCTCCGCCCTGCCTGCCACCCACTCAGCTGAGTGCCCTGTGCTGCTCTCGTCTGGCCTGTCAACTTGCCATGCTCTGGCCCCTGTTCCTCCCCAGCCCCCAGGGAGCTCCTTGAGGGACGCAAAGCCCAGTGTCTGTCCCCATGCTCAGAGCATAGGGCATCCCGAGAGCACTCACCAGAAGCAGACATGGAACACAGCTGGCGTGGAGCTGGCTTCTGGGGTTTGCAGCCAGTGTTTTCCTCTTTACATTGGATGGACAGCAAGGCAGTGTCACAGGTTCCGTCCTAGTGGACCATAGACCTCGAAACTGTGGATGTGGATGGTCTCTGATCTTTAAAATGTATCATTGTGGCCGGGTGTGGTGGCTCACGCCTGTAATCCCAGTGCTTTGGTAGGCCGAGGTGGGTGGATCACCTGAGGTCAGGAGTTCGAGACCAGCCTGACCAACGTGGAGAAACCCCATCTCTACTAAAAATATAAAATTAGCCGGGCATGGTGGAGCGCACCTGTAATCCCAGCTATTCAGGAGGCTGAGGCAGGAGAATCGCTTGAACCTGGGAGGCAGAGGTTGCAGTGAGCCGAGATCGCGCCATTGCACTCCAGCCTGGGCGACAAGAGTGAAACTCCATCTCAAAAACAAACAAAAAAATGTATTGTTGCACTTTGTGGCCGCCTGCCACTACCGGCTAACCTAGCTTCCGAATCCCAGTGTGAGCTGCCTGGCCACCATTCCCTCCCAGCGAGTGCTGTGGGTGTCACAGCATCAGGTGTATACAAACGCAGACAGGACTTCCTGAGGAGTTGCTTTTGTGCTCTCTCCCCTCTTCCCTTCTTCCTCTTGTAAGCCTATACCGGATGACAGAGATGGCAAAGCCTCTTTGCAGACCCTGCGTTAGCTGCAGGAAGTTTCCAGTTTCATCATCTTGGGAACATCTGGATTCTTCCTAAATTGTGTTTCCTAGAGTTCTTGTATGTTCAGTTTGCCATCTTGACCTGGCTTCCCAAGGTCTGTCCATCTGCGCAGCCTCTTCTCATCCTGTCAGTCTGCTGGCCTATTTCCTGTTTCTGCAGCCGGACCAGGAAGGGAAGGAGCTGCCTCCCAATCTTTAGTAAAAGTCACAGGGATTTTTCTAAATGCCCTGATGCTGTTTTCTAATCCCTCCCTTAGAAGTCTACCCTGTGTTTCCCAGAGACCTGCCATTTTATCACTTAGTCTAATCTGATGATAGTTCAGACTGATCTCAGTTTTTAAGAAACGCTCAGGCCAGGCTGGGCATGGGGGCTCATGCCTGTAATCCCAGCACTTTGGGAGGCCAAGGCAGGTGGATCACTTGAGGTCAGGAGTTCAAGACCAGCCAGGCCAATATGGTGAAACCCTATCTCTAGTAAAAGTACAAAAAAATAAGCTGGGCATGGTGTCGGGCGCCTGTCATCCCAGCTACTTGGGAAGCTGAGGCAGGAGAATTGCTTGAGCCCAGGAAGCAGAGGTTGCAAGGAGCCGAGATCACACCACTGCACTCCAGCCTGGCTGAGGCAGCGAGACTCCATCTCAAAAAAAAAAAAAAAGTCTCAGGCCTATAATCCCAGCACTTTGGGAGGCTGAGGCAGGTGGATCAATTGAGGTCAGGAGTTCAAGACCAGCCTGGGCAACATGGCAAAACCCCACCTCTAGAAAAAATACAGAATTAGCCAGGCATGATGGCACGCACCTGTAGTCCCAGCTACTTGGGAGGCTCAAGGGGGAGGATCACTTGGGCCCAGGAGGTCAAGGCTGCAGTGAGCCGTGATTGCACCACTGCACTCCAGCCTGGGCGATAGAGCAAGATCCTGTCTCAAAAAAGGATCAGACTGTTTCCCTCAATTGCACAAACTGCTTCATTTTATTTGGTTTAGTTCTGCCAATTTAGACCATGTTCAGTCCTGTCTCTTACGTAAACAAAGGAATTGTTCTGACACTTCACAAGAATGGAGCAAGAACAAATGGCTGTGCCCTCTGAGCCTGCCCCTTCCAGACAGCAGGCAACAGAATGAATGGAGGCCAGGGAGAAGCCTGCAGACTCAGGTTCCTGCTGGGGACAGCGGTAGAAACTAGCGCAGAACAGGGCCAGGTCTTGGCCTTCTGGCCTCAGGCCATCCTCTCACCTCAGCCTCCCTCAAAGTCTTTTTGAGCCCCTGCAGGCTAAGCAGTGTGTTCTTGTGCCAGATGCACTCCCAGGCTCAGCCTCAGCCCTCAGCAGACGGGAGCCAGTGTGATGAGGCGACTCTGGGATTGTACAGAGGCGGAAGGCATTTTAACAACTCATGTTCTGGGTCTCCTCCAAGTCCGGTATCCTCACAAAGCTAGTCATGAGAGCCAGCTGTGTTAGGGATTCAGAGCCTCACTCTCTCTCACTGCTGTGAAATGGCCTTTTTTTCCCCTTAGGTCCAAGCTGAAGATGGAAGATATAAAAGAAGTGAACCAGGCACTGAAGGTACTGGCTTGCTAAGAACCACTTCTTCACTGTCAGCTTGCGCTGACTGCCCGTGTGCTCATACGTTTAAGTATCCCAACAGTCAGGTGAGAGTGTGTGGTTGAGGCAGTGGTGGTGATGACATATTTACAGAGAAGCCAAACGCTGCTCAGAAACGCGTCCCTCGGCTGAGGGCGATGCTGACAGGTGGCAGGGCCAAAGCTGAACCTAGGTCTTCTGACTCCAGTTCCTCCGCCATCAGCTGTGCTTTCAAAATAGGCCTGATGGGCATTCCTAAAGGGGGAAGCAGGTGGCAGAGAGGAGAGACCTGCGGATATCTTTAAAAAGTGAAAAACAGGCCCTTCTGTTGAAGTGAGGTGCCAGAGGCCAGCCAGCCCCACTGCAGTGCCTTGTGCCATTGCTAGGGACCACTCAAGCCAAGCCCTGAGTTGGGCCAGGTTTCCGCACCCTTGTGGGGAGGGCAGAATGACACATTCCACTGAAGAGCAGGAGTTTGCAGGTGGCCCGGTGTGGGTGCCAGGCTGAGCTGCAGGGCAGAGAGCGTGGGAGAGGAGGCAGACATTCGGGGGCACGGCAGCCTGGCCTTCAAGACGGCCTTCCCTGCAGGAACACCCCGCTTCGGCGTCAGCTGTGCCGTGGCAGCAATGCAAAAGCAGTCCCTTTGCACACTGTTCCACGTGGTGCAGAGCAGGGACCCTGATGTCTCTGGGCATCTAACTTCCAAGTGCCAGGTCAGGGGCAGCAACTAACAGCAGCCTGGACTTCTAGGTAATATCAGTTTCACAGCATCAGAGGGAGGATAGAAATCATAAAACAGGACTCTAGAGCCGCCAGAGCTCTTTGATGTCAGGATGAACGTCCTGGGCACACACTGGCAGCCCCAAGGGTATGTGACTCTAGCTCAGTCTGTGAGGATCTATTTGTCAGCAAGAAAATCATGTCCAGAAGATGCTAACAGGCCAGAAAAGTACCTCAATGCCTTTGACTTCTCTGGAACACCCCAGTCCCTAAGCCTGAATAAATCACAGGTGCTGCTTCGCCCCGAGAAAGCCCTTTCGGGGGCCACCTTTCAAAGCCTCAGCCGCCTCCCCGTGGAATGGAGCCCATCTGCTCCCCAGGGCTGTTCAAGAATCAGGGCTTTGGCCCGCATGGAGAAGGGCTTCCTCAGGCCTGTGGGGCGCAGTGCCCGCTGTCCATCACCTTCTGTCTCTCCACAAGGATCAGCATCAGCAAGTGTCTTAGTCTCACTCAGATTTGGCCCTTCTCCCGCGCCTGCCAGTTCAGCTAGTCACTTTGGCCGGTGTCTCAGGCAGGGTCTAGGGTTGCAGGCACCAGAAGCTCACTCTGCTTACTTCAGCCAAAGGGAACTGATTGAAAGTGGGAGTGTGCCTGAGTGAGTGGATGCTGGAGACCGCCTTGAGGCCCCAGGGCAGCAGCTGCAGAGGCCAAGAGGTGGAGCACGGAGCTAGGATGCAGAAATCCCAGCTGCAGCCTGACCGGGAAAGGGCCCCTTGATGACAGTCCTGTGAGGCCACATCTGATGGAGAAACAGTGCCTCACTAAGAAACAGGTGCTATGAGGGACAATGGATGCAGCCAGAACACAGCTACCCACTCATCAGGGGCTTAGACAGAAAGTGGATTCTAGAATGTCCTTTCCTCTTCAGGGCCACACCTGGCTGAAAGATGACGAAGCGACACACTGTAGGCAGTGTGAGAAGGAGTTCTCCATTTCCCGGAGAAAGGTACGTGGAAGCTCCACCCACCCTCCCAGCGCCCTGAGTCATTGCCCGCTGAGATTCCCCCTTTCTCTGGTTCCAGAAGCCCACATCAGACCAGGCTCACTGCCTGTGACTGTGCTCACTGGTTGGCAGATGGGCAGCCCCGCCTCTCCTGTTTGCCTGTGCAGATGGCTTTCCATCCTGGCACCCTCTTTCTGAGAGGCCTTGACCAGTCATAGGCCCCTGGTCTCCAGCACATCCTTTCAGTGATTGACAATGATTTTTGGGGAGATGGGGCTCGTTGTGTGCAGAGCTGCTCTAGGGGAGTGTCATTGAAAATTCTCTGTATGCGGCAGGAACAAAATCTGGCTCAACTTAGGCAAAAACAATCTATGGGGAACCTATAGGGCAGCAGGTCACCAAAGATCACTAGTGATCTAGGCAGGGTGCTTGCCCCCCCTGCCCTTTAGGTTCTGGAAACAAGGTCCTAGGCTCACCCTTGGGTCTAGGGTTGACTGGGCCTTAACAGTCTCACCAAGACCAGCTGGGTAGGGGAAGAGCTGGGTATAAGCAAAACTGGGAGCTAAAAGAAACACTGCCAGCGCCACCCCCCTTTCTGCCACGGCATATTCTGTCTGTTCCCATAACAGCCTAGCTCTGTGGAAAAGAGGAAGCCACAGCTACCCCACCCCCCTCCCCACCCCGAGTTTCAAGCAGTGCCTCGCAGTAAGCTCAGAGCTAGAAACCACGTCCTGAGGCTGCCTTTGCGATCACATGTGTCTACAAGGCCTGGCTGTCCCCATCTGTGGAGTCACAGAAGCAGAGGCTGCACAGGTGCTCATCTTGATGTCTCATCAGGCACCCAGGGAACCTGTTTAGAAAGGGAAGGATCCACTCCCACCCCCTTGGAATGCAGCAAAGAGAACGAACCAGACTCTTCCTGTAACATGGACTAGCAGCTCACTGGCTTAGTGATGAAGTCCAGCAAAAGTAAACTTTTTGTCTTAAAAAGACCCTTAGGCCGTGCGCGGTGGCTCATGGCTGTAATCCTAGCACTTTGGGAGGCTGAGGCGGGTGGATCACGAGGTCAGGAGTTCAAGACTAGTCTGGCCAAGATGGTGAAACCCCATCTCTGCTAAAAAAATACAAAAACTAACCGGGCACGGTGGCAGGCACCTGTAATCCCAGCTACTTGGGAGGCTGAGGCAGGAGAATCGCTTGAACCCAGGCGGCAGAGGTTGCAGTGAGCCGAGACTGCGCCACTGCTCCCCAGCCTGGGCGACAGAGACTCAAAAAAGCCGGGCACGGTGGCTCACGCCTGTAATCCCAGCACTTTGGGAGGCCGAGGCGGGCAGATCACAAGGTCAGGAGATCGAGACCATCCTGGCTAACACGGTGAAACCCCGTCTCTACTAAAAATACAAAAACTTAGCCAGGCATAGTGGCAGGCGCCTGTAGACCCAGCTACTGCCAGAGAATGGTGTGAACCTGGGAGGCGGAGCTTGCAGTAAGCTGAGATCACGCCACTGCACTCCAGCCTGGGCGACAGAGCAAGACTCTGTCTCAAAAAAAAAAAAAAAAAAAAAAGACCCTTGTTTGCACACAGCCCCTCACCACTCCACAGAAACATAAGAACCCATTCCAAACTATGTGCTTCTGGGTTAGGAAGCAGGGAGGGTGTGCGGATGGCTTTTCCCTGGGTGCCCTGTGACTGCCTTCTTCCTGTCCTGTAGCACCACTGCCGGAACTGTGGCCACATCTTCTGCAACACCTGCTCCAGCAACGAGCTGGCCCTGCCCTCCTATCCCAAGCCAGTGCGAGTGTGTGACAGCTGCCACACCCTGCTCCTGCAGCGCTGCTCCTCCACAGCCTCCTGAACCTCCATCCTCAGGAGCACAGCCTCACGAACAGTGCCAAACCCTGTGGGTCTCCAGGGGCCAACCAGAGGCTTCGGAAATGTGTTCTTTCCCAAGAGAATCAAAGGAAAGAATCAAATTTCTTGCCCGGCCACTGGCACTCCAGAAGACAGCGTGCCGGAACTGGCAGCTCTCATCGTTCGGAATTAACTCCTCTGGATGGAAACTTCCATCTTACTTGGTTACATCACGGCTCTGGTTCAGATACAACTTCATGATTTTGCTACTATCATTTTTCACTTTTCAAAGAATTTAACCTATTTTACAGCAGTTCAGTTCTGCTAGTGAGTAGTTTTCCTCTCCTACCTCCCTTCTAAAAACCTGGTTCATGCATAGCGTTTGACACACATGGAGTCTGTCAGTGTGCCTTCTCTGCTTCAGTCAAGAGATCTGCCATTTCATGCCCTTGTGACTACCTATCATTGGTCCTGCAATAAAATCATTTATTTTTCACTCTGGCGCATGCAGAAGCTTGTGTCAACTTCCAAAGAGCCCACCGCACCAGAGGAGGCCTCAGAGCGCCCCTCGTGCCCGAGCCCAGTGTGAGTGAGAGGCTGTTGGTGCTGCCCCAGAGCCTGCAGGGCTGTGCCTGGTGAGCCAAGGGCAGTTTGCGGGGTCAGCCTGCTGTCAACAGGCAGAGGAGGTGACCCCCAAGCCTGTCACCAAAGTACAAGAGTAGTTCACGTACATAGTTGGGGAGTTTGATAGATTACAGATGGAGACACCTGTGGAAAGGCACTTGCCAGGCAGCCATTTTTCACATTTCAAATGCAGTGCTACGACTGGCTTCCAGTCCCTCCCTCGGAGGCCCCCACCCCCAAAGATCCAATGGCCTGGGGCTCTCTTCCGGTAGAGACAACAGCATTGTGAAGTCCAGACAGCCAACAGTCAAGTCTTCCAGGCCTCATCCTTCTCCACCTTCTATACATATACGTCCACGACCCTACCCTCCCTTCCCACAGGCTCCCTACCCTCACCAAATCCAGGCCTCAGGATCCCACTCCTCCTTTGGGCTCTTCCTACGAAGCAGGCTCCCCTACAACCTGATCAGTCCTGGTAGATGCTTGCATGGCACCCTCAACTGAGATTCCTCCTCTGCCGCTCCCTCCCCTCAAACCACTCTAAAGATGGAAAAGGTGGGAGCTTGGGCAAGACTCAAGGAATCCCCCTCCATCCTATACAGCTTAGGACTGTGCGGCCAGACTTCAAGACAAGGTCTGCCCTGCTCCAAAGCCATGTCCTAGCAGGTTTCCAACCCTGTTAGGCAAGCACATTGGCAGCCCTCCCCTTCGCTCACCCCTCACCGTAGCAGCTGCTGTCTCATACAGGGCCAAGCTTTGAAAAAAAACTGCCTATCACTCACTACCCCTAACTGGCATATATGACATCTGTGCCTTTTCAGTACACCCAATTTGGACCCCTAACTTGCTGGGCAGCCTTAGGCAAGTCAGTTCACTTGAGTCTTAGCTCTCATCTGCACACACACAAGCAGAATAATCCATCCCTCCCCTACTTCAAGTCTGTTCTGACAGCTCAGTGTAAAAACATGCAGGAGGTTCCCACCTCTGCCTGACACTTGGGTATAAATTTCACTTAAACACAAATTTTTTAAGTGAAATTTTCAAAGTTGGCAATATTTGGTCAAGATAACTTCCCTACTCGGAAATTGAAACATATTCCAAGCCCTAACTTTGGAATCTCCAGTCCCTGGTCTGGTACCATGCCACCTTTACCCAGCCTGAGAAATGAAGGATAGATGTTTTAAGGCAGCACTTCCCAAGTCAACTGAGGTAGGAGTGAGTGGTCAGGATTTTGTTTAAAATGCAGATTCCAACTGACAAGGTCAGGAGGTTAAGTCACTGCCAACAAGCTATGGAGCATAAGATTCCAAAGAACCGTAACGCTTCTAGGCTTCTTTTGAGACAGGAATTTCACTCTTGTTGCCCAGACTAGAGTCCAATGGCGCGATCTTGGCTCACTGCAACCTCTGCCTCCCGGGTTCAAGCAATTCTCCCCTGCCTCAGTAGCTGGTATTATAGGTGTGCACCTACGCCCAGCTAATTTTTGTATTTTTTAGTAGAGACGGTTTCACCATGTTGGCCAGGTTGGTCTCAAACTCCTGACCTCAGGTGATCCACCCGCCTCAGCCTCCCAAAGTGTTGAAATCACAGGTGTTAGCCACTGCCCCTGCCCTAGACTAGCCATATGGCTCCGGATTTAGTTTAACCTTACTCCAAGTTTCCAGTTCTAGTCCCTTCTCTAACAGGGCAAGCTTTATCCCTAAATGTACCACAGTTAACTAAAGGACCCAGAGAAGGGACCCTCAATCCTTCTCAATACTGGGCCTCAGTACCAAACTATTAACGCAAGATCTCAAGGGCAGTAACCAGGCTTAGAACACAGCTCAACAACTCTCAACACTGCCTCCCCCGACAACTGCTGTTCTCTAGACCTGCCGAAGACAAAACCAACAATACACATTCCAGACCCTTCCCTCTGCTAGTGACCAGTCCTGGTAGGGCAAGCAAGGTAGGATCTGCAAAGCCCTCCCCTCCATGTCTCCTGCATGCACTGCTCCTGTGGACAGATGGTTAGAAATGACGGATACTAAGCCACTCTGTCCACCCTACCTAGCCCTACCCCAACAACAAACTCAAGAAAAGCTTGTGTAATCACAGAAAACAGAAAGCGTATCCACACCGTGCTTTAAAGGGCACAAGCCCATGTGACACAGCCTAGCTCAGACACTACATTCTAATTTCATTATCAGGGACTTGAATCTAATGGGATGAAAGAGTAGCGGCAGGTCCCACACTGCAGTGTCCCTGAGCATCTACTGCAGGAACCCAGGGAAGCATGCTTTTCAGGACTGCTTTTGTAATACCCAACCTTGTATTAACATGAATAGACTCTCCCTTAGATGCCTAACCTTGTTTTTAATATGAATACTCTCCCTTAGCTGAGAAAACCAAACCAACTCCATTTGGCTCCTTCATTTACAAGACATCAAGGGCTCCTTACCCACCCCCCTTTCCTCAAGGACTTTAACTTGTGCAAGCTGACTCTCAACATATCAAAGAGTGCAATTAACTGATAAGGTGCTGAGGCAAGTGGATGGCCACAGTTCCCAGCAATTTACTCGGAGATGGTACCATAAAGCGGAGATGGTACCATAAAGCCCCACGTTTGTCCGTTTATCCGGTAGATAACGCCCAGAGCCCCCTCACCTGTCACTTTGTGATGAATTTAAAGCTCCTGCACCTGGAACTGTTTTCCTGTAACCATTTGTCTTTAACTTTTTTGTCTGTTTTTCTTCCGTAAGATGGCTGCAGCTAGAATCCCCCTCCCCTCTCTAAACCAAAATATAAAAGAACATCTAGCCCCTTCTTGGAGGCTGAGGTACTTTCGTGCGGCAGCCATCTCTCGGTCGCCGGCTAATAAAGGACTCCTGAACTCGTCTCCAAGTGTGTCGTTTCTAACTTGCTCAGGTACAACACTTTGAAGCAGCTTGAATACTTGCTAGCATCATGGTGGAGCTCCGAACTACCAAAACAGGATCTATTTAAGAGTTCATTTAAACTTGCCATGCTAGCTCTCCATCACTACTTGTCATTCTACCTCAGGAGATTTACATGCAATTTTGCTTCCAAGTGGAATAGATTTTTAGAAATGAGCCAAAAATATCAAAGTTCAAAACTTCAATTTGAAAACCATCTGTGAAGGCTGGGCAGTGGCTCAAGCCTGTAATCCCAGCACTTTCGGAGGCCGAAGTGGGCAGATCACATGAGGTCAGGAGTTGGAGACCAGCCTGGCCAACATTGTGAAACCCCGTGTCTACTAAAAATACAAAAAAATTAGCCTGGAGTGGTAGTGGGCGCCTGTAACCCCAACTACTTGGGAGGCTGAGGCAGGAGAAGCCCGCGAGGTGGAGGCTCAGCCCGCAAGGTGGAGGTTGCAGGTGAGCCGAGATCACGCCACTGCAATCCAGCCTGAGACAACGGAGTAAGACTCTGCCTCAAAAAAAAAAAAAAAACCCAAAAACCACCTATGAGCTAGAAGAAACCCACATATTCATCATACCTCCCTTGCCTCCAGCACCTTCCCAGCCAAGCATGAAGGCCTCAAAGACATGCAGGCCATGCAGTGAGGGCACTGGCGCCTCCCCCTTTGCTTTGTGCAAGTGCTTAATGAGTTATAGGCAGTTCAGATCAGGTCCTGTGCAGCCAAATGACATACAGCCCTTCCACCAGGGCCCCAAAGACAAGTTTACCTTCAGTTGCACTGGAGGGAAGACTGAAGACATCTACATAACAGCCTCAACTGCCAAGCCAGAGATGTGGCCCTAGGCCCCAGGTGGGCACAGAGCACCAAGACTCAGTCCACATGACACTGAAGCACAGACAAGACAGAGTGCAGTTTTTAAAAGGAGGATTTATTTGACAAGTTTCACTTAGCAGTATACCTAAAAGGAAATCACAATAAAATGAAAGATTTAAATCAAGGCCTCAGAATTTCATACAAACACCAAGACCAAAATCCTAAGTATTGGTATTGCGTCTCAAATTTTTCCCATTAACTTTAAAAAAAAAAAAAAGCTTAAACTTACGTGCCTTACAAGTTATTAAATGAAACTAGAATTAACAAACATGCCAAAATGTTTCACTTTTAATAGTAGACACAGCTCCTATATTGTTTTACAAAAAAATAAAAGCATGTCTTTCAACATGCATCCAAACAGTGTTCAATGTAACGTGGCAAAGGGCAACATTTAACATAATTCAACTGCTTTTACCTAAATACGCTTACTGCTTAAGTACATCCTATAACTAACTTGAGAAAAGCTGGAACTTAAGTTTAACAGTTACAGTTTACTCAGCTTCACTGTTAAATCCTAGATGAGTATTGTATTCAAAAATACTGGGCCTTAAGTCTTCATAACAATCCTGATTTCCACTTAGAGTAAGCATAAATGACAAGCTTGTATTGCAGAAACTGTTAAACTGAAGTTTTTTTCTTTAAAAAAAAAAAAAAAAAAAAGGTTGACCAAGAATCAGTGATCAGGATCGATCAATTACATTCCCCATCCACCACTCATACTGGACATGCTAGACATCCCTCCCATTCCGTTCACGCCCACAGATGCACGGCTTCCACTACTGTAGTAGCTGCTGTTCATTGCTCCTTGGTTACCTGCAAAGAGATCAATTTGACAAGTTAGGAGGCGTTTCAGACTACCAGTCAAATAAAATATAGTATTCCAAGAAAAAGTGGAAAAAGTATACGAGTACAAATGGCTGCTGTCCAAGTGGCGAGCCGCATGTTTGGGAAAGGGGAATCCCGACTCCAAACAAGCCTCAATTAACCCCTTTTCTCTGCAGTACCAACTTGCCAGACTCTTGTGCTACCATTTTAACGGATTCTTCAGGATCAACATGAAAAATTAAGTTTAAAGGAAAACTAGTGTTTTTCAAAAATTGCAAAATTACTTCGTATTTTTAAAGCTAAACAAGGCATTTTTAAAAGAAATTTACCATCAACATTCACAATGTGTCCCTCGAATGGCATTTGAGAAAAGGGAGCACAGGGGAGTCTCTTGCTTTTCCTACTCACGGTGGGCAGGAAGTGAGACAACCAAGCTGGACTAAAGGCAACTCACTGTGCCCAATGGCAGCCTCCATGGAGTTAAGTCAGAGCCATTGACTGCTATAGAAAGTATTATTACAACATATCAGTATTTGCTATTGGGAATTTATATTTTTTGAGAAAATATTTACCTATGCAATGTTTGATTGAAAATCACTGGAGTTTTCCTGTAAAACTTGGTCTGCAAAAGGATTTTGTAGGGTAAGACTATAATACCAAAATCACCATTCTTTAGACCAATTGAAAAAAATAAATAAAACCAATCCTAGGTTAACTAATAAATACGGTCCTGAACCCAACCACCATTCTATTTCAAATTCTCCCTCCACCTAAAATTGACTTAATGCTAACCAAAAGACAAAAAAGTGAACAACTTTATTTAATGTTTTAATAAATGGAGGCAGATATTTTCTGGCTCGACAGTATTCCAAAGCTGCAATGACTAGTTCTTAATTCAAAGAACACTTCCCCCTCCCAATGATTGTTTCTGAAAATTAGCTAGTAAAAAGTTACATTTGGATTGAAAGCATACATTTAATAACCCAATTTCACCAAAAAGGAGCCTGCATCTTCCCAACTAAAGAAACCTGCCTAAAACTTATTCTAAGTATATTTAAAAAAACAGGCTTACCGTATCCACTCATGCTGCTCTGGCCACCATAGCCGCCTCCATAACCACCACTCAGCTGCTGGCTGGCTGGGCCCCCGTAACTGGACTGGTTTGCTGTTAAGTTAAGAAAACATTAGAACTTTTTTTCTTATGTAATGTGGTACCTGGTGGTACCGGGCTTGTAATTCTATATCTATGATTTTCCAGTCTTGATCTTACATTACTATAACCCTCTGCCTCCTCCTGCCTACTGTCTATAACCAGGCTACCCTTCTATCCATCATTTGAGCTAGTCAAATATTGATAAACCAAAGTGCTAACGGTATACACATCAGCAGGACTAAAATCAACGATTCCATAAGTAGAGGCATTTTGTGAAGATCTCATGAAACTGCTTGACTGGATTTAGTGGGGTTCCCCCTTAGTTTGATACATCAAAGGATGTCAATACACCTAATTATGCCCACATTTATCTTAATCCTGTTTTGCTATTTTAGATTTAAACTTTATACTTAGAAAATTTAAGTAGTTTCACTCCGTAGTCCCCTCCCCCAAGAGTACTTAAATCTAATTTGAATTATCTATCCTAAGGAACTTCATAACTCCCAAGGATTTAAGTAAGCCAGATACAAAATTCAAATATCAAGAAACTGCTTTCTTTGCCTAAGTTTGTTATGCTAAACTTATTAAATAGATTAACTTAACTTATAATTGACTTATACAGATATAAACGTTTTGGTTTTTAAAAAAACTAACGATATTTACACAAGCCCATGCCTCCCATCATTTGGCTACCATAAGCACCACCGCTTGCTCCTGCTGTAGAATTCAAGAAGAGTTCTACATATCTGTGTTCTGAAATGAGAGAAAAGGCATACAAGGTTAGCTTAAAAAAAGACACTAAAGTGATATTTACACAAACCCATGCCTCCTAGCATTTGGCTACCGTAAGCACCACCGCTTGCTCCTGCTGTAGAATTCAAGAAGAGTTCTACATATCTGTGTTCTGAAATGAGAAAAAAAAAGTTTGAAAATGTTTGTTGGTGAAACAAAACAGAGTAAGCACTTTTATAAAGTTTTTAAACAAGCAGATCTGTGAACTTCAAATACTTTGGCAAAGAAAATTCTAGCTACTTCTCTTAGGTGATCTACTTTAACTCCAAAATCTAGCCTTTACATATTCATCTATATTGTCAATTAAGGATATACACTTCAAGATGTGCATATCACAAATCCGTTATACTAATTTTTAAAACCCAAACCTTCAACACACTGCCCATCCCCCAAGAATTAATCTATTACTGGAGAGGAAACTTCTCATATATCCTTATTTTTCCATTTTTCTATTGTAAATGTTAGTCACACAATCACCTGTTAAGAGCCCACAAATGCTCAATCACACTTACGCATATTTGCTTTGTCTTTTGACATAGCTGCCACAGCATCTTCATGAGTTGCGAACTCGACATCTGCTTCACCAGTTACTCTGCCATCAGGACCAATTTCAATGTGTACTCTCACAGGATTGAGCGGTGAAAAAAACTACAACACAAGGCATTTCAAATAATTAAATCAACTTTCTAATGTTACAAAATAAAACTAAAATTTCAAACACAGTGCTCACATTTATAGAATAAGGCTCAGACTTTTACTGCCATACTGAAATACTGACTTGTGAGTTCATCTTACACTTACATTATAAATGTCATTCTCAGTAGCTCTGTAAGGTAATCCACGCATGTGTACACAGTGTCCTGTTGTGCTCTGGAAAGTAGAGCCACCATCCCCGTATCTGTGATCAGACATTCCTGAAAAACAGTAATTGAGGTCTAGATGGACAAGAGTGTAAGCATCCTTCAACTGAGAAATTCAATTCTTACCTTACCTCTTCCAAATCTATCTGACCCAAATCCATAGCCATCATTATAGCCATTGTAATCGTCATAGCCTCCATAGCCTGAAAGACAAAGTACAATCAATCAAAACACCTAGACAAAGGAACAGACTACTTGCCAAACCTTGCGAATCCTCACGTACCTCCACCATAAGCACCACGCCTCATCCTCTCAAAGCCAGCTCCTCTGCCAATGCTGTTATACCCTCTGCCAGCCCCAGGTCTGTCATAGGGACCTGGCCGCTGCATGGCCATAAGCTTTCGTGGTGGATCATAGTGAGTTCTAACTTCAGCTCTACTGCTCTTAAAGATTTCAATATACCTAAAGCATTGTTCATAAGGAAGGGGTAGGGAGGGGAGAGAAAACATTAGTTCATTTTATACAGGTATTTAGTTATACAAGAAAACAATCTAGTCATAGCCATGAAACTGACTAATATTTAAAGCCAGATTTCTTATATTTGCATAGGCAATGACCAGAAATTCACTCAATAAATAGTAAGACAATGTAAACTTTATAGAAAAAAAAGACTCACTCCTCTGAGGCAGAGCCAAACCTTAGGGGTAGAGAGGAGTACTGTAAATAAATGTTTTAGGAGGGAAATAATTCCACTCAACTTTCAACATTTCAAGTCTTAAATCCATTGGCAGCATGTATAGCAAGTGGGCTAAAGAGCCAGCCTCCACCAACAGTCTAGCCCACACTACACATTTCCTTTCGCCAATAAATACCCCAGCCTATGCTTTTAGTAAGAATCAGCATAGGTAAGCGCATGCTTCAATGAAAAATAGTCACAAGCAAAGAGAATAAAACCTTTTGTGACAATTTCTTGAAAGCTATGCTTATTAATACTATGCAGAATATTTATATACAGCAAGAAAAAGTTTGTTGCATTTCAACTTTAAAAACAAGATCAGAAAGTATCACATTTTCTTATGGTAACATTAATTTACTCTAGGTGGGTGTTATTACAGCTAAAGCCAGGTTTGCATTAATTTTTTAAAGCCATAGTCTCTCAACTCTATTGACTGGGGTTAGTAAGACTCACAAAATTGTCAAGTAGACCAATTAACTAGGGACAATTTTAAACCTAAAATTTAGTTTGCGTGTAACATGGGACTGACACAGGAAAAGTTTGGAAATCATGGCAAAACATCGATTACCTAGGACTACAAAACATTAATTTCTTCTTTTAAGCAGAGAGAATATGGATTTAATTGTTTACCATAAGAAAAGTGACATATCCAACCAACCATCCATCCCCACCTGTGCCCTATTCTTTCCTTGTGTTTCTTTAGAGCCTTTTCAGCTATTTCCTGTGAAGCAAACTGCACGAAGGCCTCCCCCGTACTCCTCCCCTGGAAGTCCACCGGCAATGTTATCCCATTTGGCACGATTTCCAACCCTTCAACCCAAGGACAAATAACCCCAGTAGGGGGGCAATATTAACATCACAAGCCCAGAAATGATTCTTCTTATAGCTTTAAATAAACCAGAATTTTTAACTTTAGGTGAATGGTATGCTTTCAACAAGTACTCTTTAAATATGCATTGCAATAATATGAAGTTCCATTATTATAAAGTATAACTATTCTTAACACACCCGTGGTACAGCATATATTAAAAAAAAAACTTGCTGAACACAGGATGCATTAAGAATTCAACAACTTAAGAACACATCTATGCAACTTAATGTTGAGAATTATACAATTCAATTAAGTTTTAAGCATTAAATAACAGTTTTACTAAATTCAAAACACCTTTTACCTCATTTTATATTTCAATGCTTTAAGTTATTGGAACTTCAAGTATTTAAAAAGGTATACATTTAAAACATTTCATATAAAAACTGAAACATTAAATTATAATTGACAAACACAACAATCTAAACTTTCAACAAAACTGATCTACACAGCACAATCATGCATGCTTGTTCTAACAGTAGTTATGATTCACTTCTGGAAATTCCGTCTATGAAAAATCCTTTCCGTGGATACATTCCCAAGCTTACAAAAAGGACTTAAAGCACTTTCCTAGAAGATATGAAATTATGTTCATATTTAACGTTGACAGATAGCATTCAATTCTCACCAATTTAGAGAAAAAACAAAACAGACTTGATTTTAAAAATTCTGACATTAGGACTTGATACATACATAAATTTTTAACATACTACACTAAACCATGAAAGGATTTCTTGATTCCAGCGTATCACATCATAAATATTAATATTTAAAATATATGATATCTTATCTAACATTGTTAAACATGCAATCTTATCAGCTCTTCAGCATAAAAACATTCAAATACTTTAGGCCCAGGAACAATTTCAAAACACTTGTTATTTCAGATACTGAGACTACAAGCATTCAAACTACTCTCACTACATCTGATTTTCAGTAAGTTTATACCACACAGGTTAAACCAAGTCTTTCATAAACCGACTTTTGCATTAAAGAGAATTAGACCATTAGATGTTTCTGATCACATGATCCAAATATGTGTCTCTTGCAACATAGACAATTGCCATAATTTACAACAACCTAATTCATCGCACTAATCTGCTGGTAAAGGGATCTTACCTTTAACTTGAGGTACTTAGCTGGACACCAATGTGAGGAAAGCAGTTAAGCTGTTGAGGGCAATCCTCAATGAAAGATCTACTCTGAACTATAATACTAAATATAGGCAAAGTTAACATTTTGGAAGTACTTCATTTCCACCTTTAAGATGGGCTTAAATTATTTGAAGGTCTCTAGAAAGAAAACATTAATTCATTGGCAATTTACAACCTATTAAAATACCTAAGCTACTCAACTTTAAGGTCTATTAAATCACCTTGCCATAAGCTAACCAAAACTCACTGCTCAGCAACAAACATGACTACATACCTGAGAAGAACTGAACAATTTCTTCCTTGCTACATCCAAAGGGAAGTCCTCTAAGCCGTACAAAGCCATCATTGGCCGTGTCAGGACTATTTGGACCAGTATGCTTCAACACCCAATCCATTTCAACGTTGTTTGACTTGAATACTGAAAGAGGTGCTTAGAATTAGTCACTTTTGGAAAATTAGATAACAAAGTTCAGACTTCCTGGGTCTTTAGATAAGCTAGGAAGAGCTGCCACAAACTCCCTTAGATGACCATTTCCATGCAGTCAAACACCTAAAATTCAGAAGGGGTAAGACCTCTATTGTTTAATGCTTTATTTACTGTAACTAGGGCAATGTAAATCAAACCTTCAACATATCTGTGTCCCATAGTTTCTCTGTCTTTTTTCAGGGCCAATTTGACTTCATCTTCTGATTCAAGTTCAACAAAAGCCTCGCCACTTGGTCTGCCTTCTCTGGTGTAGATGAAACGAATACCTTGAGCCCCATTTTGAATTTTGCAGTCTGGAAAGAAAACAACCGTTAATACAGAATTTAAAACCTAAAACCACCTCTGGGTGACACAGATGAAATGTCTATTCCATGTCCCCACTATAAGTTACATAACTTGTGAAGCCTATATATAATGACCATATTACCAACTCCTAAAACTCCAATAAAAAAAAAAAACCTCATTCCCAAGGTGATGTATTTCCAACCCATCAACAACATAAAATATTCAAAGCAGTTTCAGAATGAATTTCTCTCTTAAGTCCTTGCTACTCATGTCTACATCACACATCTTTTTATCAATTTCTCAGAACATTATCAAGCCTGGACTTTGTGACTTTACGGCAAACATACTTCGTTGCGAGCTGTTTTGGTCTGGCGCATTTGTCAGTTTTACCTTTCCAGCAGCCACATTACGGTTTCTCACTCAAATCCAAATTACAGGCCCAATACTCACCTGAAAGGGGATCAGTGTTACCAAGCTAAAATGCTCCAAGTTGCACAGCTGAAGCCAAACCCAGTGTTGCCCCCTGCAAGGCGGCTTCCAGCGTACTTGATTCTTGTTTTACAGGTCGCTTTCCGTTACCAACGCTAAATTCAGATAGTAAGTCAATACTACAAACGTCTTGCCAAAAGCTGTTAATTTCATCCAAATAGAATTTCTTTTTCCCAGTCTAATAATGGGAAGAAGGACATTCTGATAGAAAATATTCAGGAAACCTATGTACTGCAAAAAAACTTCCCTGGGCTTCACTGTCTTCAACTGTATAGTGAGCCTGATTAAGAACTAGATGAGTAAACACTCTTCAATTATCAAATCTTGATTAGGAAAACTGAAATTAAAACGTGACATTTCAATTTTCCGAAGAATGCTCCTTTTCAACGAAACACCAAAACTGGAAACAAGAGCTTACACTTCAAGATATTGCAAAACATTACTATTATTTGTCTAATTACTCGGCGATTCTCTCAAGATTGAGGAGGAAATCCCATCTATGCCAATTTATCCTTTCCAAAAAAGACACCCGGGCCAGGCGCGGTGGCTCAGGCCTGTAATCCCAACATTTTGGGAAACTGAGGTGGGCAGATCACTTGAGGTCAGATGTTCGAGACCAGCCTGGCCAACATGGTGAAACCCCGTCTCTACTAAAAATACAAAAATTAGCCGGGCGTGGCGGTGCGCGCCTCTAGTCCCAGACACTCGGGAGGCTGAGGCAGGAGAATCGCTTGAACCCAGGAGGCGGAGGTTGCAGTGAGCCGAGATCGCGCCACTGCACTCCAGCTTGCGTGACAGAGACTCCAACTCAAAAGAAAAAGAAAAAAAGACACCCATAAAAGAAAAGCCGGTGTTCAAAGATAGGTAAAGAAAACAAAGTCTGCCAGATCTGCCGCACTCCCCCAAGGGCCAGGAGGACGGGCGGGGCTTTCGAAATTTCCATTGCGTAACAGCGGCCGACCGGGCGCGAGCAGCACAGCGGTGAGTGTAGTCGCCCGCGCCTCGCCAGGGGGCGCCCCGGGTCCCGCCCGGCCCGGCCCGCCCCGCCCCAGCCCGGCTGCCCGCCAGCCCGCCAGCCCCGGCCTCGAACTCGAACTCCCGCGTCCTAGTTCTAACTCACCAGAAAAAAACCTCTGCACTTCATCGGCCGAGCAAGACCAGGGCAAGCCCCGGACCTTCACCACGAATCCCTCTCCACCTTCGGTGCCCAACATCATCGTCTCTTACGCGGTCCGGCGTCGAAACAAACTGCAAAGCGGGGAGGAGGACCAGACCTGAGAGCGCCAAGTAAGCTGTCTTTCGCCTCCGAGGCGCCCCCGGGCCCGCACCGCCCCCCCACGGAGCAAAAACCGGGCAGATGCACCCACCCCGGCGACTCCAACACCTCCTCGTCCGGCTACCGGACCCCCAAAGCTGTCCTGAGCAACAGCTGCCAGTGCCCCGAACCGTGGGGGCCCGGGCCGAGAGCCAGCGTAGAGGAAAGGAAATGGCGGCGGCCGCTTCCGCTCCGCCTCCTCCGACTTCTCACACAATAGAGTCGGCGCGGCCTGCAGGCTTCAGCGGCGGTGCCGAGATTCAGCGAACCACTCGCGGCTCTCGATGGCAGCCCGCAGCTCGCCAAGGTCCCCGTGGCCCTCCCAGAGGTATGGGGACAAACAATCCTCGCAAAAACGGTACCCACCGTGGTAGCTGAACTGCAAGCGGGGACCCACCGCGACTCACCTAGACAAGCGACTTCTGCGTGGCTAAGATGAAATGGCCAGCGGGCGCCTGCGCAACCTAAATAAGGCCCTTTGTGCGAGCTCTGCGCACGCGCAGCCAGCTGCTCGCACCGCCCCGTTGCGTCACAAAGAGTTCTGGCGCATGCGTAATTTCAAGAGCCAGCCCACCTCCCGCCGGCGGATTATTACACACTTGGGTTTTGGGCTCGGCACCCGCACCCATAAACCCGCCGGGCTTTTTGTTGCGCCTGCGCCTTCCCGCGAATATTGAACTTGGGAGTCTTAGCGGTTTATAATTGTTTCATGCGCATGCGTGTTCCTTGAAACCGTTCTCTAGCCTTACCCGCCAGCGTGGGGGTGGGGAATGGCGGCCGCCTGTTCCCTATGGGACTGTATAGGAGTCCCGAGCTCTGGGTTGTGATGAGGTGGGCGTCTTTCTACCCCTTGCCCCCAGGCTCTTACTGGCGCGCTCCTCGCCGACCTGAAAGGAGGGGCGCGGCCTTCAGGCGTCCCCCCTCCCCGCGCCGCCTTTCTTCCCTTTATCCCCAAACCGGCCGAAGCTGGTCAGCCGCCGATTGTCGAGCGTCCTGGGAGCTGCGGGGCTGCGGACGTCCCGCGGCCGAAGCCACCCGGATGGTGCCTGGGGCACGTCCCAGCCATGTGTGCCTCCACTTCCCCTTACCTGCCGTCGTCGGGCCTAGGGCCCCGGTCGGCGCGAGGTTCCCGCGCCTGTGGCTCGCGCCTGTACCCAGCTTTTGCCTAATGAATTCGCACCCTGTGTACCCCTTGGCCCGCCTAACGGTCGGCAGGCCTTGAATGCCCTGGGGCCCTGGCACGAGGAGGGATCGCGAGCGCGGGCTCCGCGGGTGCGCGGCGGCCTCTGTGCTCGGTAGGTTACCGCTGCATCTCCCAGAGCAGAAGTGGTAAGAGTGCGTCCATTCACCAGGCGTAGACGCTGCATTCGAGGAGGCCCCCGGGTCACCCCATGTGCACACATGCTGCGACATGACTAATGTTCGTGGTTTCTAGCAGCATTGCCCAAAACCTAAGATACCGTAGCCTCCCAGGCCTCCCCATGTCTGATTTGGCTGCCTTCCTCACCCCAGCTCTAGCGGACACAGACAATACACAAATTAACAATAAGGTAGTACTGGACCCTGCCGCAGGGCTACCTTAGCTAGTGCAGGCCTGAGTGCCACCCTGGAAAGATGCGGACAAAGCATGTTTCCAACCCCAGTGCCACAGAGTCCGAATCCAGTTTTGACAGGTTTGAGAAAAGTAGAGAGGACATCAAAAGAAAGACAGGAGCCCAGAGCTAAGCAGGGCCTGATCTTCAAAGGCCACTCAGGCCTTGGCAAGGGTGTTAACTCCGAGAGAAGGCTTTGGCAGGTGATCAGCAGGGGAGCCATAAACCCTGTGTAAAGGAAAACTCTTGCTGGATGTGAGTGGGATGCAGATGGAGCAGGCAGGGTGAATGACGGTACATGCTATGCCCTCTACTACAAACGGAACTAGAAGCACACACCTGTGGTACCATTTCAGAAGGCACTTTGGCTGAGGTAATCAAGAAGAGAGTCCGGCCAGGTGCGGTGGCTCACCCGTGTAATACCAGCACTATGGGAGGCCGAGGCAGGCAGATCACTTGAGATCAGGAGTTTGAGACCAGCTTGGCCAACATGGTGAAACCCCATCTCTACTAAAGATATAAAAATTAGCTGGGCACAGTGGCACACGCCTGTAATCCCAACTACTCTGGAGGCTGAGGCAGGAGAATCGCCTAAACCCAGGAGGCAGAGGAAGCAGTGAGCTGAGATCACACCACTGCCCTCCAGCCTGGGCAACAGAGAAAGACTCCCTCTCAAAAAAAAAAAAATTATAATTAGCCAGGCATGGTGATGTATGCCTGTAATCCCAACCACTTGGCAAGGCTGAGGCAGGAGAATCACTTAAACCCAGGAGGCAGCAGTTGCAGTCAGCTGAGATCACGCCATTGCACTCCAGCCTGGGCAACAAGAGCAAAACTCCATCTCAAAAAAAAAAAAAAAAAAAAAGAATAGTAAGGTAGAATACATTTCATACATTTATAGCCAATTCTCATATATAAATTGTCCAACTTATATTAAAACAAGGTTTTTAAATTTTTATTTTTTATTTATTTGTTTGTTTGAGACACGGCCTGTCACCCAGGCTGGAGTGCAGTGGTGCAAACATGGCTCACCGCAGCCTGTACCTCCTGGGCTCAAACAATCCTCCTGCCTCAACCTCCTGAGTAGGTAGGACCATAGGCATGTGCCACCTTGCTCAGATTATTTATTTATTTATTTATTGTAGCAATGGGGTCTCATTTTGTTGCCCAGGCTGGTCTTGAATTCCTGGGCTCAAGGAATCATTCCACCTCAGCCTCGCAGAGAAAGTGCTGGGATTACAGGTGTGAGCCACCATGTCTGGCAATGAAAGGTTTTTTTGTTTGGTTTTGTTTTTGAGACAGTCTCACTCTGTCACCCAGGCTGGAGTACGGTGGTGCAATCTTGGCTCACTGCAACCTCTGCCTCCCAGGTTCAAGCAATTCTCATGCCTTAGCCTCCCAAGTAGAGGGATTACAGGTGTGTGCCACCATACCTGGCTACTTTTTTTTAAGTTTTAGTTGAGATCGGGTTTTTCCATGTTGGCCAGGCTGGTCTGGAACTCCTGACCTCAAGTGACCTGCCTGCCTCGGCCTCCCAAAGTACTGAGATTACAAGCATGAGCCACCATGCTCGGCCAAAGGTTTTTTTAAATAAAAAGTTAATCATCAGCCCAGGCGTAGGGCTCACGCCTGTAATCCCAGCACTTTCGGAGGCCGAGGCAGGTGGATCAAGAGGTCAGGAGTTAGAGACCAGCCTGACCAACATGGTGAAACCCCGTCTCTACTAAAAATACAAAAAGTAGCCGGGTGTGGTGTCGCGCGCCTGTAATCCCAGCTACTCAGGAGGCTGAGGCAGGAGAATCGCTTGAACCTGGGAGGTGGAGGTTGCAGTGAGCAGAGATTGCACCACTGCACTCCTGTCTGGGCAACAGAGCAAGACTCTTGTCTTTAAAAACAAACAAACAAAAAATTCATCATCTTGCCTCAGTGGTCTTTATGTCTTGGTATACTGTTTTTTTTTTTTTTTTGAGACAGAGTCTCGCTCTGTCACCCAGGCTGGAGTGCAATGGCGCAATCTTGGCTCACTGCAAGCTCCGCCTCCCAGGTTCACACCATTCTCCTGCCTCAGCCTCCCGAGTAGAGTAGCTGGGACTACAGGCGCCCACCACCACGCCCGGGTAATTTTTTTGTATTTTTAATAGAGACGGGGTTTCACCGTGTTAGCCAGGATGGTCTCGATCTCCTGACCTCATGATCCGCCTGCCTCGGGCTCCCAAAGTACTGGGATTATAGGTGTGAGCCACTGCGCCTGGCCAATATCTTGGTATACTTCTTATAGTTTACAGAGCTCTTTATTAAGGCTGTTAGCCCTTATGATAGTTGCCCCAAACATTCTTCTCAGTTTGCTTACCTTTTAATTATTTTTGTGGTTTTGTGGTGGTATTTTTTGTTTTACAAACAATGTCTTGTTCCGTGCAGTGACACAATCATAGCTCACTGCAGCCTTGAACTCCTGGGCTCAAGCCATCCTCCAAGCTCAGCCTGCTGAGTAGCTGGGACTAAAGGCACTTTCAAGCAGGCCTGACTAATTTTTTTTTTGGTAGTGATGGGGGTCTCACTGTGTTGCCCAGGCTAGTCTTGAACTCTTGGCGTCAAGCAATTCTCCCACCTTGGCGTTTCAAAGCACTGGGATGATTCTACGTGTGAGCCGTGATGCTCAGCCCTGATTCATGATTGCCTTTTTTTTTTTTTAAGACAGGGTCTCACTTCGTCACTCAGGTTGCAGTGCAGGTATGTGATCTCGGCTCAATGCAACCTCCACCTCCCGGGTTCAAGCAATTCTTGTGCCTCAATCTCCCAAATTGCTGGGATATGCCAGGTGCAATGGCTCACACTTGTAATCCCAGCACTTTGGAAGGCTGAGGTGGGTGGATCACTTGATGTCAGGAGTTTGAGACAGCTTGGCCAACATGGTGAAACGCTGTCTCTACTAAAAATACAAAAATTAGCCGGGCGTGGTGGTGGGTGCCTGTAATCCCAGCTACTTGGGAGGCTGAGGCAGGAGAATCACTTGAACCCAGGATGTGGAGGTTGCAGTGAGCAGAGATCCCGCCACTGTACTCCAGCCTGGGCAACAGAGGGAGATTCCATCGCAAACAAAAAAAAAAAAAAAGGAAAAAAAATACCAAATAGCTGTGATTACAGGCATGCACCATCACACCCGGCTAATTTTTGTATTTTTAGTACATATGGGGTTTCACCATGTTGGCCAGGTTGGTCTGGAACTCCGAACCTCAAGTGATCCATCCACCTTAGCCTCCCAAAGTGCTGGGATTACAGGTGTGAGCCACTGCACCCGGCCCATGATTGCTTTTTAATATTTGGACATATAGAAGTTTTAAATTTCTTGATGTCAAAGCCATGGATATGTTCCTTTGAGGTTTGTCTTTAGAAAGCCCTTTCCCATCCAGAGATTAAGCACATATTTGTTATCTTTGGTATCATTTGTAAGACACATTTTGTACACCTTAGCCTCAATAAGATAGGAGTGTGTTTTATTTATTTTCTTCTGCTTTTTTAAAAATTTGTATTTATTTATTTATTTTAGATGGAGTCTTGCTCTGTCACCCAGGCTGGAATGCAATGGCATGATCTCAGCTCACTGCAACCTCCACCTCCCGGATTCAAGCGATTCTTCTACCTCAGCCTCCAGAGTAGCTGGGATTACAGGCGCTTGCCACCACACCCAGCTAATTTTTGTGTTTTTAGTAGAGACAGGGTTTCGCCATGTTGACCTCAGGTGATCCACCCACCTCAGCCTCCCAAATTGCTGGGATTACAGGCATGAGCCACCGCACCTGGCCAGGAATGTGTTTTAAAACCGATGATATCAGCTGGGCATGGTGGCGCACCCTGTAATCCTAGCTCTCTGGGAGGCTATGGTGGGCTGATCACTTGAAGTCAAGAGTTCCAAACTAACCTGGCCAACACAGTGAAACCCCGTCTCTACTAAATTATCACATCTCATCCTTTTGGCAAGGATCAAGTGTAGGAAAAAAGATAAATTAACCGGGTGTGGTGGCATACGTCTGTAATCCCAGCTACACAGGAGTCTGAGGTGGGAGGATGGCTCGAACCCCGGAGACAGAGGTTGCAGCGAGCCAAGATCACACCACTGCACTCCAGCCTAGGTGACAGAGCAAGACTCTGCCTCAAAGAAAAGAAAATAAATGCAATCATAAATAACCCGGCTGGGCGTGGTGGCTCACACCTGTAATCCCAGCACTTTGGGAGGCCGAGGCGGGCAGATCACAAGGTCAGCAAATCAAGACCATCCTGGGTAACACAGTGAAACTCCGTCTCTACTAAAAATACAAAAAATTAGCCAGGCGTGGTGGCGGGCGCCTGTAGTCCCAGCTACTTGGGAGGCTGAGGCAGGAGAATGGCGTGAACCCAGGAGGCGGAGCTTGCAGTGAGCTGAGATCGCGCCATTGCACTCCAACCTGGGTGACAGAGCGAGACTCCGTCTCAAAAAAAAAAAGTAATAATAATAATGACATGTCGCCCAGGCTGGAGTGCAGTGGCATGATCTCGGCTCACTGCAACCTCCCCCACCCAGGCTCAGGTGATCCTCCTGCCTCAGCCTCCCAACAAGTAGCTGGGACTATAGGCACATGCCACTACGCCAGGCTAATTTTTGTATTTTTAGTAGAGATAGGTTGGCCAGGCTCGTCTGGAACTCCTGAACTCAGGTGATCTGACTGCCTCGGCCTCCCAAAGTGCTGGGATTACAGGCATGACCCACCATGCCAGGCCAGAATTTGTTCCTAGTAGTACAGAAAATAATGGTGGGACTTAAAATTGATGATATTTTAGATTTGATGGAAACTGTTATACTCCAATTATTTTGTGTGAAGACATGTTACAGCCATTACAATTATATTTTCTTGTATTTCTTAATAATGTGAAGTAGGCTGGGCGCAGTGGCTTACGCCTATAATCCCAGCACTTTGGGAAGCCAAGGCAGGTGGATCGCCTGACATCAAGAGTTGGAGACCAGCCTGGCCAACATGGTGAAACCCCGTCTCTACTAAAAAAATACAAAAATTAGCCAGCCACGGTGGCACTTGCCTGTAATCCCAGCTACTTGGAGGCCAAGGCAGGAGAATCACTTGAACCTGGGAGGCGGAGGTTGCAGTGAGACTAGATCACGCCACTGCACTCGAGCCTCGGTGACAGAATGACTCTGTCTCAAAACAAAACAAAAAAAACAGAACCCTGAGATTTGCAAAAGAAAATATGCAGATGACCGTGCTCATGCCTGTAATCCCAGCATTTTGGGAGGCCAAGGCGGGTGGATTACCTGAGGTCGGGAGTTCAAGACCAGCCTGACCAACATAGAGAAACCCTGTCTCTACTAAAAATACAAAAATTAGTCAGGCGTGCTGGCAGGTGCCTGTAATCCCAGCTACTTGGGAGGCTGAGGCAGGAGAATCGCTTGAACCTGGGAGGCGGCGGTCGTGGTGAGCTGAAATCTTGCCATTGCACTCCAGCCTGGGCAACAAGAGAAAAACTCCTTCTCAAAAAAAAAAGCTGGGCGCAGTGGCTCACACCTATAATCCCAGCATTTTAGGAGGCCGAGGTAGGTGGATCACCTGAGGTGGGGAATTCAAGACCAGCCTGACCAACATGAAGAAACTCCATATCTACTAAAAATACAAAATTAGCCAGGCATGGTGGCGCATGCCTGTAATCCCAGCAACTTGGGAGGCTGAGGCAAGATAATCGCTCGAACCCGGGAAGCAGTAGTTCTGTTGAGCCGAGATCGCGCCATTGCACTCCAGCCTGGGCAACAAGAGTGAAATTCTGTCTTAAAAAAATAAATAAATAAAAGAAAAAGAAAAAGAATAGAAAATATGCAGATGATCCATAGGCTTGAGAAGTATCCCTTTGAGTGGTAACCAAAGAAATGCAAATTAAATAAAATAACACAAAGCCTTTGCAACTAATTTTCAAATTAATGATCATTTAAAAGAGTAATTAAGAGAGCTGGAAAGGATGCAGGGAGATGCCATCAAGGTACACTGTGGTTGGAGTGTAAATTGGTACACCCTCTCGCTCAGGGCTATTTGCAGTATAAATGCATACATTTCAGCCGGACGCGGGGGCTCACGCCTGTAATCCCAGCACTTTGGAGGGCCAAGGTGGGCGGATCAAGAGGTCAAGAGATTGAGATCATCCTGGTCAACACGGTGAAACCTTGTCTCTACTAAAAGTACAAAAAATTAGCTGGGCGTGGTGATGGACGCCTGTATTCCCAGCTACTCGGGAGGCTGAGGCAGGAGAATGGCGTGAACCCGGGAGGCGGAGGTTGCAGTGAGCTGAGATCGCACCACTGCACTCCAGCCTGGGCGACACAGCAAGACTCCATCTCAAAAAAAAAAAAAACAAAAAACAAAAAACATACATTTCATTAAAACATGCACTCCATTCCTACTTTTGCACTGATTTAATTACAAGATTGTTCATGGCAGCATGAAACACGGAAGCTTTAGAAAACAACTTAATGTCTAAGGAAGTATGGAATAAATTGTGGTATGAGTGCATGGGGGTACTGGGATGGGGAGGCTGTGAGGGGGAAGGAAATAAATCTTATGTAACGTAATGGTTTGTTGCCTTCCAAAGGGCCACAGGACATAAAAAGATATACATTACAGTATATCTATGTTATTACAATGTCACGTGGTGGGAAACTAGGAAAAAAGATCTAGAAAGGATCTTTAAGATGGCGACCATGAAAAAAAAAGTTGAGAAAAAATGATCTAGGTTCCGTGTGGTGGCTCACACCTATAATCCCAGTACTTTGGGAGGCCAAGGCAGGCACATCACCTGAGGTCAGGAGTTCAAGACCAGCCTGGGCAACATATTGAGGCCCCATCTCTACAAAAAGTTAAAAACATGCTGGGCGCGGTGGCTCACACCTGTAATCCTAGCACTTTGGGAGGCCAAGGCAGGCAAATTACCTGAGGTCGGGAGTTCAAGACCAGCCTGGCCAACATAGTGAAACCCCGCCTCTATTAAAAATACAAAAAATTAACCAGGTGCAGCGGCGTAGGCCTGTAATCCCAGCTACTCAGGAGGCTGAGGCAGGAGAATTCTTTGAACCCAAGAAGCGGACGTTGCGATGAGCCGAGATGGCGCCACTGTACTCCGGCCTGGGCAACAAGAACGAGACCTCAAAAATTTTTTTTTTAAATATTACCCAGGCCTGGTGGCACATGCCTGTAGTTCCAGCTACTCAGGAGGCTGAGGTGGGAGGATCGCTTGAGCCCAGGAGGTGGAGGATGCAGTGAGCTGAGATCGCGCCCCTTAATTCCAACCTAGGCAAAGTGGGGAGACCCTCTCTCAAAACAAAGTTTAAATTTCTGAGTGATAAACTGCATCGGCCGCCTCCGGGACCTGCTCGGGTGGTACACTGCAAGCTGCGGAGACTTAAGAAAAGGGCGTCTCTGTTAGAGCCCGGGTATGGGGTACCACCCCCTCCCCGCCACGGCCAGGCAGCGCGGTCCGCCCTTCCATCTGGGATGCCCGCGTCTCTCGGCCTTCGCTGGAGCCCCACTGTTGTGTTGAAGGAGACCGTCCTTCCGACGCCGAGTCCGACTCCACAACCACGTAAACAAATTGTGGATTCAGACACCCTGAGCGGCGGAAACACAGGCGTCCCCACAGTGTCCGGCCGTCGGCTGAGAAGGGTCTGCCCGACGGCCACCTGGGGAGGGACCCGAGCACGCCCTCTCCGGTTCACGCCGCGCGCCTCCTTCTGGCCGACAACACAGGCGGCTGGTTTTGAACTTTCCGGGTGCGAACCTCCCAAGGCTTCAGCCCGGTCACTCACTGTCTAAAGCCAAATCAAATATCTTTTTTTTTTCTTTTTGAGACGGAGTCTCGCTCTTGTTGCCCAGGCTCAGCTTCCCGAGTAGGTGGGATTACCGCCCCACCACGCCCGGCTAATTTTTTTTTTTTTTTTGAGACAGAGTCCTGCTCTGTCGCCCAGGCTGGAGTGCAATGGCGCGATCTCGGCTCACTGCAACCTCCAGCTCCTGTATTCAAGCGATTATCCAGCCTCAGCCTCCCGAGTAGCTGGGACTACAGGTGCCTGCCACTACGCCCAGCTAATTTTTTGTATTTTTAGTAGAGACGGGGTTTCACTGTGTTGATCAGGATGATCTCAATTTCTTGACCTCGTGATCCACCTGCCTCAGCCTCCCATAGTGCTGGGATTACAGGCGTGAGCCACCGTGCCCAGTTAATTTTTGTATTTTTAGTAGAGATGGGGTTTCACCATGTTGGTCAGGCTGGTGTTGAACTCCTGACATCAGGTAATCCGCCCGCCTCAGCCTCCCGAAGTGTTGGGATTACAGGCGTGAGCCACCACGCCCGGCCTTTTTGTTTGTTTGTTTGAGACAGTCTCACTTTATCGCCCAAGCTAGAGTGCACTGGCGCGATCTCTGCTCACTGCAAGCTCCGCCTCCCAGGTTCACACCATTCTCCCGCCTCAGCCTCCCGAATAGCTGGGACTACAGGCACCCGCCACCATGCCCGGCTAATTTTTTTTTTTTTTTTTTTTTTTTTTTTGTATTTTTAGTAGAGACGGGGTTTCACCGTGTCAGCCAGGACGGTATCCATCTCCTGACCTCGTGATCCACCTGCCTTGGCCTCCCTAAGTGCTGGGATTACGGGCGTGAACCACCTTGCCCTGCCTGTCCAAAACATAAAAAGCCAGGTGCAGTGGTTCATGCCTGCAATGTTAGCACTTTGGGAGGCCGAGGTGCGCAGATAGCCTAAGCTCAGTAGTTTGAGACCAGCCTGGGCAAAACGGTGAAACCCTGTCCCTACTAAAACACAAAAATTAGCCAGGCGTGGCAGAGTGCACCTGTATTCCCAGCTACTCGGGAGACTGAGGCAGAATTGTTTCAACCGGGGAGGCAGAGGTTGCAGTGAGCCGAGATTGCGCCACTGCACTCCTGCCTGGGCGACAGAGCAACACCCTGTCTCAAAAACAAAGAGGCCGGGGGCGATGGCTCATGTCTGTAATCCGAGCACTTGGGGAGGCCGAGGCGGCTGGATCACAAGGTCAGGAGTTCAAGACCAGCCTGGCGAACGTGGTGAAATCCTGTCTCTACTAAAAATACAAAAATTGGCCAGTTGTGGTGGCGCATGCCTGTAATATCCAGCTTCTTGGGAGGCTGAGACAGGAGAATCGCTTGAACCTGAGAGGCAGAGGTTGCAGTGAGCGCTGCACTTCAGCCTGGGAGATGAGACTCCGCCTCAAAAAAAAAAAAAAAAAAAAAAAAAAAAAAAAAAAAAAAAAAAAGATCTCTGCTCACTTGACGGATTAGCAAAAACCCAAGAGTTTGCAACATCCACTGCCAGCAAGGCTGGGGGAGGGCACTCACATAAATTGCTTAAGAAAATGCACGATGGAGCAATTCCTACGGGGAGCAAAACTGCGTGTGCCTTCACTCTCTGACCAGGCAATTCCACTTCACAGAATGTATCTCAAACACGCACCGCTTTCCCTCTGTCACAAATAGCCCTGAGATAAGGCGCTTGGTAGTCGCTGTGGTGCTCTCCTCAGGGTCCCTTCCCACAGGCGGCTACTGAGGTCATTTTTTCAGGCCCCCTGGGCTCACCTTTCGTTCCATCCCGCACAGGTGAGCAGTCTGGGCAGGCTTTGGCCGGCTTCGCGCAGGTGCCACCGCACAGACTCTCCCTCCAGAGCAGCGCTGGAGGACGGGGTCAGGAGTCAGTGCCCAAACCCTCCTGTCCTTGGGGCCGGGCAGCCACCGCGGCGGGGAGACCCCTCGCTAAGGAGGAGTGTTGGTGTTGGCTCTACTCGCCGGGTCGCCCAGGGCCCTTCACTTCCCAATCAACTCCCCGCAGCCGCTGCTTTCAGGGGAAGCCAAGCCAAGTCACATACGGCACGTGCACTGGATCAAAATAATACACGTTTCTACGTGCGCCAGACGGTATGTTTAGTATTGAAAGAGCAGGGCTGAAGATGAAAGTCCTTACCCGGCTTCCTTGCGGTTTTCCCGCTGCTTCCCGGCGCCAGGGCCGCCTTCTCCGCGGTGCGCGGGAGCTCGGGGAGCGCGCGCCCCCTGCAGGCCGGCCGGAGCGCGGGGCGGGTTTCGCGCCCTCCGTGCCCGGGTAGAGCTTGGAATTGCTTTGCTTGTTCCCGCCCGAGGCTACTCTGAGGTTCTAAGTGACTCCCCGTTCCCCGGGTGCCTCGCCATCGAGAAGCCCAGAGCTTCTGCATTTCCAGCGCTGGATGAGGCTCCGCTAGTTTTCCTTCTGCCCAGATACCCTGTGCTCTCACACAGGTTGTGCTGATGGCGGGGAACCGGGACTGCAGTTGTACGTGGCCTGGAGCTCACTTCCGCTCTCGCCCTCGCTGGGCCTCTGACCGCAGGTCTCTGAGCCTGTTTCTTGGAGATTTGGGATAGCTGGGAGGCCCCATGAGAGCGAGACGGTGAAGCTACCAGCAAGGGGTCTGGTTCTGATGTAGCCATTGACCCCAACTCCCACAGCTGAGCTTGCACATTCCTCCTCTCCTCCCCAGCCCCTGCCCCCGCTCCCAGCTGTGGCTGCCCCATGTCCTCTCCAGACCACCCCGCACAGCTGTGGCTGCCCCAGGTCCCCTCCAGACCACCCCGCAGAGCTGTGGCTGCCCCAGGTCCCCTCCAGACCACCCCGCACAGCTGTGGCTGCCCCAGGTCCCCTCCAGACCACCCCGCACAGCTGTGGCTGCCCCAGGTCCCCTCCAGACCACCCCGCACAGACCACCCCGCACAGCTGTGGCTGCCCCAGGTCCCCTCCAGACCACCGCGCACAGCTGTGGCTGCCCCAGGTCCCCTCCAGACCACCGCGCACAGCTGTGGCTGCCCCAGGTCCCCTCCAGACGACCCCGCACAGCTGTGGCTGCCCCAGGTCCCCTCCAGACCACCGCGCACAGCTGTGGCTGCCCCAGGTCCCCTCCAGACCACCCCGCACAGCTGTGGCTGCCCCATGTCCCCTCCAGACCACCCCGCACAGCTGTGGCTGCCCTCCCATCCTCCCTCTCTCACCGCTCTGTGTGACTTTGTCCTGTGCTTGCTCCTGACACATGGACTTCGCTTTATCTTTCATTTTTATTTTTTTAATTTTAATTAAAAAAAATTTTTTTTTGAGACGGAGTTTCTCTTTTGTTGCCCAGGCTGGAGTGCAATGGCGCACTTTTGGCTCACAGCAACCTCTTCCTCCTGTGTTCAAGCGATTCTCCTGCCTCAGCCTCCCGAGTAGCTGGGATTACAGGCATGTACCACATGCCGGGCTAACTTTGTATTTTTAGTAGAGACAGGGTTTCTCCATGTTGATCAGGCTGGTCTCGAACTCCCGACCTCAGGTGAACCGCCCACCTCAGCCTCCCAAACTGCTGGGATTGCAGGCGTGAGCCGCCGCGCCCGGCCTCGCTTTATCTTTTATACTTGCCCAGGGCCAAAGGGAAGTCTTACATTAGTCAAACTCACCAGATTCAGTAAAACTCAACTCTAAAATAATTATTTGAGACCGTGCAGTGGCTCACGCCTATAATCCCAACAATTTGGAAGGCTCAGAGGTAGGATTACTTGAGCCCAGGACCTCAAGACCGGCCCAGGGGGCCGGGCGCGGTGGCTCACGCCTGTAATCCCAGCACTTTGGGAGGCCCAGGCAGGTAGATCATGTAGTCAAGAGATCAAGACCATCCTGGCTAACACGGTGAAACCCTGTCTCTACTCAAAATACAAAAATTAGTGTGATGGCGCCCGCCTATAGTCCCAGCTATTCGGGAGGCTGAGGCAGGAGAATTGCCTGAACCTGGGAGGCGGAGATTGCAGTGAGCTGAAATCGTGCCACTGACTCCAGCCTGGCGACAGAGTAAGACTCTGTCAAAAAAAAAAAAAAAAAAAAAAAAAAAGCCCAGAAAACAAAACGAGACTTCGTCGCTACAAAAAATTAAAAAAATAATTACTTGGGTGTGGTGGCACCTGCCTGTGGTCCCAGCCAGTTGGGAAGTAGAGACGGGAGGATAGCTTGGGCCCAGGAGTTGCAGGCTCCAGTGAACTGTCATTGTGCCACTGGACTCCAGCCTGGGTGACACAGCAAGATTCCACTTCTAAAAAATAATTAAAATAAAATAATTATCTGTCAAATTTCGGGACCAAAAGTCTAGGTCTTGTCAGTGAATAGACACAGCGGTGAGTGGGGGAAACCCTGGGGGAAAGGTATGGAAGGGGAGAAGGGCAAGGGCTTTGGTGTGTTTGGGTGTCACTGAGGAGGCCCAGCTCTCTGGTATGCTGCCATCACCTCCCGACTGATTGATTAGGTGAGTATTGACCTAGGTAAACGGCTCAAAGGCCAAATGAAATTTGGTTGTGCTACCAAGCAGGTGCTCTATTTTTACTGCAAGAGGCATTTCCTCTTCAATGTGTGTGTATATATATATATTTTTTTATCAATATGTATATAATATAGTATTAACACAGACACACTGCCAAGGGTGGTGATTCCCATAGTTCACTGCTATTTCTGGTTCTTTTCCTTCTAGGCCTCTGGGAAGGTTTTTCATTCCTGGCATCTTGAGGAAAGGTTTGGCCATGTGACTTATTTGGCTAATGAAATGTTGGCAGAAGGAATGTGTGTCACTTCTGGGCAAAAGCCTTTAAGAGTCGCAGTGATGATTCCAGATGGCGGAGGCTCCATTCACCTCCTGTAGTATGAGCTGTGAGAAATAAAGCTTGTCGTGTTAAGCCACTGAGATTTGGGGTTGTTATTGCAGCAAACCGGGCCCATCCTGACTGACACATCCTAAATCCTTTCAGAGACAAAGCAGTACAAGCAAACTAGCAAACGGGCAGGCGGGCAGACAGATTATTTCCCTTGAAACTCTGAGCCCTGAGAATGCAGAGTTCACTTCTTGGATGATGGACGGCAAGTGAAGGTATGCTCAAATCAAGGTTGGCACACCTCATGTTCATACTGAGCTGAAGTGTGGGAGCTCCCCCACTGCGAGCTGGAGGGCCATGGTCATAGCTACTCAGTTAGGCCCAGCCTGTTGCTCTGTATTGTGCTCATCTACATCATAGCCTTGTGAGGCTGCAGGTCGGAGTGGACTCTGGGGCTTTGGGCCATTCCACAGGGCTCTGATAACAGCCTCCTCATCCCTCCTACAGGGCTCCTTGGCTCTAGCCCTGTAAGACAAGCCTCTTTCTTATTTGTTTGGGTTCTTTTTGTCGTTGTTATATATTCATGAGTCAGCTGTCATGATGGATCACAGCTTTTAGTGAACATTGTCGTGTGCACCATGTTAAATTAAAAAGCAGGAGGCCATTGGCCTAAGGCTGTCTCCGTACTTTGAGTTTCTACCTAACAAACTGCAACCTAACTTAGTACTTTACACTGAAACTGAATGTGGGAGTGTATTGGTAACAAACAGCTGAGTTTCAGCCAATTACAGGCAGCCAACTGATGAGATCATACCCAAATAAAGCAAATGCCTAGCCGTAACCAAGCAGGTGATTTCTCTACTTTGTCTGTGTTCGGTGGGTAAAAGCTTGCTGCTCATGTTGCTGGCTGGAGCTCTCTGAACCTCTTCTGGTTCTGAGTGCTGCCCAGTTTATGAAATATTCTTTGCTCAAATCAACTCTGTTAAATCTAATTTGTCAGCTGGGCATAGTGGCTCACGCTTGTAATCCCAGCACTTTGAGAGGCTGAGGTGGGCGGATCGCTTGAAGTCAGGAATTCGAGACCAGCCTGGCCAACATGGTGAAACCCCATTTCTATTGAAAATACAAAAGGTAGCCAGGTGAGGTGGCAGAGTCCTGTAATCCCAGCTACTAGGGAGGCTGAGGCAGGAGAATTGCTTGAACCTGGGAGGCAGAGATTGCAGTGAGCTGAGATGGTGCCACCACACTCCAGCCTGGGCAACAGAGCAAGGCTCCGTCTCAAAAAAAAGAAAAATCTAACTTGTCTAAAGGTGTTCTTTTCTTTTCTTTGATTTTTTCTTTCTTTTTTGTATTTTTTTACTGATTTGCTAATCGGCTGACTTTAAATATTTTCTTCTTGATACAGGGTCTCACTGTATGGCCCAGGCAGGAGTGCAGTGGCACAATCATAGCTCACTGCAGCCTCAATCTCCTGGGCTAAAATGATCCTCCCACCTCAGCCTCTTAGGTAGCTAGGACTGGTCTTAAACTCCTGGCCTCAAGCAATCTTCCTGTCTCAGCCCCCAAAGTGCTAGAATTACATGAATGAGCCACTGCACTTGGCCTCCAAGATTTTATTTGTTTTTGTTTGTTTGTTTGTTTGACACGGAGTCTCATTCTGTCGCCCAGACTGGAATGCAGTGGCATGATCACGGCTCACTGCAACCTCTGCCCCCTTGGTTCAAGCGATTCTCCTGCTGAGTAGCTGGGATTACAGGCGCACGCCACCATCCCGGGCTAATTTTTGCATTTTTAGTAGAGACAGGGTTTCGCAATGTTAGTCAGGCTGGTCTCAAACTCCTGACCTAGTGATCCACCTGCCTCGGCCTCCCAAAGTGCTGGGATTACAGGCGTGAGCCACTGCACCCAGCCCAAGATTTGATTTGATTTCATTTTATTTTATTTTATTTTAGAGACGGAGTCTCGCTCTGTCGCCCAGGCTGGAGTACAATGGCGCGATCTCAGCTCACTGCAAACTCCGCCTCATGGGTTCAAGCTATTCTTCTGCCTCAGCCTCTTGAGTAGCTGGGATTACAGGCACGTGCCACCATACTCAGCTAATTTTTGTATTTTTAGTAGAGACGGGGTTTCACCATGTTGGTCAGGCTGGTCTCAAACTCCTGAACTCGTGATCCGCCCACCTAGGCCTCCCAAAGTGCTGGGATTACAGGCGTGAGCCACCCCGCCTGGCCAAGTTTTTATTTTAACAACCAGTGTGTGTGAGAGAAGGAGGTGGGCTAGAGTAGGGTAATATGTACATGCTATGGCTGAAATAGAAAAATGGTAACTTTATTTTCTACTTCCCAACATGCCCTGCTCTGAGCCCTCATTCCTAGTGAAGGTGGAAACAGCAGACTTACTCTTTTATGGATTTAATTTAGCCTCTTTGTGTAATGACTCAGCTTTTCGGGTTGCTTTCTTCTCCCCTTCTCATTCTGTAGCAGACACTGGATTGCCTACATAATCCCTTTTTCCCATTCTTTGCCAAGACCTCTGACTTTCTTTGGGATCCACCCTTGGAGAAGGTGCCTCTTGTCCTGGTTGAGGGACACATCCTGACTTGTCTAAGCCAATTACTGTAATGCCATTTTTCTCACCTTCGTTGGCTGGGGTGTGCATGAGACCAATTTCTGACCATGAAAACTCATGGATGTCTGCCATGGAGTCCATTCTTAAAAAGAAACATGAGTGGCCAGGTGCAGTGGCTCACGCCTGTAATCCCAGCACTTTGGGAGGCCAAGGTGGGTGGATCACGAGGTCAGGAGATGGAGACCATCCTGGCTAACGCAGTGAAACCCCATCTCTACTAAAAATCCAAAAAAAAATTAGCCAGGCATGGTGGCGGGCGCCTGTAGTCCCAGCTACTCGAGAGGCTGAATTGGGAGAATGGTGTGAACCCGGGAGGCGGAGCTTGCAGTGAGCACAGATCCTGCCACTGCACTCCAGCCTGGGCAACAGACAGAGCGAGACTCCATCTCAAAAGACAAAAAAAAAAAAAGGAAAAAAGAAAAAAAAAAGTAAGGGGCCACTCACAGAATGAGGGAGAATGTTTGCCAACAACAAATCAAACAACTCAATTCAAAAATGCATGAAGGGGGCCTGGTGCAGTGACGCATGCCTATGATCCCAGCACTTTGGGAGTCTGAGGTGGGTGGATCACGAGGTCAGGAGTTTGAGACCAGCCTGACCAACACTGTGAAACCTTGTCTCTACTAAAAATGCAGAAATAAGCTGGGCGTGGTGCCGTGCGCCTGTAATCCCAGCTACTCAGGAGGCTGAGTCAGGAGAATCGCTTGAACCCAGGAGGCAGAAGTTGCAGTGAGCCGAGATCACGCCATTGCACTACAGCCTGGGTGACAGAGTGAGACTCCATCTAAAATAAATAAATAAATTTTAAAAATGCATGCAGGGGCCAGACCCGGTGGCTGAGGCAGGTGGATCACTTGAGGCCAAGAGTTCAAGACCAGCCTGGGCAACACAGCAAACCCCATCTCTACAGAAAATACAAAAATTAGTCAGGCATGGTGGTGTGTGTCTGTGGTCCCAGCTACTGGGGAGGTTGAGGCAGAAGGACTGCTTGAGCCTGAGAGGCGAAAAAACAAAACAAAACAAAACAAAATTAGCTGGTGGTTCATGCCTGTAATCCCAGCACTTTGGGAGGCCGAAGCCAGCAGATCACTTGAGGCCAGGAGTTCGAGACCAGCCTAGGCAGTGGTGGCGAGCGCCTCTAATCCCGGTTACCCGGGAACCTGAGGCAGGAGAATCACTTGAACCCGGGAGGTGGAGGTTGCAGTGAGCCAAGATCGCGCCACTGCACTCCAGCTTGGGCAATAAAGTGAGACTCTGTCTCAGACAAACAAACAAACAAATGAAAAGGCCGGGCGGGGTGGCTCACGCCTGTTATCCCAACACTTTGAGAGGCCGAGGCTGGCGGATCACGAGGTCAGGAGATAGAGACCATCCTGACTAATATGATGAAACCCCATCTCTACTAAAAAAAAAAAAAAAAATTAGCAGGGTGTGGTGGCGGGCGCCTGTAGTCCCAGCTACTCGGGAGGCTGAGGCAGGAGAATGGCGTGAACCTGGGAGGCGGAGCTTGCAGTGAGCCGGGATCGCACCACTGCACTCCAGCCTGGGCGACAGAGCGAGACTCCGTCTCAAAAAAAAAAAAAAAAAAAACACCTGATGTGCTGACTCACGCCTGTAAACCCAGCACTTTGGGAGGCCGATGCAGGCAGATCACGAGGTCAAGAGATTGAGACCATCCTGATCAACATGGTGAAACCTCGTCTCTACTAAAAATACAAAAATTGGTCGGGTGTGGTGGCGTGCACCTGTAGTCCCAGCTACTGGGAGGCTGAGGCAGAAGAATCACTTGAACCCGGGAGGCGGAGGTTGCAGTGAGTCAAGATCCTGCCACTGCACTCCAGTTTGGGTAACAGAGCAAGACTCTGTCTCAAAAAAACAAAAAAAACAAAAAAAAAACTAAGTAGTTCATCAGCTTAAGCCATGTTGGCTAAACATTAAGACTTTGTCAAATCCTAAGGAACAAAATAATATTAAAATTAGGAAGAATTATTTTGCCATAGGATAAAATAGAAATACTGCCATACGTTTGACTTATTTGTTTGAAAATCTTTATATGGTTGTTGCTTCATTTAAAAACCAGACCTCACAAACCTGACCCAAGTTACGTGCAAAATAATGTGCCAGTTGCACAGCCCCTGGAGGCCAGTGTGAGCCCACATGCCTCTGCTGGTTTATTTCTAGAGTCCACTCGCTGTGGGTCTTTATCATGTTTCCAAAAGAAGGAAGTCACCCATCTCTAGTTCAGGCCTTGTTGCCAATGAAATTTTAAAATGTGACATTGATACCATTTGACTAGACAATAACTAAAATTGGACAAAGAAGATATTTTCCTTTCATTGGAGGTTGCAGCATTTTATTCAGGTTTACAATGTGATTCATCCATGTGTGGTGGCTCAAGCCTATAATCCCAGCACTTTGAGAGGCCAAGGCGGGCAGATATCTCAAGGTAAGGAGTTCAAGACAAGCCTGGCCAACATGGTGACACCCTCTCTCGACTAAAATTACAAAAATTAGCTGGGTGCGGTGGCATGCGCCTGTAATCCCAGCTACTCGGGAGGCTGAGGCAGGAGAATGGCTTGAATCTGGGAGGTGGAGGTTGTGGTGAGCCAAGATGGTGCCACTGCCCTCCAGCCTGAGCAACAGAGTGAGACTCCATCTAAAAAAAAAATTGTGATTGTCTAAACTGTGACTCAGGGAACTGCATAGAACAGAAGTTTGCAGGTCTACATGTGGAATCTGCAGTTCTGTTAGGAGAGACTGGCATTGCAAAAGAGCAACAATTCCTGAGCATCTTCCCCAGCAGACAGCCCATTTGGGGGGCAATGTTGACAATGACCCAGAGTCTCTGGGTTCTCCAGTGGGGGCCACAGCTGATGTTATCCCTCCTGTGCTGGCAGTTTTCTAAGTGAGTTCAGATCCTCTAGGAAGGAAGATCTGTGTGTGCAGCGCTGTGGAAGAGGTCTCTGTGGGCGCCAAGCCTCCCAAGGAGATTTACGGGCTCCAGGGACTGGAGGTTTGGACCCCATGTCCATCTCTCCCAATCCATTAGAACACACATTTCCAGCATCTGTGGGGTGCCCAGATGGGGGGATGCGCCTCCAAGTTGTCCTCAGGAGATTCCCAATTGTTCGTGGATGTCGGATGTGCGGTGTCCATGGGAGTGTCTGGGATTTTGGTGTCTTGTGCGTCCAGCAGCGTTGGGACGTCCAAGCTGAGGAAAGTGGGACCCCTGCCTCCACCTGCCTGCATGTGGGGTCTCCCTAGAAGGAAGCCTCTGGTAGGTGGGTGGGAAGATTAGGGTGCTCGAATGGGAACTGTGAGGAGGTGCAGTGGCACCAGGCTCTAGCAGCCTCCTGCCTCCAGGAGAGGACCAGGTCGGGATCACTGCGGCGACCAACGCCTCGGATCACTCGAGGGCTAGAAGGCACCCACCAGGTGTGTAGACAGGAGTGCTCAGGGGCCTTGCACATTGGGCATATTATGGCGTCAGTTTCGGAATCAGCCCGTGTGGAGTCGGTCCAGGACACCCAGCCAGGATTCCGTCGTGGGGGAGGGGAACGCCCACGTGGCTTGTGTGAAGGGTGCTTCAGGGGACGCAAAGGCTCTGGTGGCTGGGAGGAGCTCAGGGATGACAGATACTCCAAGGATTCTGCAGAGGTGGTCGGGTTTGGTGATAGGGTGCTCACAGGTGGCCGGTGTGAAGGGTGCTTCAGGGGACGCAAAGGCTCTGATGCCTGGGAGGAGCTCAGGGATGACAGATACCCCAAGGACTCTACGGAGGTCTTCGGGACTGATGTCGGCATGGAGGCCAGAGGAGGCGGGGGAGCCCGTGGGGACACATGGAAGCTGGTGGGAGAAGCTTTCCCACGCACCCCACGTGGCCGGTGCTTCCTAGCAGATGCTCGTTTGTACACTGGCCCTGGGCGGACTTGGCGTGGAAGGTGATGGGAGCTGCCTGCCCTAGAGAGCTTCTTCAGGCACCTGCAGGAGACAGGAGGCACAGGCTACAGCCGGGAGCACTGGGCACCTGCGGCCCACGCCCCTCCAGGGCCCCCATGCTGACTTCACAAAGCTCTGCCTATCCCTGCCCAGGGCTTTAGCGACATCACGGCTGTGATCTCCCCTCCCAGATCAGCCCCAGGCCCTGGGGTGGCATCCTAGGCCCTGGTAGGAAGGAGGACACGGGAGAGAAGGGGAAAGAGCCTCACTTTTTCGACAGGAAAGTGTAGACCTCAAGGTTCTCCAGTTCTTTCAAGAGAATTCTGTAATCTGGAAAACAGGAGATGGGTTATGGTGGCGAGGGAGGGAACTGGGACTTACAGGAGGCTGAGTGCGTGTGTCCTTAGGGGAGACCCCGGGATCGGGGATTAGACCCTGGAGCCCCAGCATCCCTGTCCAAGGCCACAGGGCCCCAGGAGTGATAGGCAGGTGCCCAGTGGGCAGCACTTTGTCATCTCCAAAGTGCTTCCTGACACGCCCCATCATGGGGGGTCACGACCACCTCCTGGGGAGAGTGGACAGGGGCAGTCTCAAAGAGGACTCAGCCATGTTAAACAGGTGCCCACATAGACCTGCAGCCCCTCCTGCAAGTCCAGGTGGTCACTGGTCCCCTCCTGGGCAACACCCGCTCCCTGGACCCCATGGCTTCATCCCAGCAGGGAATCAGAGACGGATCCCGGGTTCCAATTGCCCTACCAGGAGCTTCCCCATCAGGCCTCTGCAGATGACTTCCTAGGAGACTTGGTGCTTGTTCCTAGGGACAGGTGAAGCTGTCGTCTCTGGGGCTTCTGGGACCCTCAGAGCCTTACCTTTCAAAGTGATAGATTTATTTCCGATGCTGAGCCATTCCCCCACTTCAGCTTGATCCTGAGAGACAAGAAAGAGGATACAGGCCGGGTCTCAGTCTCCTGTCCCCACAGCTGCAGACCCACAGTGCTCATGAATGACACACTTTATCCGACCAGCTCACGGAGCCCTGTGTGATTCTCTTTCACTGGTTTCAAAAGTGCTTAATAACCTTTTCTGGTTTCCTTCTTTGAAAAGCACGGAGGGGTTTTCTATGTGAGGCCTGCCCTGGGCGTCCTCAGTCCCTGTTCCACTGCTTGGGAAACACACACACTTGGGTCTGCAGGTGTCTCTGGGCTGGCAGGGAGGATTCTGCTTCCGAGGAGGCCAGAGGCAACTCCAGTCTCAGGTGGGAGGCGCTCAGGGGCTCAGCACAGCCCCCAGAGCACCCCACATAGAGGCTGGGCCCCGAGGCACCTGCCCAGGAAGGCGGCTGATGAGCCCGGGCTCAGGGCCTGTCCTTCCACAGAGACCTCACCCTTCTCATGACCGGGTCCTCGCCGCTGAGTCCTGGGGTTTGTTTTTGCCCTGACGCCTCCCGTGCACCCCCACAGATGGTCTGGGAGCTTGGGATGGAAATCCTATGCCCACTCCAACCCCTGCCTGTCCAGCTGTCCCTAGAGGGACGATGAGATTTCCCATCACAGGAGTGCCTCTGGTTGATGTGGAAAAGTGGAAAAGAGAGCAGGAAAAATAGAATCATTCTCTGCTGGGTGTGGGCTGAGGGCTCCTTACATTCTCGCTGTTCTCCTCTCTGGGAGGCACTGAGGACGGCTCCCTGGGAATGTAGGGGCGTAAGATGATCAGGATCACCAGGCTAAACACAATGAAGAGGATGAAATGGATGATCTGGGGAACGGGGCTGGAGCACAGCTCTGTCTCAATAACACCGTCCAGAGGAAAGAGAATATCCATGTCAACTGCACTGCTGTCCTCAGGCAACTGAGCCCTGGGCATCCCCTCTGGGACTATTTATTGGGGCCCAGGCCCACATCACAGAGCTGGGCCCCCCCCCCTCACAAAGGGCTCCTAAGGGTGGGGTGGGCAGTGGGAGGAGGAGGCTAAAGCCCAACCCCACCCACCACCACCCACCCCTGCAGTTCCCTCCACCCTCCTGGCCTTCCAGATCCCTCCTTCCCACTCCACCTGCTCAACCTGTCAGAGACAGACCTGGTCCGTTCTCTGTCCTCTCACCCTGGCACACAGATGGTATCTGGTTCCTTGGAGATCTCTGCTCAGGCTCCCTCAATTTCACAGTTTTTAAGGATCTGGATTTGTCCCTGAAATTCCTGTTATTTCCAGGGATTATTGCTCTAGAGTCTCCTCTGCCTGCTCACTGCAACCTCTGCCTCTCGTGTTCAAGCAATTCTCTGCCTCAGCCTCCCGAGTAGCTGGGATTACAGGCGCCAGCCACCACGCCATGCTAATTTTTTTTATTTTTAGTAGAGACAGGGTTTCACCATCTTGGCCAGGCTGATCTCGAACTCCTGACCTCGTGATCTGCCCATCTCGGCCTCCCAAAGTGCTGGGATTAACAGGCGTGAGCCACCACACACAGCCTCAAAAAAGTTTTTCTAGGGCTTTGGCCAAGTACATGAAGATAAGTGATGCCCAATTCAGGTTTTGCCAAATAACACAACTCTTTTCAGAAACTACAAATTCCACTGGCTCTGGCAGAATGAATATCAACCTAGGTCAATTCTCCATAACAAGAACCCATAAATTTGCCAGCCGGGTGTGGTGGCTCATGAGGTCAGGAGATCAAGACCATCCTGTCTAACATGGTGAAACCCCGTCTCTACTAAAAATACAAAAAATTAGCGTGGTGGCAGGTGCCTGTAGTCGGAGCTACTCGGGGGCTGAGGCAGGAGAATGGCATGAACCCAGGAGGCGGAGGTTGCAGTCAGCCGAGATCACGCCACTGCACTCCAGCCTGGGTGACAGAGTGAGACTCCATCTCAAAAAGAAAAACAGAACCCACAAGTTGCCAGTCCACTTCACGTCTCAACTATTAGATAATAGCAGGCAAGATGCATGTTCCTGAAGGACACAGGTTGTTTATATGGTGATTCTTCTTTGAGTTATTGTTGTTTTCTCCCTTTCTTGTCTCCCTCCCTCCCTCCCTTTCCTCCTCTCCCCTCCACCATAGAGGGCCCACGTCTCCACAGGGTCACCTCTAACTGTCTCCAGCATTAGAAAAGGAAGTCAGGGCTGGTCGCGGTAACTCACACCTGTAATCCCAGCACTTCGGGAGGCTAAGGTGGGAGGATCACGAGGTCAGGAGATCGACACCATCTTGGCTAACATGGTGAAACCCTGTCTCTACTAAAAATACAAAAAATTAGCCGGGCGTGGTGGCTGGCGCCTGTAGTCCCAGCTACTCTACTTGGGAGGCTGAGGCAGGAGAATGGTGTGAACCCGGGAGGCGGAGCTTGCAGTGAGCCGAGATCGCGCCGCTGCACTCCAGCCTGGGTGACAGAGCGAGACTCTGTCTCAAAAAAAAATAAATAAATAAAAGGAAGTCAGAAAGCTAAGCAAGGCCTGGATCAGGAGACCTATTTATTCTAATGATGAGAAACCACCGCAGGGCTCTGGGAAGGGAAGTGGCGTGGTCTGATTTACCTATTTTAAAAAATCCATTTAAAGATTATGTGGGGGAGCGGGGGCAAGAGTAGAAACAGAGATGCCCTGTAGGAAGCATGTACAAGAATCCAGACAGGAAGGTTGCGGGTTGCTTGGACTAGGGTGGTAATACTGCAGACAGGTTCGGGATCTATTTTGAAGATAAAGCCAGCTGGTCTTGCTCATGTGGGCTGGGGAACTAGGTACATTGCGGGGTGGGTGGGGAACGGAGGGAAGGATGCTACTTTGACTGAGATGGAAAACATTGGGGGAGGAGTTGGGTTTGAGTTGTGTGGGGGCTTCAGAAATCTTTTGACCTTAAATGTAAGATGGCGTCAGACATACCAGTGGCACTAGAAGCTGCGGAAGCACGGGAACAATCTAGAAATTGGCCGAGAGCTTTGGCTGGATATTTTAAATGTGGGAATCATCAGTTTATAGGTGTCACCGGTGTATTTAAAACCATGGACCAAGGGCCAGGCGTGGTGGCTCAGGCCTGTAATCCCAGCACTTTGGGAGTGAAGTCAGGAGTTCGAGACCAGCCTGGCCAACATGGTGAAACCCCATCTCTTCTAAAAATGCAAAAATTAGCTGAGTGTGGTGGCACGCACCTATAGTCGCAGATATTCAGGAGGCTGAGGCAGGAGAATCACTTGAACCCGGGAGGCAGAGGTTGGAGGGCACTGAGATCATACCACTACATGATCCCAGCACTTTGGGAGGCTGAGGCGGCTGGATCACGAGGTCAGGAGATCGAGACCATCCTGGCTAACACGGTGAAACCCCATCTCTACTAAAAATACAAAAAATTAGCCGGGAGTGGTGGCGGGTGCCTGTAGTCCCAGCGCCTGGGCAACAGAGACTCCATCTCAAAAAAAAAAAAAGTGACCAGGGACTCAAAAAGTGTGGAGAGCGGGAGCAGGGGAAGGGCTGAAAAACTGCCTGTTGGGTACTGTGTTCACTATTTGAGTGACAGGTTCACTAGAAGCCCAAACCTCAGCACCACACAGCTTATCCATGTAACAAACCTGCACATGCACCCACTGAATCTAAAATTTTTAAAAAAGCGATAAGCCATGTTAATAGCAGGTACCCTTGGTGTGATGTGATGTGATGAGAATGACATTTTCTCTGTGGGCTTCCTCCCCATGACACAAGGGCCACCCCAGCCATGTTTACAGCCCTGGCCCCGGACAGTATTGAGCTCCTGAGCCTCCAGCACTTGTGTGTACAGCTCCCGTTCCCCTGTCCCCCTCACCCGGCCGGCTCTACCTTATTTTGATGTCACAGCCGAGCACCGTGCTGGGAGGTGGCCATGGTACAGCCTGTAAGTAGGGCTGTAAATAGTCACAATGGACCTGTAAATAGTCCAGCCCCATTACCACGTGCTGGTCCAGACAGCTGGCTGCAGGTGAGTTGTTTCTAGAACCAGAGCTTATATGATGAGAAAAATAGACGGGACAGAACAGTGTGTTCCCAGCTCATACCTGCAGCTCCCACAGGCTGGGGTGGGGGTCTGGGGCCTGGCTCTGCTGGCTCAGTCACTTTGCTTCTCCTCAAGTTCCCTCTGTGGAACTGGGCGCTGTTTCCACCAAACCATCTGCTCTCCAGTCCCACAGGGGGTTGCTGTCAGTCATCCCACGGCCTCTCTGCCTAGGCTTTGAAACTGATTCATTGTTCTTCTGCTGTATTTTTCTTTGTAGGTTTCAGAATTCTCTGTTTATTTATGATAATTTGGGAAGGATCCTGGGAGAGTGAAAATAAATGAAGTGCTCAATCTGCCAAGTTTCACTGGAGGCTCCACTGATCCTTCCATTATGCTCAAATGCCTGCAAGAAATCTGGGGAATCATCTTTCCTACCCTAAGACCCTGGGACTTAGCACTGGCCCTGAGGCCCCTGACAGGCATAAACTAATCAGCAAATGTGCAGGAAAAATGCGGAGCTGCAAGATCAAAGTCAGATTCTCACTCTCCCTAAAGGCCTGGATTCCCCTGGAAACCCACGTCCCCACAGCCTGGAAGGAGCAATGAGGACCCAGGGGAGTGGCTCTGGGCATCAACTGGTCCAGGCAGGAGGCGGTTCCCCACATCCCATCTTTCCAGTGCCCAAGGGAGCCTCTCAGGGGAGTCTCATCACTCCCCCACCATCACAGAGCAGCCTGCTCCTGGCCTGTATCCAAACACCCCTGGGGGCGGCCACCCTGGGTGTGCTCCCCTTGCCCTGATGGCAGCTAGAACTCCGTGAGGAGAGGCTCGCCAGGGTCACCCAGACAGTCCCTGATCCCACATTGTCCCAACACACGAGGCTTCACCCCGGAGGAAATAGGAAAAGGGAGTGAATCCTGTGGGCTCCCCTGACAAAAGGAAAGCTACACGCTGTCACTTGGGCACAAGGCGGGCTATGAGGCTGGAGAAAAGCTCCCAGGGACGATGCCTCCGGGAGCCTTTTTTTTTTTTTTTTGAGATGGAGTCGGTCTGTTGACCAGGCTGGAGTGCAGTGGCGCAATCTCAGTTCACTGCAACCTCCACCTCCTGGGTTCAAGCAATTCTCCTGCATCAGCCTCTGGAGTGGCTGGGAATATAAGCGCCCGCACCACTCCCGGCTAATTTTTTGTATTTTCAGTAGAGATGGGGTTTCACCATGTTGGCCAGGCTGCCCTTGAACTCCAGACCTCAGATGATCCGCCTGCCCTGGCCTCCCAAAGTGCTGGGATTACAGGCATGAGCCACCGCATCTGGCCGCCTCCTGAAGTCTGCTGCACAGGGCTCTATCCTTTTGTGGGGCTAGGAAGGTGTGATTCTGCCCTCATCTGCTGACTAGTGCTCCCACCTCATTTTACCAGGGAACAGCCTGGCCAGGAGAGGTTGGCCTAGGATGCACCCACCACTCGGGGGCCTGTGGGAGGCAGTCACCCCCTCCTGGCCAGACTGAACGCCTTTGCTTTGCAGTCCACTGATTCAAGTGTTAATCCCTCCCTTGCCACCATAACCCATCTCCTGCTTTCCAGATTACAAAATTCTCTTGAAAGAACTAGAGAACGCTAAGGACCACACTCTCCTGCTGGAAAAGTGAGGCTCTTTCCCCTTCTCTCCCGTGTCCTCCTTCCTACCAGGGCCTAGGATGCCACCCCAGGGCCTGGGGCTGATCTGGGAGGGGAGATCACAGCCGTGATGTCGCTAAAGCCCTGGGCAGGGGTAGGCAGAGCTTTGTGAAGTCAGCAGGGGAGGCCCTGGAGGGGCGTGGGCCGCAGGTGCCCAGTGCTCCCGGCTGTAGCCTGTGCCTCCTGTCTCCTGCAGGTGCCTGAAGAAGCTCTCTAGGGCAGGCAGCTCCCATCACTTTCCACACCAAGTCCGCCCAGGGCCAGTGTACAAACGAGCATCTGCTAGGAACCACCGGCCACATGGGGTGCGTGGGAAAGCTTCTCCCACCAGCTTCCATGTGTCCCCACCGGCTCCCCCGGCTCCTCTGGCCTCCATGCCTACATCAGTCCTGAAGACCTCCGTAGAGTCCTTGGGGTATCTGTCATCCCTGAGCTCCTCCCAGGCATCAGAGCCTTTGCGTCCCCTGAAGCACCCTTCACACCGGCCACCTGTGAGCACCCTATCACCAAACCCGACCACCTCTTCAGAATCCTTGGAGTATCTGTCATCCCTGAGCTCCTCCCAGCCACCAGAGCCTTTGCGTCCCCTGAAGCACCCTTCACACAAGCCACGTGGGCGTTCCCCTCCCCCACGACGGAATCCTGGCTGGGTGTCCTGGACCGACTCCACACGGGCTGATTCCGAAACTGACGCCATAATATGCCCAATGTGCAAGGCCCCTGAGCACTCCTGTCTACACACCTGGTGGGTGCCTTCTAGCCCTCGAGTGATCCGAGGCGTTGGTCGCCGCAGTGATCCCGACCTGGTCCTCTCCTGGAGACAGGAGGCTGCTAGAGCCTGGTGCCACTGCGCCTCCTCACAGTTCCCATTCGAGCACCCTAATCTTCCCACCCACCTACCAGAGGCTTCCTTCTAGGGAGACCCCACATGCAGGCAGGTGGAGGCAGGGGTCCCACTTTCCTCAGCTTGGACGTCCCAACGCTGCTGGACGCACAAGACACCAAAATCCCAGACACTCCCATGGACACCGCACATCCGACATCCACGAACAATTGGGAATCTCCTGAGGACAACTTGGAGGCGCATCCCCCCATCTGGGCACCCCACAGATGCTGGAAATGTGTGTTCTAATGGATTGGGAGAGACGGAGATGGGGTCCAAACCTCCAGTCCCTGGAGCCCGTAAATCTCCTTGGGAGGCTTGGCGCCCACAGAGACCTCTTCCACAGCGCTGCACACACAGATCTTCCTTCCTAGAGGATCTGAACTCACTTAGAAAACTGCCAACACAGGAGGGATAACATCAGCTGTGGCCCCCACTGGAGAACCCAGAGACTCTGGGTCATTGTCAACATTGCCCCCCAAATGGGCTGTCTGCTGGGGAAGATGCTCAGGAATTGTTGCTCTTTTGCAATGCCAGTCTCTCCTAACAGAACTGCAGATTCCACGTGTAGACCTGCAAACTTCTGTTCTATGCAGTTCCCTGAGTCACAGTTTAGACAATCACAATTTTTTTTTTAGATGGAGTCTCACTCTGTTGCTCAGGCTGGAGTGCAGTGGCACCATCTTGGCTCACCACAACCTCCGCCTCCCGGATTCAAGCCATTCTCCTGCCTCAGCCTCCCAAGTAGCTGGGATTACAGGCGCATGCCACCGCACCCAGCTAATTTTTGTAATTTTAGTCGAGAGAGGGTGTCACCATGTTGGCCAGGCTTGTCTTGAACTCCTTACCTTGAGATATCTGCCCGCCTTGGCCTCTCAAAGTGCTGGGATTATAGGCTTGAGCCACCACGCATGGATGAATCACAAATTGTAAACCTGAATAAAATGCTGCAACCTCCAATGAAAGGAAAATATCTTCTTTGTCCAATTTTAGTTATTCTCTAGTCAAATGGTATCAATGTCACATTTTAAAATTTCATTGGCAACAAGGCCTGAACTAGAGATGGGTGACTTCCTTCTTTTGGAAATGATAAAGACCCACAGCGAGTGGACTCTAGAAATAAACCAGCAGAGGCATGTGGGCTCACACTGGCCTCCAGGGGCTGTGCAACTGGCACATTATTTTGCACATAACTTGGGTCAGGTTTGTGAGGTCTGGTTTTTAAATGAAGCAACAACCATATAAAGATTTTCAAACAAGTAAGTCAAACGTATGGCAGTATTTCTATTTTATCCTATGGCAAAATAATTCTTCCTAATTTTAATATTATTTTGTTCCTTAGGATTTGAGAAAGTCTTAATGTTTAGCCAACATGGCTTAAGCTGATGAACTACTTATTTTTTTGTTTTTTTGAGACAGAGTCTTGCTCTGTTACCCAAACTGGAGTGCAGTGGCGGGATCTCGACTCACTGCAACCTCCGCCTCCCGGGTTCAAGTGATTCTTCTGCCTCAGCCTCCCAGTAGCTGGGACTACAGGTGCACGCCACCACACCCGACCAATTTTTGTATTTTTAGTAGAGACGAGGTTTCACCATGTTGACCAGGATGGTCTCCATCTCTTGACCTCATGATCCATCCGCCTCAGCCTCCCAAAGTGCTGGGATTACAGGTGTGAACCACCCGGCTCAGCCTTTTTGTTTGTTTGTTTGTTTGTTTGAGACAGAGTCTCACTTTATTGCCCAAGCTGGAGTACAGTGGCGCGATCTTGGCTCACTGCAACCTCCACTTCCCAGGTTCAAGCGATTCTCCTGCCTCAGGTTCCCAGGTAACTGGGATTATAGGCACTGGCCACCACTGCCTAGGCTGGTCTCGAACTCCTGGCCTCAAGTGATCTGCTGGCGTCAGCCTCCCAAAGTGCTGGGATTACAGGCATGAACCACCAGCTAATTTTGTTTTGTTTTGTTTTGTTTTGTTTTTTTGCCTCTCAGGCTCCAGCAGTCCTTCTGCCTCAACCTCCCCAGTAGCTGGGACCACAGACACACACCACCATGCCTGACTAATTTTTGTATTTTCTGTAGAGATGGGGTTTGCTGTGTTGCTGGTCTCGAACTCCTGGCCTCAAGTGATCCACCTGCCTCAGCCACCGGGTCTGGCCCCTGCATGCATTTTTTAAATTTATTTATTTTAGACGGAATCTTGCTCTGTCACCCAGGCTGGAGTGCAATGGCGCGATCTCGGCTCACTGCAACTTCTGCCTCCCAGGTTCAAGCGATTCTCCTGCCTCAGCCTCCTGAGTAGCTGGGATTACAGGCGCATGCCACCATGCCCAGCTAATTTTTGCATTTTTAGTAGAGACAGGGTTTCACAATGTTGGTCAGGCTGGTCTCAAACTCCTGACCTCGTGATCCACCCACCTCAGACTCCCAAAGTGCTGGGATCACAGGCATGCGTCACTGCACCAGGCCCCCTTCATGCATTTTTGAATTGAGTTGTTTGATTTGTTGTCGGCAAATATTTTCCCTCATGCTGTGGATTGCTCCTTACTTTTTTTTTTTTTTTTTTGAGATGGAGTCTCACTCTGTCACACAGGCTGGAATACAGTGGCAGGAGCTCTGCTCACTGCAACCTCTGCCTCCCGGGTTGACGCCATTCTCCCAATTCAGCCTCTCGAGTAGCTGGGACTATAGGCGCCCGCCACCATGCCCGGCTAATTTTTTTTTTTTGGATTTTTAGTAGAGACGGGGTTTCCCTGGGTTAGCCAGGATGGTCTTCATCTCCTGACCTCATGATCCGTCCGCCTCGGCCTCCCAGAGTGCTGGGATCACAGGCGTGAGCCACCATGCCCGGCCGCTCCTTACATTTTTGAGTCTTCATAATCAATCTTCCTTTCTTTCTTTCTTTTTTTTTTGATGGAGGTTTCCTCTTGTTGCCCAGGCTGGAGTGCAATGGCGCGATCTTGGCTCACCGGAACCTCCACCTCTTTGGTTCAAGCAATTCTCCTGCCTCAGCATGCCAAGGATTATGGGCATGTGCAGCCACCATGCCCTGTTAATTTTGTATTTTTCAGTAGAGACAAGGTTTCTCCATGTTGGTCAGGCTGGTCTCCAACTCCCGACCTCAGGTGATCTGCCTGCCTCGGCCTCCCAAAGTGCTGGGATTATAGGCATGAGCCACCACATCAGGCCTTTTTTTTTTTTTTTGAGACAGAGTCTCGCTCTGTCGCCCAGGTTGGAGTGCAGTGGCGCCATCTTGGCTCACTGCAGCCTCCGCCTCTCAGGTTCAAGTGATTCTCCCACCTCAGCTTCCCAAGTAACTGGGATTACTGCCCCACCATGCCCGGCTAATTTTTGTATTTTTAGTAGAGACAGGGTTTCACCATGTTGGCCAGGCTGGTTTCGAACTCCTGACCTCATGATCTGCCCGCCTTGGCCTTCCAAAGTGCTGGGATTACAGGTGTGAGCCACCACGCCCGGCCCAAGTCTTCATAATTTCATTCTCCATTTGGGAGGATGCTTGGCCCACTGCTTACTAGCTCCGCATTTGTGTCTTCATTTCACGCACTTGTCCATCCAGTAAATGTTCAAGTACATTCCATTTGCCTTGCCCTAGGATGACCAGAGGAGAAAAGATCCCTTTCCTGGAGAAGCTTAGAATCTAGCAGGGAGATGAAGAAAAATGAGTAATTTTACAATCCAGTCCACAGCTACAAGTTTCAGCAAGTGCTATGCACTATAATGAGAGCCCCTAATTGGGAGCTATTTGGGAGTTGGGGAGAGTTGCTGAGAAAGTGATGTGTAACCTGGGATTTGGCAGGTGATAGGGCCTCATCAGGCAGAGGGAAGCAGGCTTTGAGGCTAAGAGGCCAAGGGCCTGGAGCAGCAGCCCTCAAGCTGGACAGAGAGGGAGCCGATTCTACTTGGAGAGCAAACACTGAAGGCTCAAGTGACATAATCCAATTCATATCCTTTTTTTTATTATTTTATTTTAAGGATGGGGTCTCATTCTGTTGCCCAGGCTGAGTGCAGTAGCATGATCATAGCTCACTGCAATTCAAACTCCTAGGCTCAAGCAATTCTCCTGGCTCAGCTGGAGACTGTAGCTGGGACTACAGACACGCACCACCACACCTGGTTAATTATTTTTATCTTTAAAAAATTTCGGTTTTTTGTTTTTTGTTTTTGAGACGGAGTTTCGCTCTGTTACCCAGTCTGAAGTGCAGTGGCGAGATCTCAGCTCACTGCAAACTCTGCCTCGCGGGTTCAAACAAATCTCTGCCTCAGCCTCCTGAGTAGCTGAGATTACAGGCGCCTGCCACCATGCCTGGCTTTTTTTTTTTTTTAACATATATTTTTAGTAGAGACAGTGTTTCACTGTCTTGGCCATGTTGATCTTGAACTCCTGACTGCGTGAGCCATCGTGCCCGGCCTGGAATTTTCTTTTTGTAATGCTTTTGTCAGGTTTTTGTCTTAGGTTAAGCTGGCCTCACATAAGGAACTGAACACTTCCTCTATTTTCTCAAAGTGTTTGTATGAGACTGGTGTTGATGTCTTCACTGAATATTTGATTCAAAACAAATGATTAATATAATTTAAAAAATTGACCAGTCAGCTGAGTGTGATGGCTTATGCCTGTAATTCCAGCACTTTGGGAGGCCGAGGCAGGAGGATTGCTTGAGGCCAAGAGTTTGAGCCAAGCCCTGGCAACATAGCAAGATCCTACCTCTCCAAAAAATAAAATAAAAAGCCAGGCACGGTGGCTCAGGCCTGCAATATTAGCAGTTTGGGAGGCCGAGGCGGGCGCATTGCCTAAGCTCAGGAGTTTGAGACAAGCCTGGGCAACAGGGTGAAACCCTGTCCCACTAAAACACAAAAATTAGCCAGGCGAGGCAGCGGCATGCACCTGTAGTCCCAGCTACTCAGGAGGCTGAGGCAGGAGAATTGCTTGAACCCGGCAGGCGGAGGTTGCAATGAGCCGAGATCGGGCCACTGCACTCCACACTTCAGCCTGGGTGACAGAGCAAGTCTCCGTCTCTCAAATAAATAAATTAAATTAAATAAAACAAAATACTAAGCAGTTAAATTATCCAGGCCTGGGTTTTTCTATTCGGAAAGTATGGATAACAAATTCAGTTTCCTTACTTGTGTTTCTTTTTTTTTTCTGAGATGGTCTCGCTCTGTTTGTTGCCCAGGCTGGAGTGCAGTGGCCCGATCTTGGCTCACTGCAAGCTCCGCCTCCCAGATTCATGCCATTCTCCTGCCTCAGCCTCCCGAGTAGCTGGGACTACAGGCGCCCGCCACTGCTCCTAGCTAATTTTTTTGTATTTTTAGTAGAGACGGGGTTTCACCGTGTTAGCCAGGATGGTCTAGATCTCCTGACCTCGTGATGCGCCGGCCTCGGCCTCCCAAAGTGCTGGGATTACAGGCGTGAGCCATTGCGCCCGGCCGCTCTGTGTTTCTTTTTAAGAATGGACCCCATGGCAGACATCCATGAGTTTTCATGGTCAGAAATTGGTCTCATGTACACCCCAGCCAACCGAGGTGAGAGAAATGGCATTACAGTGATTGGCTTAGACAAGTCAGGATATGTCCCTGAACCAGGACAAGAGGCACCTTCTCCAAGGGTGGATCCCAAAGAAAGTCAGAGGTCTTGGCAAAGAATGGGGAAAAGGGATTATGTAGGCAATCCAGTGTCTGCTACAGAATGAGCAGGGGAGAAGAAAGCAACCCGAAAGGCTGAATAATTACAAAAAAAGACTAAATTAAATCCATACAAGAGCAAGTTTGCTCTGTTCCCACCTTCACTAGGAATGAGGGCTCAGAGCAGGGCATGCTGGGAAGTAGAAAATAAAGTTACCATTTTTCTATTTCAGCCATAGCATGTACATATTACCCTACTCTAGCCCACCTCCTTCTCTCACACACACTGGTTGTTAAAATAAAAACTTGGCCAGGCGGGGTGGCTCACGCCTGTAATCCCAGCACTTTGGGAGGCCTAGGTGGGCGGATCATGAGTTCAGGAGTTTGAGACCAGCCTGACCAACATGGTGAAACCCCGTCTCTACTAAAGATACAAAAATTAGCTGAGTATGGTGGCACGTGCCTGTAATCCCAGCTACTCAAGAGGCTGAGGCAGAAGAATAGCTTGAACCTATGAGGCGGAGTTTGCAGTGAGCTGAGATCGCGCCATTGTACTCCAGCCTGGGCGACAGAGCGAGACTCCGTCTCTAAAATAAAATAAAATAAAATGAAATCAAATCAAATCTTGGGCTGGGTGCAGTGGCTCACGCCTGTAATCCCAGCACTTTGGGAGGCCGAGGCAGGTGGATCACGAGGTCAGGAGTTTGAGACCAGCCTGACTAACATTGCGAAACCCCATCTCTACTAAAAATGCAAAAATTAGCCCGGGATGGTGGCGTGCACCTGTAATCCCAGCTACTCAGCAGGAGAATCGCTTGAACCAAGGGGGCAGAGGTTGCAGTGAGCCGTGATCATGCCACTGCATTCCAGTCTGGGCGACAGAATGAGACTCCGTGTCAAACAAACAAACAAACAAAAACAAATAAAATCTTGGAGGCCAAGTGCAGTGGCTCATTCATGTAATTCTAGCACTTTGGGGGCTGAGACAGGAAGATTGCTTGAGGCCAGGAGTTTAAGACCAGTCCTAGCTACCTAAGAGGCTGAGGTGGGAGGATCATTTTAGCCCAGGAGATTGAGGCTGCAGTGAGCTATGATTGTGCCACTGCACTCCTGCCTGGGCCATACAGTGAGACCCTGTATCAAGAAGAAAATATTTAAAGTCAGCCGATTAGCAAATCAGTAAAAAAATACAAAAAAGAAAGAAAAAATCAAAGAAAAGAAAAGAACACCTTTAGACAAGTTAGATTTTTCTTTTTTTTGAGATGGAGCCTTGCTCTGTTGCCCAGGCTGGAGTGTGGTGGCACCATCTCGGCTCACTGCAATCTCTGCCTCCCAGGTTCAAGCGATTCTCCTGCCTCAGCCTCCCTAGTAGCTGGGATTACAGGACTCTGCCACCTCACCTGGCTACCTTTTGTATTTTCAATAGAAATGGGGTTTCACCATGTTGGCCAGGCTGGTCTCGAATTCCTGACTTCAAGCGATCCGCCCACCTCAGCCTCTCAAAGTGCTGGGATTACAAGCGTGAGCCACTATGCCCAGCTGACAAATTAGATTTAACAGAGTTGATTTGAGCAAAGAATATTTCATAAACTGGGCAGCACTCAGAACCAGAAGAGGTTCAGAGAGCTCCAGCCAGCAACATGAGCAGCAAACTTTTACCCACCGAACACAAAGTAGAGAAATCACCTGCTTGGTTATGGCTAGACATTTGCTTTATTTGGGTATGATCTCATCAGTTGGCTGCCTGTAATTGGCTGAAACTCAGCTGTTTGTTACCAATACACTCCCACATTCAGTTTCAGTGTAAAGTACTAAGTTAGGTTGCAGTTTGTTAGGTAGAAACTCAAAGTACGGAGACAGCCTTAGGCCAATGGCCTCCTGCTTTTTAATTTAACATGGTGCACACGACAATGTTCACTAAAAGCTGTGATCCATCATGACAGCTGACTCATGAATATATAACAACGACAAAAAGAACCCAAACAAATAAGAAAGAGGCTTGTCTTACAGGGCTAGAGCCAAGGAGCCCTGTAGGAGGGATGAGGAGGCTGTTATCAGAGCCCTGTGGAATGGCCCAAAGCCCCAGAGTCCACTCCGACCTGCAGCCTCACAAGGCTATGATGTAGATGAGCACAATACAGAGCAACAGGCTGGGCCTAACTGAGTAGCTATGACCATGGCCCTCCAGCTCGCAGTGGGGGAGCTCCCACACTTCAGCTCAGTATGAACATGAGGTGTGCCAACCTTGATTTGAGCATACCTTCACTTGCCGTCCATCATCCAAGAAGTGAACTCTGCATTCTCAGGGCTCAGAGTTTCAAGGGAAATAATCTGTCTGCCCGCCTGCCCGTTTGCTAGTTTGCTTGTACTGTTTTGTCTCTGAAAGGATTTAGGATGTGTCAGTCAGGATGGGCCTGGTTTGCTGCAATAACAACCCCAAATCTCAGTGGCTTAACACGACAAGCTTTATTTCTCACAGCTCATACTACAGGAGGTGAATGGAGCCTCCGCCATCTGGAATCATCACTGCGACTCTTAAAGGCTTTTGCCCAGAAGTGACACACATTCCTTCTGCCAACATTTCATTAGCCAAATAAGTCACATGGCCAAACCTTTCCTCAAGATGCCAGGAATGAAAAACCTTCCCAGAGGCCTAGAAGGAAAAGAACCAGAAATAGCAGTGAACTATGGGAATCACCACCCTTGGCAGTGTGTCTGTGTTAATATTATATTATATACACATTGATAAAAAATATATATATATATATACACACATTGAAGAGGAAATGCCTCTTGCAGTAAAAATAGAGCACCTGCTTGGTAGCACAACCAAATTTCATTTGGCCTTTGAGCCGTTTACCTAGGTCAATACTCACCTAATCAATCAGTCGGGAGGTGATGGCAGCGTACCAGAGAGCTGGGCCTCCTCAGTGACACCCAAACACACCAAAGCCCTTGCCCTTCTCCCCTTCCATACCTTTCCCCCAGGGTTTCCCCCACTCACCGCTGTGTCTATTCACTGACAAGACCTAGACTTTTGGTCCCGAAATTTGACAGATAATTATTTTATTTTAATTATTTTTTAGAAGTGGAATCTTGCTGTGTCACCCAGGCTGGAGTCCAGTGGCACAATGACAGTTCACTGGAGCCTGCAACTCCTGGGCCCAAGCTATCCTCCCGTCTCTACTTCCCAACTGGCTGGGACCACAGGCAGGTGCCACCATACCCAAGTAATTATTTTTTAATTTTTTATAGTGACGAAGACTCGTTTTGTTTTCTGGGCTTTTTTTTTTTTTTTTTTTTTTTTTTTGACAGAGTCTTACTCTGTCACCAGGCTGGAATCAGTGGCACGATTTCAGCTCGCTGCAATCTCCGCCTCCCAGGTTCAGGCAATTCTCCTGCCTCAGCCTCCCGAATAGCTGGGACTATAGGCGGGCGCCATCACACTAATTTTTGTATTTTGAGTAGAGACGGGGTTTCACCGTGTTAGCGAGGATGGTCTCGATCTCTTGACTACATGATCCACCTGCCTGGGCCTCCCAAAGTGCTGGGATTACAGGCGTGAGCCACCGCGCCCAGCCCCCTGGGCTGGTCCTGAGGTCCTGGGCTCAAGTAACCCTACCTCCGAGCCTTCCAAATTGTTGGGATTATAGGCGTGAGCCACTGCACGGTCTCAAATAATTATTTTAGAGTTGAGTTTTACTGAATCTGGTGAGTTTGACTAATGTAAGACTTCCCTTTGGCCCTGGGCAAGTATAAAAGATAAAGCGAGGCCGGGCGCGGCGGCTCACGCCTGCAATCCCAGCAGTTTGGGAGGCTGAGGTGGGCGGTTCACCTGAGGTCGGGAGTTCGAGACCAGCCTGATCAACATGGAGAAACCCTGTCTCTACTAAAAATACAAAGTTAGCCCGGCATGTGGTACATGCCTGTAATCCCAGCTACTCGGGAGGCTGAGGCAGGAGAATCGCTTGAACACAGGAGGAAGAGGTTGCTGTGAGCCAAAAGTGCGCCATTGCACTCCAGCCTGGGCAACAAAAGAGAAACTCCGTCTCAAAAAAAAATTTTTTTTAATTAAAATTAAAAAAATAAAAATGAAAGATAAAGCGAAGTCCATGTGTCAGGAGCAAGCACAGGACAAAGTCACACAGAGCGGTGAGAGAGGGAGGATGGGAGGGCAGCCACAGCTGTGCGGGGTGGTCTGGAGGGGACATGGGGCAGCCACAGCTGTGCGGGGTGGTCTGGAGGGGACCTGGAGCAGCCACAGCTGTGCGCGGTGGTCTGGAGGGGACCTGGGGCAGCCACAGCTGTGCGGGGTGGTCTGGAGGGGACCTGGGGCAGCCACAGCTGGGAGCGGGGGCAGGGGCTGGGGAGGAGAGGAGGAATGTGCAAGCTCCGCTGTGCGAGTTGGGGTCAATGGCTACATCAGAACCAGACCCCTTGCTGGTAGCTTCACCGTCTCGCTCTCATGGGGCCTCCCAGCTATCCCAAATCTCCAAGAAACAGGCTCAGAGACCTGCGGTCAGAGGCCCAGCGAGGGCGAGAGCGGAAGTGAGCTCCAGGCCACGTACAACTGCAGTCCCGGTTCCCCGCCATCAGCACAACCTGTGTGAGAGCACAGGGTATCTGGGCAGAAGGAAAACTAGCGGAGCCTCATCCAGCGCTGGAAATGCAGAAGCTCTGGGCTTCTCGACGGCGAGGGACCCGGGGAACGGGGAGTCACTTAGAACCTCAGAGTAGCCTCGGGCGGGAACAAGCAAAGCAATTCCAAGCTCTACCAGGGCACGGAGGGCGCGAAACCCGCCCCGCGCTCCGGCCGGCCTGCAGGGGGCGCGCGCTCCCCGAGCTCCCGCGCACCGCGGAGAAGGCGGCCCTGGCGCCGGGAAGCAGCGGGAAAACCGCAAGGAAGCCGGGTAAGGACTTTCATCTTCAGCCCTGCTCTTTCAATACTAAACATACCGTCTAGCGCACGTAGAAACGTGTATTATTTTGATCCAGTGCACGTGCCGTATGTGACTTGGCTTGGCTTCCCCTGAAAGCAGCGGCTGCGGGGAGTTGATTGGGAAGTGAAGGGCCCTGGGCGACCCGGCGAGTAGAGCCAACACCAACACTCCTCCTTAGCGAGGGGTCTCCCCGCCGCGGTGGCTGCCCGGCCCCAAGGACAGGAGGGTTTGGGCACTGACTCCTGACCCCGTCCTCCAGCGCTGCTCTGGAGGGAGAGTCTGTGCGGTGGCACCTGCGCGAAGCCGGCCAAAGCCTGCCCAGACTGCTCACCTGTGCGGGATGGAACGAAAGGTGAGCCCAGGGGGCCTGAAAAAATGACCTCAGTAGCCGCCTGCGGGAAGGGACCCTGAGGAGAGCACCACAGCGACTACCAAGCGCCTCATCTCAGGGCTATTTGTGACAGAGGGAAAGCGGTGCGTGTTTGAGATACATTCTGTGAAGTGGAATTGCCTGGTCAGAGAGTGAAGGCACACGCAGTTTTGCGCCCCGTAGGAATTGCTCCATCGTGCATTTTCTTAAGCAATTTATGTGAGTGCCCTCCCCCAGCCTTGCTGGCAGTGGATGTTGCAAACTCTTGGGTTTTTGCTAATCCGTCAAGTGAGCAGGGATCTTCTTTTTTTTTTTTTTTTTTTTTTGAGGCGGAGTCTCATCTCCCAGGCTGAAGTGCAGCGCTCACTGCAACCTCTGCCTCTCAGGTTCAAGCGATTCTCCTGTCTCAGCCTCCCAAGAAGCTGGATATTACAGGCATGCGCCACCACAACTGGCCAATTTTTGTATTTTTAGTAGAGACAGGATTTCACCACGTTCGCCAGGCTGATCTTGAACTCCTGACCTTGTGATCCACCCGCCTCGGCCTCCCAAAGTGCTCGGATTACAGACATGAGCCATCGCCCCTGGCCTCTTTGTTTGTTTTTGAGACAGGGTGTTGCTCTGTCGCCCAGGCAGGAGTGCAGTGGCGCAATCTCGGCTCACTGCAACCTCTGCCTCCCGGGTTCAAGTGATTGTCCTGCCTCAGCCTCCTGAGTAGTTGGGACTACAGGTGCCTGCCACCACGCCTGGATAATTTTTTGTATTTTTAGTAGAGACAGGGTTTCACCATGTTGGCCAGGATAGTCTCAATCTCTTGACCTCGTGATCCACCAGCCTCAGCCTCCCAAAGTGCTGGGATTACAGGCGTGAGCCACCGTGCCTGGCCCTAATTTTTGTATTTTTAGTAGAGATGGGGTTTCACCATGTTGGCCAAGATGGCTCTTAGTTTATTTTTAATTTTTATTTTACATTTCTGTGATTAGGAGGAAGACTGAGCACCCTACCTTATACTCAAGGCTTTTCATTGCAGTTTTTTTTTTTTTTTTGGCCAGGGTTTCACTCTTGTTGCCCAGGCTAGAGTGCAATGGCGCCATCTCGGCTCACCACAACCTCTGCCTCCCTGGTTCTAGCGATTCTCATGCCTCAGGCTCCTGAGTAGCTGGGATTACAGGTATGTGCCACCACACCCGGCTAATTTTTGTATTTTTTAGTAGAGACGGAGTTTCATCATGTTGGCCAGGCTGGTCTTGAACTCCTGACCTCAGGCGATCTGCCCGCCTCCGTCTCCCAAAGTGCTTGGATTACAAGCATGAGCTGCTGCTCCTAGCCGCCACTGACAATTTTTACTGGCACTTGTTACAGTCCCAGATGCCACCTGTCACCTGTGTTAGGGGCCCGGCCTCAAGGACTTCTGGGCTTTGCAGGGTCAGTTTTTCCTCTAAAGAGTTGTGCTTCTTGTGCTTTTCTGGCTAATATTCCATTTTGGACAACCATCCCTACACAATCGCCACTGACAATTTTTTTTTTTTTTTTTGAGACCGAGTCTTATTCTGTTGCCCAGACTGGGGTGCAGTGGTGTAATCTAATCTTACTGCAACCTCCGCCTCCCAGGTTCAAACGATTCTCCTGCCTCAGCCTCCCGAGTTGCTGGCGCTACAGTTGTGCACCACCTCGCCCAGCTAGTTTTTGTATTTTTAGTAGAGATGGGGCTTCACCAAGTTGCCCAGGCTGGTCTTGAACTCCTGACCTCAAGTGATCCGCCCGCCTCCGTCTCCCAAAGTGCTTGGATTACAGGCATGAGCTGCTGCTCCTGGCCGCCACTGACAATTTTTACTGGCACTTGTTACAGTCCCAGATGCCACCTGTCACCTGTGTTAGGGGCTTCAGAGTGCCTAGCTGCAGGTTGAGGTCCTGGTCTTGTCACTGCTGTTTGCTGAGTCTGCTTCTGATGCACACATCACATTTACCTCCCCGCAGGCCATTCCTTAGCATCTCTTACTGCCTGGCCTCCTCCTTAGTCCATGTGGCTGGTACAGCTCTCACTCCACATTCTCAAATGGTTTTAAAATGTTTTTATTTTGGCCGGGTGCAGTGGCTCACACCTGTAATCCCAGCACTTTGGGAGGCCGAGGTGTGTGGATCATGAGATCAGGAGATCGAGACCATCCTGGCCAACAAAGTGAAATGCTGTCTCTACTAAAAATACAAAAAATTAGCCAGGCGTGGTGGCGGGCGCCTGTAATCCCAGCTACTTGGGAGGCTGAGGCAGGAGAATCACTTGAATCTGGGAGGCGGAGGTTGCAGTGAGCTGAGATCACACCACTGCACTTCAGCCTGGGTGACAGAGCGAGACTCTCTCAAAAACAAAACAAAACAAAACAAAATTTCTTTTTCTTTGATTTTCTTTTTGTAGAGATGGGAGTCTCACTATATTGCCCAGGCTCATCTTGAACTTCTTGCTTCAAGCGATCTTCCTGCCTTAACCTCCCAAAGGGTTGGGATTACAGGCGTGAGCCACTGCGCCAGGCCTAAAATATCTTTCTGTAATTCAATCTGTAGGTCAAACCTGCCACTCTACTGTAGTGGCAGAAACTGAATTACAGTTAATTTGGAGGTTTTCCTGTCTTTCCCACAGGGGTATGGCACTGTCAGCGGAAGACTGTCAGATCTCTGCAGCATGACCCTCGTCCTTGTTCCCAACCTTTTCTGTCAGTCACTGTCTACCTCCCTTTCTTTGGTTGGCTGCCCATCAATGACCTATTATTATCTATGCCATAGATCCCTGAGCAGCACTCCCCCTCCCACAGTTGCCATTCCAATCTTGCTACACAGTATAAGAATGCCCTCTTGGCTTCTGATGGTTAAATGTTGCCATCCAGAATGGTTAAATGCCATTCCAGAATCGTGTCATCCCCAAGACACTAAGGAGCCAAGTTCCATGGCACCATCTCCTGGCCACAGAGCACAGCCACCACCAGCTTTCTATGACACCAGTGCCCCCTCACGTCCACATTCTGCATTGCCTTAGTGTAGGGCGCCTCCTCTGGGCAGCTCCATGAAACACCTTCTGGTCTCATGTAATAAATCCATTCTAACATTCCCACTTCCCTGAGCCTTCATCTCTACCTCATTAATGGCAGGCCACTGTGGTGTCCAAGCTTCCGGGAGCCGTCTGGCATGAAGACAAGCTCCAGGTGTCCTTTGACAGGACTTTGAATCCTGAGTCTTGGGGGATGCACCCTTGTCAATCAATGCCTACCGGTCTTCTATTGCCCCCTCCCCGCCTGGATCTGGTACCCCACGTGGATCTGGTACCCTCACGATCGCTCCCGCAAGTGTTCTCCCAGGTCCTGCAACTTTTTGGGTGACTGAATGATTTCCTCCTAGGGTAGGAAGTATTTCACTGCTTGGGCTATGCTGAGATGTGATCCTGCTTGTTGGTCTCAAGGCAATGAGAGGAGGTAGATCTTGAGGAGGATTAGTGTTATCTTACAGGGCACTCACCTGTAACGGGGAGATCTCCGCACTGTCTCCAGGCTAGATGAAGCTGTCCTCCTCTATCAATGGGAATAAGGCAGTTTCTGCTGGCCAGGATGCTTCAGGGGACTCTGGGGACTCAAGGTTCTTTGGTACATCCACCCAAACATCCCACGTCAGGCCTCAGGGTCCCATTTATTCCCTTTAAAAGCACCCAATGGGCCGGTTACTGTGGTTCATGCCTGTAATCCCAGAAGTTTGGGAGGCCATGGCAGGCAGATCAGTTGAGGCCAGGAGTACGAAACCAGCCTGAGGAACATAGCAAGAACCCCATCTCTACAAAAATAAAAATAATAAAAGCCCCCAATTTAGTACAGGAAAACTGCCGAGGATGCAGAGTGTCTTTTGCAGCTCTGCTGCCCTTGTGATGAAATATTGGTTCTCATTTTCAGCATGCTCTGCCTCCTGGCCACGGAAACAAGGTTTTCTTTACATGTTGTCTTGGGAGAGTTCCTGCCTTTCACAGCATACTCTGAATAGATAGCAGGCTGAACTGCATCTTTCATTCTCTTGCTTCAAAGCTGCTAAGGTGATTTAGAAAAGCTAGCCACCTCCATAATCCTTGCAACAGCAGCTGCTTCCACGTCTTTCAAGTGACAAAGCTACTGCATAAGCCAAGCTTTCTCTTCAACTTCTATCTCCTTATCTACCACAGGTAAGAGTCTTATGCTTCAGGACACAAGGTTATCACCAAGTTGTGTGTGTGTGTGTGTGTGTGTGTGTGTGTGTGCGTGCGTGTGCGTGTGCGTGTGTGTCTTTGTTGCCTTCTGAATGGTAAGTGATCTACTTTTAGATTCCTATCCCTAGGTCTGTCTTCTAGTGCTACCTCTAGTACTCATTGCCTTAGCTTGAATCCTCACAAAAACAGAGCTTGATCCTGGAACTTAGGCACAGTTAACTTGGGACATTCCAGGAAACTGTAATCCATGTAATACCATGCCTATAATCCCAGCACTCTGGGGGCCAAGGTGGGCGAATCAGTTGAGGTCAGGAGTTTGAGACCAGCTTGGTCAACATGGTGAGAGAGATTGGGAAGTGACCCAGGGTACAGAACCATGAGCCACAGCTGCAGCTTCAGTCAGAGCAGGGCTGACCAGATATAACCAGAAGTCCCAACAGCATCCTGGACACCTCTCCTGCCTCCTAAGGGTGCAGAAATCTGTGACAATGGCTAAGCAGTATCTGCTCCTCTGGATTCAGGTGTCTATCTCTTGTGGAGCTTTGTTCATTCTAGAAGTATTTGGAGAGGTCCAAGCATCGTGCCTCACGCCTGTAATCCCAGCACTTTGGTGGCCAAGGTGGGCGGATCAGTTGAGGTCAGGAGTTTGAGACCAGCCCGGTCAACATGGCAAAACCCCATCTCTGCTAAAAACACAAAAATTAGCCAATCGTGGTCGTGCAGACCTGTAATCCTAGCTACTTGGGAGGCTGAGGTAGGAGAATCACTTGAACTCGGGAGGCAGAGGGTGAAGTAAGCCGAGATCGCGCCACTGCACTCCAGCTTGGGCAACAGAGTGAGACTACGTCTCAGAGAAAAAATAGGCTGGGCGCAGTGGCTCACGCCTGTAATCCCAGCACTGTGGGAGGCCGAGACAGGTGGATTATGAGGTCAGGAGTTTGAGACCAGCCTGACCAATATGGTGAAACCCCGTCTCTACTAAAAATACAAAAATTAGTCCAGCATGGTAGTGTGTGCCTGCAGTCCCAGCTACTCGGGAGGCTGAGGCAGGAGAATAGCTTGAACCTGGGAGGCGAAGGTTGGAGTGAGCTGAAATTGTGCCACTGCACTCCAGCCTGGGTGACAAAGTGAGACTCCATCTCAAAATAAATAAAAAAATAAAAATAAAACTATTTGGAGAGGGCCAAATAAGTGGGGAGCACTTCTCCACACTGAGATACAGGCGGGAACAGAACAACAAACCCCATAGAGCTTATGTTTTAGTTGGAGGAGACTAAGAATAAATAAAATATGTAGCAGGTCAAGTGTTAATGGGTGCTGGAAAACAAGAAGTGGGGGCCAGGCGCGGTGGCTCACGCCTGTAATCCCAGTACTCTGGGAGGTCGAGGTGGGTGGATCACCTGAGATAAGGGGTTCAAAACCAGCCTGGCCAACATGGTGAAACCCCATCTCTACCAAAAATACAAAAATCAGCTGGGCATGGTGGCGGACACCTGTAATCACAGCTAGTTGGGAGGCTGAGGCAGGAGAATTGCTGCAATCCAGGAAGCAGAGGTTGCAGTGAGCTGAGATCATGCCACTGCATTCCAGCCTGGGTGACAGAGTGAGACTGTGTCTCAAAAAAAAAAAAAAAAAAAGGCCAGGCATGGTGGCTCAGGCCTGTAATCCCAACACTTTGGGAGGCTGAGGCGGGTGGATCACGAGATCAGGAGATGGAGACCATCCTGGCTAACACAGTGAAACCTGTCTCTACTAAAAATACAAAAAAAAAAAATTAGCCGGACGTGGTGGCGGGCGCCCGTAGTCCCAGCTACTCGGGAGGCTGAGGCGTGAACCCGGAGGCGGAGCTTGCAGTGAGCCGAGATCACACCACTGCACTCCAGCCTGGGCGACAGGGTGAGACTCCGTCTCCAAAAAAAACAAAACAAAACATGACGTGGGAAGGGAGAATACATTGTGCAGATACCTGAAAGAAATGAGAGTGAATGAAACTGGCAAGACACTGGGAGGGCACACCCATGAGGTAAATCAGAGGGAAATGAGAAGAGCATGGTGCCCTAGAAACCAAGTGAAGCCAGGGTTTCAAGGAGGAGGGGTCAACTCAGGAGATGCTGCTGACGCACTGCGATGAGGATAGAAAACTAGGCAGAAGCCTTAGGGCACAGCATCCTTGACAAGGGCAGGCGAGGGAGAGTGGGACGTGAGAAATCTGAAGTTGAAGGTAGACCAGGTACAGTGGGCTCATGCCTGTAATCCCACAACTTTAGAAGGCCAAGGTGAGAGGATCACTTGAGCCCAGGAGTTCAAGACCAGCCTGGGCAACATAACGTAGTGAGACCCCTCATCTCTTCTTCCTTTTTTTTTAGACGGCGTCTTGCTCTGTCGCCTAGGCTGGAGTGCGGTGGTGTGATCTCGGCTCACTGCAACCTCCGCCTCCCAGGTTCAAGCGATTCTCCTGCCTTAAACTCCCAAGTAGCTTCCACAGGCGTGTGCTACCACACCCGGCTAATTTTTTGTATTTTTAGCAGAGACGGGGTTTCACTGTTGTTAGCCAGGATGGTCTCAATATCCTGATCTCGTGATCTGCCTGCCTCAGCCTCCCAAAGTGTTGGGATTACAGGCGTGAGCCACCACGCCTGGCTTTTTTTTTTTTGAGACGCAGTCTCACTCTGTCACCCAGGTTGGAATGCAGTGGCATGATCTCAGCTCACTGCAACCTCTGCCTCCCAGGTTCAAGTGATTCTCTTGCCTCAGCCTCCCGAGTAGCTAGGACTACAAGCACACGCCACCACGCCTGGCTAATTTTTATTTTTTTATTTTTTTATTTTTGAGACAGAGTCTGGCTCTGTCACCCAGACTGGAGTGCAGTGGTGCAATCTATGCAATCTTGGCTCAGTGCAACCTCTGCCTCCCAGGTTCAAGCAATTCTCCTGCCTCAGCCTCCTGAGTAGCTGGGACTACAGGCGGGTACCACCACACCCAGCTAATTTTTGTATTTTTAGTAGAGATGGGGTTTCACCATATTGGTCAGGCTGGTCTTGAACTCCTGACCTCATGATCCGTCTGCCTCAGCCTCCCAAAGTGCTGGATTACAGGTGTGAGCCACTGTGCCCAGGGATGCCTGGCTAATTTTTGTATTTTCAGTAGAGACGGGGTTTCACCATATTGGCCAGGTGGCTCTGAAACTCCTGACTGCAAGTGATCTGCCCGCCTTGGCCTCCCAAAGTGTTGGGATTACAGGCATGATCCACCACGCCTGGACCTTTTTTTTTTTTTTTTTTTTGAGATGGAGTCTCACTCTGTCGCCCAGGCTGGAGCGCAGTGGTGCGATCTCGGCTCACTGCAACCTCTGCCTCCAGGGTTCAAGCAATTCTCCTGCCTCAGCCTCCTGGGTAACTGGGATTACAGGCGTGTGCCACCACGTCCGGCTAATTTTTGTATTTTTAGTGAAGACGGGGTTTCACCATGTTCAGGCTGGTCTTGAACTTCTGACCTCGTGATCCTCCCACCTCAGACTCCTAAAATGCTGGGATTACAGGCGTGAGCCACTGTGCCTGGCCTTTTTTTCTTTTTGTAGAGACAAGATTTCACTTTGTTGCCCAGGCTGTTTTCAAATTCCTGGCATCAAGCAATCTTCCTGCCTTGGCCTCCCAAAGTGCCAGGATTATAGGCGTGAGCCACCACGCTTGGCCCAAGACCCCCAGGTCTACAAAAAACAAAAAACTAGGCCGGGCATGGCGATTCACACCTGTAATCCCAGCACTTTGGGAGGCCAAGGCAGGCAGATCACCCGAGGTCAGGAGTTCAAGATCAGCCTGGACAATATGGTGAAACCCTATCTCTACTAAAAATACAAAAAATTAGGCAGGTGTGGTGGCACATGCCTCTAGTCCCAGCTACTTGGGAGGCTGAGGCGGGAGAATCACTTGAGCCCAGGAGTTTGAGACTCAAGTGAGCCATGATCACACCACTGCACTCCAGCCTGGGTGACACAGCCAGACCCTATCTCTAAAAAAAAAAAAAAGAAGTTGAAGGGGGTTAAGAGCAAACAGGGAAGGGAGGTATTGGGGATGTGAATATAAGCAACTTTTTGGAATTTAGTTATCAAGGGAAGCAAAGAAATGACACAGTAGCTGGAAGGGGAATGTGGCACCAAGAAAAGACTATTTTGTCTCACTCTTTTGCCCAGGCTGGAGTACAATGGCACGATCATGGCTCACTGCAACCTCCACCTCCAGGGTTCAAGCAGTTCTCCCGCCTCAGCCTCCTGAGTCGCTGGAACTACAGGTGCACGCCACCATGCCTAGCTAATTTTTCTATTTCTAGTAGAGATGAGGTTTCACCATGTTGGTCAGACTGGTCTTGAACTCCTGACCTCAGATGATCTGCCCGTCTTGGCTTCCCAAAGTGCTGGGATTACAAGCATGAGCTACTGTGCCCGGCCTTTTTTATTTTTTTGAGATAGAGTTTTGCTGTTGTTGCCCAGGCTGGAGTGCAATGGCATGATCTTGGCTCACTGCAACCTCTGCCTCCCAGGTTCAAGTGATTCTCCTGCCTCAGCCTCCTGAGTAGCTGGGATTACAGGCACCTGCCACCACGCCTAGCTAACTTTTGTATTTTTAGTAGAGATGGGGTTTCACCACATTGGCCAGGCTGGTCTCAAACTCCTGACCTCAAGTGATCCACCTGCCTCGGCCTCCCAAAGTGTTGGGATTACAGGCGTGAGCCACCGCGCCTGGCTTTTTTTTTTTTTTTTTTTGAGACAGGGTATTATTATGTCAGCAAGGCTGGAGTGCAGTGGCACTATCACGACTCACTGCAGCCTTGACCTCCCCAGGCTTTTGATCCTTCCACCTCAGCCTCCAGAGTAGCTGGAAATACAGGCGTGTGCCACCACACCCAGCTAATTTTTTACTTTTTGGAAAGAGGGGGTTTCACCGTGTTGCTCAGGCTGGTCTCACACTCCTGGGCTCAAGTGATCCTCCCACCTTAGCCTCCCAAAGTGCTGGGATTACAGGCATGAACCACCGTGCCCAGCAAGATTTTTTTCCAGGACAGACCAAGTGAGATCCTCACTTATGCTTCTCTTCATCTCTCCTCTTTTTTTTTTTGAGACGGAGTCTCGCTCTGTTGCCCAATCTGCCATGCAGTGGCACAATCTCGGCTCACTGCAACCTCTGCTTCCCAGGTGTAAGAAATTCTCCCACCTCAGCCTCCCGAGTAACTGGGATTACAGGCTCGTGCCATGACGCCTGGCTAATTTTTGTATTTTCAGTAGAGACTGGGTTTCACCATGTTGGCCAGGCAGGTCTCGAACTCCTGACCTCAGATGATCCACCTGCCTCAGCCTCCCAAAGTGCTGGGATTACAGGCATGAGCCACCACACCCGGCCCTCATCTCTCCTCTTGCTTGACAAACCTACACAGCCTTTTTGACCTGCCTCCTCAAACCCAGAAATATTTTTGCAAAGCTCTATTCCCCAAAGGATTCTGAGCTGTAGGAGGTGAAAGCCAGGGTCCTTTGTTCCTACTTTCTTTGTTCCGACTTTCTGCTCTGTGGCTTTCATCTCCTGGGGCAATGAGTTGGGCTGCCCTTTGGCAGGGCTCAGGACCAGGGTGTGAAATTCTAGAGCAGAAAGAACAAAGCTAGATATTTCAAGATATCATCCTGCTCCTTTTATTTCAGGCCCTTGATCCACTTGGATGCCCCTTTCTTTTTTTATTTATTTTTTATTTTTGACAGAGTCTCCCTCTGTTTCCCAGGCTGCAATGGTGCGATCTCAGCTCCCTGGAACCTCCACCTCCCAGGTGCAAGCAATTTTCCTGCCTCAGCCTCCCAAGTAGCTGGGATTACAGGCGCCTGCTACCATACCCAGCTAACTTTTTGTATTTTTTTTTTTTAGTAGAGATGGGGTTTCGCTATGTTGGCCAGGCTGGTCTCAAACTCCTGACCTCACATGATCCACCCACCTCGGCCTCCCAAAGTGCTAGGATTACAGACGTGAGCCACCGCATCTGACCTGTGGATGAACCTTTCTAAACAGGGCCGGCACTGGGCTGTGGGGCTCCCTGCCTTCTGTAGGTTTGGTGGAGGCAGATACCTTTCTCCACCCTAGGGCTGTATTTGTTTTCAAGTAATCTGGCCAAAGCAATATTCCCTAAACTTTAGGCATTCTTGGATCCCTTTATGAGTTTTGCTATTTTGGCATGCTACATATAAGTTTTGCTTAATGTTTTTATGTAAAGCATCTTCCTCCTTTTACTTCTTTTATTGTGATAAAATTCATATAAAATTCACCGTTTTGAAGTGTACCAGTCAGTGACTTTTATTACAATGTTGCAAAACTATCACCACTATAGTGCCAATTTCTCATCAGCCCAAAAGGAAGCCCCCTTGTGTTTACACACACACACACACACACACACACTTTGTCCTCCTATCCCTTGGTAACCTGTTTTTTTTTTTTTTTTTGAGACAGAGTCTCACTTTGTCATCCAGGCTAGAGTGCAGTGGCTCACTGCAACCTCCACCTCTCCGGTTCAAGTGATTTTCCTGCTTCAGCCTCTCAAGTAGCTGGGATACAGGCGTCTGCCATCATGCTTGGCTAATTTTTGTATTTTTAGTAGAAATAGGGTTTCACCATGTTGGCGGCCAGGTTGGTGTCGAACTCCTGACCTCAGGTGACCCACTCGCCTTGTCCTCCCAAAGTGCTGGGATTACAGGTGTGAGCCACCGTGCCCGGCTGGATTTTTAAATTTTCTTTATTTTTTTTGAGACAGAGTCTGGCTCTGGAGTGCAGTGGTGTGATACTGGCTCACTGCATCCTCTGCCTCCCAGGTTCATTCGATTCTCCTGTCCCAGTCTCAGGAGTAACTGCGACTGTAGGGTGCGTGCCACCAAGCCCAGCTAATTTTTTTTTCCTTTGAGACAGAGTCTCACTCTGTGGCCCAGATTGGAGTGCAGTGGTGTGATCTCGGCTCACTGTAACCTCCACCTCCCAGGTTCAAGTGATTCTCCCACCTCAGCCTCCAGAGTAGCTGAGACTACAGGCATGCGCCACCACACCCGGCTAATTTTTTTGTATTTTGGTAGGGATGGAGTTTCACCATGTTGCCCAGGTTGGTCTCGAACTCCTGAGCTCAGGCAATCTGCCCACCTCAGCCTCCCAAAGTGCTAGGCTTACAGGCACCCGACACCACGTCCGGCCAATTTTTGGTATTTTTAGTAGAGACATGGTTTCACCTTGTTGGTCAGGATGGCCTTTTAACTCCTGACCTCGTGATCGGCCCGCCTCGACCTCTCAAAGTGCTGGGATTACAAGCGTGAGCCACCACGCCTGGCCCCAGGAAATCTGGATTTTTAATGTGATATCTCCAAATTCTGAAACTTTGGCAACTAATGCAATTTTTAGAAGACTGCGGGCCAGGCAGACTGCATTCTATGGAGGTAGAAAAGGAGGCCTGAGGCCGGGCTCGGTGGCTCACTCCTGTAATCCCAGCACTTTGGGAGGCCGAGGCGGGCAGATCACGAGATTAGGAGTTTGAGACCAGCCTGGCCAATATGGTGAAACCCCATCTCTAGTAAAAATATAAAAATTAGCCGGGCGTGGTGGCAGCGCCTGTAGTCCCAGCTACTCGGGAGGCTGAGGCAGAAGAATCGTTTGAACCCGCGAGGTGGAGGTTGCAGTGAGCCGAGATCGTGCCCCTGCAAGCCAGCCTGGGCGGCAGAGCGGGACTCTGTCTCAAAAACAAACAAGCAAACAAAAAATTAGCCGGGCGTGGTGGCGCATGCCTGTAATCCAGCTACTTGGGAGGCTGAGGCAGGAGAGTCGCTTGAACCCAGGAGGCGGAGGTTGAGGTGAGCCGAGATCGCACCATTGCACTCCAGCCTGGGCAACAAGAGCGAAACTCCGTCTCAAAAAAAAAAAGAAAGAAAAGAAAAAGAAAAAGAGGCCTGAGCCCGGCGCAGTGGCTCACGCCTGTAATCCCACGTTTGGGAGGCGGAGGTGGGAGGACTGCTTGAGCCCGGAAGCTCGAGGTTGCAGGAGCCATCATCGCGCCACTGCACTCCAGCCTGGGTGACAAGAGCGAGACCCCGTGTTTAAAATAAGTAAAAAAAAAAAAAAAAAAAAAAAAAAAGGCCTGTAACAGAGACGCGACTCTCCAAAATGCCACACAGGCAAGTGGGGGCCGCACAGCCTATGGTTTCCAGAAAGCTTCTCTTGGGAATGTAAAATAACACTTACCCTGGGACTCCTAGTTTCTAAACCTCCTGAGCCTAGAGGCCCTGAGGACGGACCAAGCGCAAAGTCTCCGACCCCATACACCGTTCTCCGCTCCCTCCGCACCGCACCCTTCATTCCCTGAGCACCGCGGTTCCTCCGTCTTCGGGACTTCGCCCTCCGTTACCTGGATGACCTGCAAGGCCATTACCCGCCACTCCACCCTATCTGGGCCATGTCGGCTGCAAGCCTGGCTTCCAGTCCGCACTCCCGGAGAGCCACGCGCAGACCCTCCTCCACGGCCCCATCGCACCCTCCCGAGATAGGCAGCTTAGGCTTGCGTCCTCCTCCGACACCCAGCACCGAGGGGCAGTCCCCGAGGCCACGCAGACCTCCCCAACCCACGCGCAGAGACCGACCCAGGGAACCGCGGGGGCCAGTCCAGCGCTGGTGCCAGTCCAGCGCGGGGGCAGTGGCAGACCCGAGGCGCGAGGCGCGCGGCGCGCATGCGTAGCGCGGCCTTTATTGCGTCACTGCGAGTCCAGAACGCACGGCTGGATCATGATCACGCCCCCGCTGGCGCCTGCGCGCTTGCGCATCTTCCTCTGCCCGGCGCTCGCCGCAGCCGTCGGGGTCACCTCGGGGTTGAGCTTCTTCTCCAGCAAGTGCATGCGGGCCATGGTCTCAGTCAGCATGTCTATGAGCAGTTCCCGCTGCAGCTTCAGGTAGTTGTTCTCCTCCAGCAACACGTGGCTTTTGGTCCGCTGCAGCTGCGCCTTCCAGCTCCAGGCGGTCCGCGAGAGCGGCGGCGACCGCGTCCTCGCCAGCTGGCTCTCAGTGGTCCACCGCCCGCTGCGGAACACGAAGGCCTGGTTGCTGAGGCGCATGCGCGGCGCGCCGTAGGCGAGGCCCAGCTCGGCCTGGCGCGTGTTGTGGTCCAGCAGGTAGAAGGTGGACAGGGAGGGCATGCGGCGCAGCGGCGGCCGCCGTGGCGAGAAGGGCCGCGAGATGTGATCGGCCCAAAACTGCTGCAGCTGCTCCCACAGGCGGCTGGCATGGCTCGTAGCCGAGCACTCGAAGGTTGCCAGGGTGTGGACCTTGTAGGGCACGCACGTGCTCGGAGGGGAGCCTCGAGAGCGCTGGCTACTGGTGCTGCGCTCTTGTTTCGGGAGCCCGGATGTCCAGAATGATGAAGGCGAGCCAGGGGGTGCTGCTGGGAGACAAGAGTCCGGGTGAGCAGTGTGCTTGGTACAGGCCGCCTCTCAAACCGCGAGGCTGGTGGACATGTCTTAGCCCTGCAGCTAGGGCTGCGGCTGTGTCTCACCAGCTGCTGGCCACCGAGGAGCCCGTCCCTCCACGCTGCACAGGCAGCAGTCTCACCTAAACCATCTTCCCCAAAGACCACTGAGGATCAGGCCCTGGGATAGATATGTAGATGAAGGACGGGAGGAAGGCCTTGTTCTGAGTTGCAGCTGGAAGGGTGAGGGGTAGGGAATGGTAGCAAGACAAGTAAGTAGGTATTTAAAGGAGGAGTAGGACTTTGCCAGGTGGGTTGAGGATGGAAAATGGAGAGCTTCTAGGCAGAGGGAAGAGCCGAGCAGGGCTTTCTTTTTCTTTTTCTTTTTTTTGAGACGGAGTCTCGCTGTTGTTGCCCGAGCTGGAGTGCAATTGTGCGATCTTGGCTCACTGCAACCTCCACCTCCCGGGTTCCAGCAATTCTCCTGCCTCAGCCCTTGAGTAGCTGAGATTACAGGCACCTGCCATCACCCCCACCTAATTTTTGTATTTTTAGTGAAGACGGGGTTTCACCATGTTGGCCAGGCTGGTCTCGAACTCCTGACCTCAGGTGATCCACCCACCTCGGCCTCCCAAAGTGCCGGGATTACAGGCATGAGCCACTGCGCCTGGCCATTTTTTTGGTATTTTTAGTAGAAATGGGGTTTCACCTTGTTGGCCAGGCTGGTCTCGAACTCCTGACCTCAGGTGATCTGCCCGCCTCAGCCTCCCAAAGTGCTGGGATTACAGGTGTGAGCCACTGTACCCGGCAGGGCAGGACTTTCATATTTCAGATGTGAATACAAGCTTGGATAGGATTGGTGCTGGGAAGAGCAGAAGAGGAAGCTGGGAAGGTGGACCAGTGCACTATGTGAAGGTGCTGTACAGGCAGGCTCAGAAGCTTAGACTTCCTTTTGTGGGTAAGAGGGAACTGCTGAAGGATTAGAAAGCCAGGGTTAGATCTGGATTCTGAAAACAATCTGGGAGGATATCTAGCATAGCCAACAGCGTTATTGCCCTCATCATTCAGTCATATGATAGGCTTGAACTAGCATCTGCTCTGTGCCAGACTCTGGTCTTGGGAAGGGGACCTGAAACAGCCTCTGCCTGCCCTCAAGATGCTCCTAATCCAGCTTGGAGGACAGATGCGTGTATAGAACACAGTCCAGTGTGTTCACTGACATCCTGGGGTGTGTGCCATGGGCTAGACCTATGCATAGGGCTCAAAGTATCAGGGATTGTGCACACTAAACATGACTTTTGTTCCAAACAAACTGTGCCCTCAGGGAGTCCAAAGTCCAGATAACAGACAAGTCCCACTTTGCTCTCTTCTCCCTGCACACCCCCCCACCCCTGCCCAGTAAGTGCTGATTCTATTATGTGAAAAAGGGAGCTATGTGTTGTTTCTGATTCCTCTTCTGCCCATGGACAGTGAGAAGAGAAAGAACTGGAGCAGGGTTCCCTCTGTTATGCCTTCGTTAATTCATAATACACTTATCCCTCACATATAGGTGGACAGAGGCTGGATGGTACATACCATCCCCAAGATCTGGTTCAGGGAGATGGTCTCTGGAAGCCCACATCCAGGCCCACCCTTGAGATTGTATCTTCTCAGAGGATCCTTCCCCGTTAGTCCTCACTGTATGTTGTGCCTCACCTGGAAGATGTGATGGAGTTGCTGAGCTGCTGTCCCAGGGCTAGTCCCATCTCTGACCCACTCAGCTCTTGTCCACCTGCTATGACTCACAATGCCTCCAGGCCAGGCCACCCCAGGACAAGAAGGGGTGCTGACCGCTGAGCTGTCAAATAGACTCTGGGCTCTCCCCTGCATGCATTCAGTGCATCATTGAGCACCTACTGTGTTCTAGGAACGGTTCTAGGGAAGTGAAGAAGATATTCCCTCATTGAGCTGTCATTCTTGGCAGGCGAATGAAGGGAGTGGTCATAAGCAGAGTCTAAGACAGGAATTTGTTCTAGGGGAACTAACAAGATAGTCTCTCAGGAAGCTAACAGAGGGTGTCATGGGTCAGGTTCCCTAGAAGCAGAGCCTAAGATGAGCATTCTTGTTCAACTGAATTATTGGGGAAGTGCTCTCAGGAGAAGGGGGTGAGGGTAGCAAGACAGGGCAGAGAAAAAGGCTAAGGCTGAGCCAGAGTGTGGTCTCACGTGGAGACTAGCTTCCGCTTGCTCTCATGGGGAACTCTGAGCACAAATGGCACCACAGTTAGGCCTCTTTAAAGCAAGGGAGCCCGTCTTTTGTACCCTCCTTCTACATGTCAGTTATTGGCCGGGGAAGCTGAGAGTTACCAACCAGCACCTACAGCACCTATGGGATGGGTGCACCACCAGTGATAGGGATCTCAGTGGGGCGCCAACTGAGGAGGGAGGAAGATAATAGGATAGATGACGAAAATGAAAGGGCAGGCTAGCCAACATGGCGAGACCCCATCTCTACAAAAACAAATTAGCTGGGCGTGGTGGCATGCGACTGTAGTCCCAGCTACTCAAGAGGCTGAGGTGGGAGGATCACCTGAGCCCAAGAGGTGAAAGCTGCAGTGAGCAGTGATGGTGCCACTACACTCCAGCGTGGGCGATAGAGACCCTGTGTTTAAAAAAAAAAAAAAGAGGGCCAGGCATGGTGTTTCATGCCTGTAAATTCCAGCACTTTGGGAGGGGAAGGTGGGTGGATCACCTGAAGTCAGAAGCTTGAGAACTGCCTGACCAACATGGTGAAACTCCATGTCTACTAAAAATAGAAAAAATTAGCCGGACGTGGTGGCGGGTGCCTGTAATCTCAGCTACTCAGGAGTCTGAGGCAGGAGAATTGCTTGAACCTGGGAGGCAGAGGTTGCAGTGAGCGAAGACTGTGCCACTGCACTCCAACGTGGGCAACAAGAGCGAAACTCCGTCTCAAAAAAAAAAAAGGAATGACTAAATGAATAAGAATATTCAGGCCGGGCGTGGTGGCTCACGCCTGTAATCCCAGCACCTTGGGAGGCCAAGGCAGGCAGATCACCTGAGGTTGGGAGTTTGAGACCAGCCTGACCAACATGGAGAAACCCCATCTCTTCTCAAAATACAAAATTAGCCGGGCATGGTGGTGCATGCCTGTAATCCCAGCTACTTGGGAGGCTGAGGCAGGAGAATCGCTTGAACCCAGGAGGCAGAGGTTGCAGTTAGCCGAGATCACACCACTGCACTCCAGCCTGGGTGACAGAGCGAGACTCTGTCTCAAAAAAAAAAAAAAAAAGTCTAATTCTGATACATACAGTGAAGAAAACAAACCAGGGAAATACAGAAAGTGATTTTGGGACAGGGTGAGGAGTAGGAACTAATTTAGGTGTGGTGCTCGGTGAAGGCCCTTGACATTCATGCTAAAACCTGAACAATAAGGAGACCCCAATCCCTTGAAGACCTGGGGGTAGAGGAAGGAAGTGGCTGGGCATATTTGAAGGACACGTGCCGCGTGTGCGGACAGTGGAAGGAAATGAAGTCAGTCCTACCTGCTAAGCCCACCCACTTGACTACCAGGGATAGACCCAGATCCACAGGAGCTCACAAGCTGGGGCAGAGCCCGATGGTAGTGCCACCTCCTAGGAAACTTCTGTAATAGTTTTATTGAGGTATAACTGACAAAATCAACTACATTTATTTATTTATTTTTGAGACGGAGTCTCGCTCTGTCGCCCAGGCTGGAGTGCAGTGGCGCTATCTCGGCTCACTGCAACCTCCGCCTCCCAGGTTCACGCCATTCTCCTGCCTCAGCCTCTCAAATAGCTGGGACTACAGGCGCCCTCCACCATGTCCGGCTAATTTTTTGCATTTTTTTTTTTTTTTTAGTAGAGATGGGGTTTCACCATGTTGGCCAGGATGGTCTCGATCTCCTGACCTCGTGATCTGCGACCTTGGCCTCCCAAAGTGCTGGGATGACAGGTGTGAGCCACCGCGCCCGGCCAACTACATATATTTATAACGTATAATGTGAAGTATTTTGATAATTTGTTATGTGAAATCATTCCCAAAATCAAGATAATGTATCCATCTGGAGGTATCCATTACCTTTTTTTCTTTTTTTGAGAGGAGTCTCACTTTGTTGCCCAGACTTGAGTGCAGTGGTATCATCTTAGCTCACTGCACCCTCTGCCTCCCGGGTTCAAGTGATTCTCCTGTCTCAGCCTCCCAGGTAGCTGGGATTACAGGCGCCCACCACCACGCCCAGCTAATTTTTGTATTTTTAGTAGAGATGGGGTTTCACCATGTTCACCAGGCTGGTTTCAAACTCCTGGCCTCAAGTGATCCGTCCGCCTCGGCCTCCCAAACTGCTGGAATTACAGGTGTGAGCCACTGCGCCCGGCCTCAGTATAGATTTTTTTTGGCATTGGCTTCTCGCCGCATAATTATTTTAAGATTTATCCATGTTGTTGCATTTATTAACAGTTCATTGCTTTTTATTGCTGAGTAGTATTTCATTGTATGGAAACACCACACAATTTGTTTTTCCATTCAGCTGTTGATGCACATTTGGGTTGTTTCCAGTTTGGGGGCTATTGCAAATAAAACTGCTCTGAACATTTTTGTTCGTCTTTGTGTGGACATATGCTTTCATTTCTCTTAAGTAAATACCTAGGAATGGAATGACTGGGTCATATGGCAGGTGCATGTTTATCTTTTTATTAAGCCACTAACAGTGAGTGAAAGTTTCTGTTTCTCTGTATCCTGGCCAACACTTGGTTTGGTAAACCTTCATTTTTAAAAAATTCGCTTAATTAAAGGTGGTGGTGGCGTTTTTGAGACAGTGTTTTACCATGGTGCCTAGGCTGGTCTGAAACTCCTGGGCTCAAGGCATCCTCCCACCTGGGCCTCCCAAAGTGCTAGGATTACAGGCAGGAGCCATGGGGCCCAGCTAGTAAGCCTTTTTTTTTTTTCAGCTCACTGCAAGCTCCGCCTCCCAGGTTCACACCATTCTCCTTCCTTAGCCTCCTGAGTAGCTGGGACTACAGGCGCCCGCCACCACACCCGGCTAATTTTTTTGTATTTTTAGTAGAGATGGGGTTTCACCGTGTTAGCCAGGATGGTCTCGATCTCCTGACCTCGTGATCCACCCGCCTCGGCCTCCCAAAGTGCTGGGATTATAGGCATGAGCTACCACGCCCAGCCTGTGTTCTGTGTTCTTGTGCTTGGTCTGTTTATCGTTGCACCAATACTGTTGACACCTGGTAGCATAAATCTTCCAATAATATTCTTTAAGATTGCTTCTGCTTTCTAGGTCCTTTGTATTTCCATATAAATTTTAGAATTTGATTGTCAGTGTTCACAAATAAACCCTCATGCTCACTGTTTAAAGCTTTCTCTTCCTGTCATGAAGACACTCAAGTGCTTAAATCAACCCCCAGAAGGTTGTCTGATAGACATGGAATCAGAGCCCAGGAATATTTTAACCAAGCCAGTGATTCGTATTCATTCTTTCTCTCTCCACAGTGTGTCTATGTTATTAAAGTCAATTTTCAGCCACGTGCGGTGGCTCATGCCTATAATCTCAGCAATTTGGGAGACTGAGGCAGGCAGATCACTTGAGGGCAGGAGTTCGAGATGAGCCTGGCCAACATGGTGAAACCCTGTCTCTACTAAAAATACAAAAAATTAGCTTGGTGTGGTGGTGCACACCTGTGGTCCCAGCTACTTGGGAGGCTAAGGCAGGAGAGTCGCTTAAACCCAGGAGGTGGACGTTGCAGTGAGTCGAGATAGTGCCACTGCACTCTAGCTTGGGCAACGGTGCAAGACTCCCTCTCAAAAATAAATAAATAAAGTCAGTATTCTTTTTTTTTTTTTTTTTTTAAGATGGAGTGTCGCTCTGTCGCCAGGCTGGAGTGCAGTGGCATGATCACGGCTCACTGCAACCTCCACCTCCTGGGTTCAAGCGATTCTCCTCCCTCAGCCTCCCGAGTAGCTGGGACTACAGGTGCGTGTCGCCACACTCAGCTAATTTTTGTATTTTTAGAGACAGGGTTTCACCATGTTGACCAGGATGGTCTTGATCTCTTGACCTCAGGATCCACCTGGCTCAGCCTCTCAAAGTGCTGGGATTACAAGTGTGAGCCACGGTGCCTGGCTTAAGGTCTTTTTTTTTTTTTTTTTTTTTTTGAGAAAGAGTCTCACTCTGTCGCCCAGGCTGGAGCGCAGTGGCCCAATCTCGGCTTACTGCAAGCTCTGCCTCCTGGGTTCACGCCATTCTTCTGCCTCAGCCTCCCAACTAGCTGGGAATATGGGCGCCCGCCACCACGCCCAGCTAATTTTTTGTATTTTTAGTAGAGACGGGGTTTCACCATGTTAGCCAGGATGGTCTCGATCTCCGGACCTCGTGATCCACCCGCCTCAGCCTCCCAAAGTGCTGGGATAACAGGCGTGAGCCACTGCACCCGGCCGCCTAAGGTCAATTGTCATTAGCAATCATGTTATTTGGCCAGACGTGGTGGCTCATGCCTGTAATCCCAGCACTTTGGGATGCTGAGGCAGGTGGATCTCTTGACATCAGGAGATCGAGACTAGCCTGGCCAACATGGTGAAACCCCTACTAAAAATACAAAAATTAGCCAGAGTGCTCCAGGGCTGAGGCAAAAGGATCACTTGAGGCCAGGGTTTGATGGTGCAGTGAGCCATGATCGTACCACTGCACTCTGGCCTGGGCAACAGAGTGAGACACTATCTCAAAAAAACAACAGAAAGAGGCCGGGTGTGGTGGCTCATGCCTGTAATCTCAGCACTTTGGGAGGCCAAGGCGGGTGGATCACTTGAGGTCGGGAGTTCAAGACCAGCCCAGCCAACATGGTGAAACCCCCTCCCTACTAAAAATAAAAAATTAGCTGGGCATGGAGGTGTGCACCTATAATCCCAGCTAATTGGGAAGCTGAGGCAGGGGAATCACTTAAACCCAGGAGGCAGAGGTTGCGGTGAGCAGAGATCGTGCCACAGCAGTCCAGTCTGGGTGACAGAGCTGTCTCAAAAACAACAGCAAGAACAACAACAACAAAAAACCAACAAAAACATACTTCAGACAGATCATAGATGGCCACCAGGAATGGTATACAACTTCCCTTATTTCATAGCCTACCAAAAAGAGAAAGCTGCAAAACCCAAGGAAGCCTTTTTTTTTTTTTTTTTTTTTTTTTTTTTTTGGAGACAGAGTTTTTTGCTCTTGTTGCCCAGGTGGGAGTGTAATGGCGCAATCTTGGCTCACTGCAACTTCTGCCTCCTGGGTTCAAGCGATTCTCCTGTCTCAGCCTCCTGAGTAGCTGGGATTACAGGCGTCTGCCACAATGCTTGGCTAATTTTTTGGTATTTTTAGTAGAGACAGGGTTTCACCGTGTTGGCCAGGCTGGTCTCAAACTCCTGACTTCAGCTGATCCGCCCGCCTCGGCCTCCCAAAGTGTTGGGATTACAGGCGTGAGCCACCACACCCGGCCTCTTTTTTCTTCTTCTTTTTTTTAAGTTCTTGCCTACTCCTGGAAGTCTTTATTTGATTATTTGAACAGGAAATGTTAGGAGAGATGACGGATAATTCCCACTTAAAATGGATGTTAACTCCTTTCACAAGAAGACCTTGATTTTGAGGACATTTAATGAAGACTTCAGAATTTAAAGATTCACAATTTAAAAAATGGCTCCTGGTTCCTTTGAGGATCCCCATCTCAATGTCACTGAAAAGATGAGGTTTGGAGCCCGTGAGGAAGGAAAGGGTGTGCTACCGGGTCCCAACAGGTCTGAATTGAAGGACATAAGGTTTATTCTGATGGCAGAAAGGAAAGGAGAAGAGCATCTGAAGATTTTTCAGATTTTTCCACATCACCAGCATTTGTACCACACTGGCTGTGAATCACACTGGGTGTGAATGTCAGTGGGTCTCTTCTGGCAACCAAGAGGAATATTCCCCAAACCAAGGAAGCTAAATCTTGTTTTTCCCCATGGAAATTTCAGTCTGGCTTCTGAGATAGTCTGTTAGTGACATTTGCCCTTCCCTGAAACAACATGGTGTTCTCTGTGCTAATATAGTTTTAAAAAAGAAGTTGGCCAGGCGCAGTGGCCCACGCCTGTAATCCCAGCACTTTGGGAGGCCGAGGCAGGTGGATCACCTGAGGTCAGGAGTTCAAGACCAGCCTGGCCAACGTGGTGAAACCCCGTCTGTACTTAAAATACAAAAATTAGCCAGGTGTGGTGGTACGCACCTATAATCCCAGCTACTTGGGAGGCTGAGGCAGGAGAATCACTTGAACCTGGGAGGCGGAGGTTGCAGTGAGCTGAGATCGCGCCACTGCACTCCAGCCTGGGGGACAAGAGTGAGACTTCATCTCAAAACAAAACAAAACAAAAAAAACCTGAAAAAAGTCTGGGTGCAGTGGCTCATGCCTGTAATCCCAACACTTTGGGAGGCTCAGGTAGGTGGATCACAAGGTCAGGAATTCGAGACCAGCCTGACTTACATGGTGGAAGCCGTCTCTACTAAAAATACAAAAATTAGCTGAGTGTGGTGGCACACGCCTGTAATCCCACATACTCAGGAGACTGAGGCAGGAGAATCCCTTGAACCCAGGAGGCTGAGGTTGCAGTGAGCTGAGATCGTACCACTGCACTCCAGCCTCGGTGACAGAGCAAGACTCCATCTCAAAAAAAAGCAAAAAGTCACTTGGGAGGCTGTGGCAGGCAGATCACCTGAGGCCAGGAGTTCGAGACCTGCCAGGACAACATGGCGAAACCCTGTCTCTACGAAAAATACAAAAATTAGCTGGGCGTGGTGGCGCATGCCTGTAATCCCAGCTACATGGGAGGCTGAGACACGGTAGTCGCTTGAATCCAGGAGGCAGAGGTTGCAGTGAGCCGTGATCATGCCACTGCACTCCAGCGTGGGCGACAAGAGTGAGACCCTCTCTCTCAAAAAAATAATAAGTAACATAAATGTTAATTTGACTTTTTGGTTTGTATTATACGTAAAATTATAAACATGGTTTTATATTGACATAAGAGCTGTAAATTTATAGTGGGTTTATGTTTATAGACATTGATTTATTTTTTTTTACTTTATTTTTTTGAGACTGTGCTCACTCTGTTGCCCAGGCTGGAGTGCAGCAGCATGATCTTGGCTCATGGCAACTTCTGTCTCCCAGGTTCAAGCGATTCTCCTGCCTCAGCCTCTCGAGTAGTTAGGATTACAGGGCCCACCACCATGCCCAGCTAATTTTTGTATTTTTAGTAGAGATGGGGTTTCGCCTTGTTGGCCAGGCTGGTCTCGAACTCCTGGCCTTGAGTGATCCACCCGCCTCAGCCTCCCAAAGTGCTGGGATTACAGGTGTGAGCCATTGCGCCTGGCCTATATACATTTAAACAACACTGTGTGGCGGGTTAATATTTTGAAATGTTAGCCAGTGTATGGTTGTTTTTTCACGCAGACTAAGCTGTGTAAAAAAGTGAATGGGCCGGGCACAGTGGCTCATGCCTGTAATCCCAGCATTTTGGGAAGTCAGGGTGGGAGGATCCCTTTAAGCCCAGGAGTTTGAGACCAGCTTGGGCAACACAGGGAGATACCATCTCTGCAAAGAAAAAAAAGAAAAAAAAATGAGTGAAAGTGCCTGATTAAGAAAGGGAGGATGAGTCAGTTGGCTCTGGAAGACAGGTAGAGCCACTACACTGCAATCCCAGCTCAGGATAGCATGAGGCGAGGGAGTACTCTCTTGCTCTCCTTGGGCTCTTTGACATCCCTATATATTTTGCTTGAGGTAGTTTCAGTATAGCTCTCCTCTTTATTATTTATTTTATTTTGTTTATTTATTTATTTTTTGAGATGGAGTCTTGCTCTGTTGCCCAGGCTGGAGTGCAGTGGCGCGAACTCGGCCCACTGCAAGCTCTGCCTCCTGGGTTCACGCCATTCTCCTGCCTCAGCCTCCTGAGTAGCTGGGACTACAGGCACCCACCACCATGCCCGGCTAATTTTTTTTGTATTTTTTATTAGAGACAGGATTTCACGTTAGCCAGGACAGTCTCGATCTCCTGACCTCATGATCCGCCCGCCTCGGCCTCCCAAAGTGCTGGGATTACAGGCGTGAGCCACCGTGCCCGGCCTATTTATTTTTTTGCGACAAAGTCTTGCTCTGTCACCCAGGCTGGAGTGCAGTGGTGCGATCTTGACTCACTGCAACCTCTGTCTCCTGGGTTCAAGCGATTCTCCTGCCTCAGCCTTCCAAGTAGTTGGGACTACAGGTACACACCACCATGCCCGGCTAATTTTTGTATTTTTAGTAGAGACAGGGTTCCACCATGTTGGCCAGGCTGGTCTTGAACTCCTGACCTCAAATGATCTGCCCGTCTCGGTCTCCCAAAGTGGTGGGATTACAGGCATGAGCCACTATGCCTGGCCATCTCTGTTCCTTATAACCAAAAAGAGCCCCCAGTTTAAAAGCTTTTAAAGGTCTGGGAGCAATGGTTCACATCTGTAATCCCAGCACTTTCAGAGTCCAATGTAGGAGGATCACTTGAAGTAGCCCCTGAGCAACAAAGCGCCCCTGTCTAATTATTTTATTTTTTAGAGACAGGGTCTTGCTCTGTTGCCCAGGCTAGTGGAGTGCAGTGGCATGATCATGGCTCACTGCAGCCTCAACCTCCTGGGCTGAATCTATTCACCTACCTCAGCCTCCTGAGTAGCTGGCACTCAGGCACATGCCACTAATTTTTTATTTTCTGTACAGATAGGGTTTTGCCATGTTGCCCAGGCTGGTCTCAAACTCCTGGGCTCAACTGATCTGCCTGCCTCGGCCTCCCAAATTGCCGGCATTACTGGCAAGAGCCACCGCACGAGCACATAGTACATAATGATTCCTTACAAACCAGTATGACAAAGACAAGCCCTAGGCTGGGCACGGTGGCTCATGCCTGTAATCCCAGCACTTTGGGAGGCCGAGGCGGGTGGATCACGAGGTCAGGAGTTCAAGACCAGCCTGGCCAAGAAGGTGAAACCCCATCTCTACTAAAAATACAAAAAATTAGCTGGGCGCGGTGGCAGGCGCCTGTAGTCCCTGCTACTCAGGAAGCTGAGGAAGGAGAATCGTTTGAACCCGGAGGGTGGTGGTTGCAGTGAGCCGAGATCGTGCCACTGTACTCCAGCCTGGGCGACAGAGTGAAACTCTGTCTCAAAAAAAAAAAAAAAAAAAAAGACAAACCCTATAGTGGAAAAATGGACAAACGACATGAATAGAGAATTCACAAAGGAAAAAATATATATATGGTTAATGAACATGAAAAATGTTGTCCAGGTGCTGTGGTTCACACCTGTAATATCAGCACTTTGGAAGACTGAGGCAGGGAGATCACTTGAGCCCAGGAGTTTGAGACCAGCCTGGGCAAGAAAGTGAGACTCTATCTCTACAAAAAATAAAAATTAGGCTGGGCACGGTGGTCAGGCCTGTAATCCCAGCACTTTGGGAGGCCAAGGCAAGTGGATCACCTGAGGTCAGAAGTTTGAGACCAGCCTGGCCAACATGGCGAAACCCCATCTCTACTAAAAATAGAGAAATTAGCCGGGTGAGGTGGCACATGCCTGTAGTCCCAGCTACTCTGAAGGCTGAGGCATGAGAATCGCTTAAACTGGGAGATAGAGGTTGCAGTGAGCCGAGATTGTGCACTGTACTCTAGCCTGGGCAACAGAGTGAGAATCTGTCTCAGAAAAATAAAATAAAAATTAGCCACGCATGGTGGTGCATGCCTGTAGTCCTAGCCACTTGGGAGGCTGAGGCAAGAGGATCCCTTGAGCCCAGAAGTTTGAGGCTGCAGTGAGCCATGATTGTGCCACTGTACTCTAGCCTGGCTGGTAACTTGTCTTTAAAAAAAAAAAAAGTTTAATTTCACTGTAATAAACTTCAATTAACATAGTTACATATCTTTTTCTTTGTCCATCATTTTGACAATGCCAGATTAGCATGAGTATAGAGAAACTATAGAGAAATGACCATTACCAGCCTAACTATTAAGAAAGTAATGGGCCGGGCGTGGTGGCTCATGCCTGTAATCCAAGCTACTCAGGAGGCTGAGGCAGGAGAATCGCTTGAACCCGGGAGGCCGAGGTTGCTGTGAGCTGAGTTCGTGCCATTGCACTCCAGCCTGGGCAACAAGAGAGAAACTCCGTCTCAAAAAAAAAAAAAAAAGTAATGAGAGGGAACAATACAGTCAGGATGGCTAAAGGTGACCCCAAGAAACCAAAGGGCAAGATGTCTGCTTATGTCTTCTTTGTGCAGACGTGCAGAGAAGAATGTAAAAAGAAAAACCCTGTCAATTTTGCAGAATTTTCCAAGAAGTGCTCTGAAAGGTGGAAGACAATGTCCGGGAAAGAGAAGTCTAAATGTGATGAAATGGCAAAGACGGATAAAGTGCACTGTGATCGGGAAATGAAGGGACCAGCTAAGGGAAGCAAGAAGAAGAAGGATCCTAGTGCCCCCAAAAGGCCACCAACTGGATTCTTCCTGTTCTCTTCGGAATTCCGCCCCAAGATCAAATCCACAAACCCCGGCATCTCTGTTGGAGATGTGGCAAAAAAAGCTGGGTGAGATTGGAATAACTTAAATGACAGTGAAAAGCAGCCTTACATCACTGAGGCGGTAAAGCTGAAGGAGAAGTATGAGAAGGATGTTGCCGATTATAAGTCGAAAGGAAAGTTTGATGGTGCAAAGCGTCCTGCTAAAATTGCCTGGAAAAAGGTGGAAGAGGAAGATGAAGACGACGAGGAGATGAGGAGGAGGATGAATAAACAAAGTGTTTATCTGTCAAAAAAAAAAAAAAGTAATGGATAAAAATGTGAGTGCTCCCTCTCTGTGTGTGCTCACTTTCTCCTTCAAGCAAAAGGTAGGCATGAGCAAGGATGAGGGTGGCTTTGAGGGAAGGATGGAGAGACAAGCTATGAGAAGAAGCTGGATATGAGGACAAATGGATCAACAATTTTGTTTACTGTTTTAAATATACTGCCTATTTTGAAAAAAGCACAAAAGCTAAAGCTAAAATTTATTCCTTTTTTAAATTTTAATTTAATTTATTTATTTATTTATTTTCGAGACAGAATCTTGCTCTGTCTCCCAGGCTGGAGTGCAGTGGTGCGATCTCAGCTCACTGCAAGCTCCGCCTCCCGGGTTCACGCCATTGTCCTGCCCCAGCCTCCCCAGCAGCTGGAACTACAGGCGCCCGCCCCACACCTGGCTAATTTTTTTTGTTTTGTTTTTTTTTTAGTAGAGACGGGGTTTCACCGTGTTAGCCAGGATGGTCTCGATCTCTTGACCTCGTGACCCACCCACCTCGGCCTCCCAAAGTGCTAGGATTACAGGCGTGAATTTGAGACTTGCTTGATGCAGACAAGCAAGAGTGAAAGAAGAGTTTCACTCTTGTCGCCCAGGCTGGAGTGCAATGGCGCAATTTCAGCTCACCGCAACCTCTGCTTCCTGGGTTCAAGCGATTCTCTTGCCTCAGCCTCTCGAGTAGCTGGGATTACAGGCATTAGCCACCATGCCCAGCTAATTTTGTATTTTTAGTAGAGATGGGGCTTCTCCATGTTGGTCAGGCTGGTCTCGAACTCCCGACCTCAGGTGATCCATCCACCTTGGCCTCCCAAAGTGCTGGGATTACAGGCGTGAGCCACCGTGCCTGGCCTATTTTTATTTTTTTAGACAGGGTGTTACTCTGGTACAGTGGCCCAATCTTGGCTCACTGCAGCCTCGACCTCTTGGCCTTAAGACAATCCTCCCACCTCGGCCTCCTGAGTAGCTGAGACTACAGGCTCAAGCCACTTTGTCCAGCTAATTTTTGTATATTTGTGGAGATGGGGTCTTGTCATGTTGCCCAGTCTGGTCTTGAATCCTGGGTTCAAGTGATCCACCCACCTTTGCCTCCCAAAGTGCTGGATTACAGGCATGAGGTACCTCACCCGGCCTGATTCTTTGTTGAAAAAATCATATGCATGTTTAAAGAAAGTGTCATTTCTTTTTTTTTTTTAGAGACAGAGTCTGGCTCTGTCACCCAAGCTGGAGTGCAGTGGCACAATCTTGGCTCACTGCAACCTCCACCTCCCGGGTTCAAGCGATTGTCCTGCCTCAGCCACCCGAGTATCTGGGACTATAGGCATGCACCGGTATGCCCGGCTAATTTTTGTATTTTTAGTAGAGATAGGGTTTCACCATGTTGGCCATACTGGTCTTGAACTCCTGACCTCAGGTGATCCGCCCGCCTCAGCCTCCCAAAGTGCTGGCATTACAGGTGTGAGCCACTGTGCCTGGCCAAGAAAGTATTTCTGCTTCTAGAGTTTCAGGTCCCCTCTCCAGCATTAACCTTTCCTAGCAGTTTCTTGTGTTTCTTTCTAGTAAGCTTGTTTGGCCAAGCTTACATGTATGAGAATACATCTCCCTTTTCAGTATGAAAGGAAACACACCTTTGTGCTTTTTCACGACACTAAATCTTGACTGTTGCTTTGTGTCAGAATGTAAACAGGCTGTAAACCTCTTGTTACTGCATTTCCCTCTATTGCTTTTCACAGATGCTGTGTTTTTATAAATTGAATGTGGCAACCCTGCATCAAGCAAGTCTATAAGCACCATTTTTCCAACAGCACGTGCTCACTTCTGGTCTCTGTCACATTTTGGGAATTCGTATAATATGTTTTCATTATTATTATTATATCTGTCATGGTGATCCAGGTTGATGTTACTATTGTAATTGCTTTGGACTGCACAAACGGTGCCCATGTAAAACATCTATTTGTTTTTATTATTTATTTATTTAGAGACGGGTTCTCTGTTACCCAGGCTGGATGAAATGCAGTGGCCCGATCTTGGCTCACTGCAGCCTCCTCAATCAGGAGTCAAGGATACTCCTGCCTCAGTCTTCCTAGTATCTGGGTCTACAGGTGTGCACCATGCCAGGCTAATTTTTTTATTTTTATGTTTGTAGAGACAGGGGTCTCACTATGTTGCCCAGGCTAGTCTTGAACTCCTGGGCTCAAATGATCCACCTGCATCAGCTTCCCAAAGTGCTCAGATCACAGGAAGAGCCACCTGGCCCAGCCAATTCTAACCTCTTTGCCAGTCCATTCTGGATGGAAGCAGTCCCTCCCCCTCAGAATCCCATTGAATTCTCCATAGTACCAGTCTTTTGGCACTTACCTTTGCAGGAGTAGCTCTTTTGCTCACAAATGTGGTTCCTGTAACTACATTTTAAGCTCATTATTTGGATCATGTAGCATCCAGAATTTTATTCTGCTTTGAATAGCTGCTTCCCCAGGTAGACAGGAAACCAAAATTCTCCTACACAAATTTTGGGGCTGAGGGCGGGGCGCCGTGGCTCACGCCTGTAATCCCAGCACTGGGAGACCGAGCAGGTCGATCACCTGAGGTCAGCCTGGCCAACATGGTGAAACCTGTGTCTACTAAAATACAAAAATTAGGCGGGCGTGGTGGCGGGCGCCTGTAATCCCAGCTACTCGGGAGGCTGAGGGAGAATCGTTTGAACCCGGGAGGCGGAGGTTGTAGTGAGCTAAGATCGCACCACCGCACTCCAGCCTGAGCGACAGAGCAAGACTTCGTCTCAAAAAAATAAAAATAAAAAAATAAAAAAATTTGGGGGTTGAAGGTTGGATGATACTAACTCATGCAAACCCCAAACCCTGCCTTTCTTCCCTTTCCAGGTGGCAAGAGGGCTTTTCAGATCAGTGATACATCCGCTGATTCTAGTGTTTTCCACCCTAGTATTCAAGCCTTTGGGGGTCCAAACAAATAGAGAACAAGAGATCAGGATCTCTAAAGGTCTAGAAAAACCCTGGGCCACTTCCATTTTGTGAGGTTCTCAGCATACTGAAAACTGAAGATGTGCTAAGAGTGGGTTACTAAAATGGTGGCGTATCTTAAACCTTTCCATGGCACCATCCTTTCTCTCGTCCTGTCATCCCTGTATCTCTCTGCCCTGACACCAAATCTCACTTCAGGAAACATAAATTGAAAGTTCAAATAACCTCGGATTATATTATTCTGGACTGTGTGTTATGCTGGGCGACGAGGCTGCGCAGGCTCCTGGCCGAGCCATGACTCTGCAGGAACTGCGGCGCCGGCTCACACAGCGCGGAGCAGCGCACGCCAGACCGGCCCGGCGCTCGCGCTGGGTTCTGCTCACGCCCGTAGGGGCCCGCGTTCGCTGCAACGGGCCCTCCTTGATGGCCGATCGTCGAACTCCTACCCCTTCTGCCGGCTGCCGTTTGCCCCGTCAGCGAAGGGCGCGCGATGCGTCTCGGCTCCAGGAACCAGACGGGTGAGGGCTACTGGGGGTTGGGATGGAACGCCCCGAAGGCACCACAGCCACCGACGCGGGAACGCCTGTTAAGCCAGCCCCGCCCCGGGACGCGCGCGCCCGGCGGTCTCGATCCAGCGTGGCCCGCCCCTCACCTCCCGCCCAACCAACAGCCACTTCCTGCCTCACTCCCGGCCAATCTTCACACTCCACGAAGAATAGCCGTAGGGGGTGTATGGCACGGTGCGTAGAGCGATGTCCACGCCGGCCAACCGGATGTCGGGGCTTGCGCGGGAGGGCGGGACTTGGCGCCGGCTGTGGCTACTCAGGGGCCAGGGGCGGGCACGGGGCCGGGCTTCGTGCGGTGGGGCTCGCTCGCGCGGCAGCGGTGGCCGAGGCCTCTTGGTTCTGCGGCACGTGACGGTCGGGCCGCCTCCGCCTCTGTCTTTACTGCGGCGCGGGGCAAGGTGTGCGGGCGGGAAGGGGCACGGGCACCCTCGCGGTCCCCGGGAGGCTAGAGGTGAGAGGGGAGACCTGAGCGCGTCCTCGGGCCTGTGAGGACCCCGGGGGGCTGGGAGCGCCTCTGCGGCTGAGGGGTCGGGCGTGGCCGGCGACTGAGGGGTCGGGCTGGCTCTTGAGGGCCCAGGCCCTGACCGACGCGCCCGCCGTGAGCGAGGAGGCCCGAATCCGGGCCTCTTTGGTTGGGTCGCGGGCCCAGGCCGCGCTGCCGGGGTCGGGAGGCGTGGCAGGTGGCCCGACAGCCTTCTTTGACCTCTGGGAAAACTGACTTATTCGTATGGCTTTGCTTCTAGGGCTTTCTTAGGCCTCTTTGCCGGCTGCCTGGGCAGCCGCGAGGTGGGCTGGAGTAACTGGGTAAAAGTATAGGGCGGAATCGGGCCTACTAGGTACCCCTAGTAGTAGGGAAGGGTGGTATTAGACCGAGAGGGAATGTTTAGGACTAGCGTTACAGTTTAATATTTGAAAATCCAAGGCGGAGACTGGACCCTAGTTCCCTGAAGAAAAGGGGGAATGTACCAGAAGGAGAACACGCAGTGTTGAGAAACTTAGCAGTTACAGCACCTATTCTGGAGGCGAGTAATCCAGTTGGAGAGGGACAGGGCGTTAAAAGCAGGAAAGCACCCGAAAGCTCATCTAGTGCATCTCTTTCTACAGTGGAGGCCTAGAGGTATGAAATGACTGGCCCAAGGTCATGCGATTAGTTTAATGATGGTGCTGGGATTATAGTTCAGGGATAGGCCGTGCAGTGGTTAACGTTAAGGCCCTGGCTCAAGTCTTTCGTTGGTCATTGGTTGCTCTGTCAACTTCGGCAGTTTTCTTACCCTTTGTGCCCCCGTTCTTGTCAAGTAATGGATATGATAATACCTGATGGATTTGTGAGGATTAAATTAAGATATGTATACAATAAGACAGGGAAGTCCGACATTTAGTAACTGCTCGATAATCATTGCAATACATTATTATAATCTGAATGCCTTTAGACCAATACACTGCCATGCTAGTGAACTGGTTCAGTCCTGTTTCGCAGGACCTGAAGTCACAGTTATGGTGATGGAAGAAACCGGGCATTGTGTATTACTGCTGGGCGTGACACAAGTGATTGCTGGTTGAGGGAAGTTAAACTGAGCTTAATATTAAAAGATTGAGAGGACAAGATGAACCATGATTAAGTCTTTTTATCTCTGATTTAGGAAATGGAAGATTTTGCTTAATTTTTTAATAAGTAGATTTTTTTAAGGGGGAAGAATTTTATTGATCTTTAAAATCATTCTGTATCTCAGTCTTTTCCCAACATTGTTTGAGTGTCATGAATAGAATCAACTGCCATATTGGTCAACTGTTGTACATTTGGTATAATTATACTTAGAGCAAAGGTAAAGGACTTATGTGGGAGTTCTCCTTTGCGTCAACCAGGTTGCACAAACAAGCCAGGTAACTGGATCGTGAGAATGCTCGAGTGAACTGTGTGTGGGGGTCAGTGTTGCACAACAGAAATTTTCTGATTTATCTGCAGATGGGTGTCAGCATTCCCCGACACCTTACTATCTTTACTCCCCAGTTCATTTAGCACATTATCTTCTCAGGGCTACAAGGGATAAGTGTTTTGACAGAAGTTGCTGCCGTTTTGGCAATCACACTATTGCATCGTTTTAGTTAGAGTTCTTTTTCCCTGGAAGACAGCTTAAGGGGATGAAGTGGCAGTTGGTGAGCATGAATTGCAGGCTCGTGAAACTTGATTTGTGTGCCCAGTGTGGTAGCCTTTTTTTTTTTTTTTTTTTTTTTTAAGACGGAGTCTCGCTCTTTCACTCAGGCTGGAGTGCAGTGGCGCGATCTCGCTCGCTGCAAGCTCCGCCTCCCGAGTTCACGCCATTCTCCTGCCTCAGCCTCCCGAGTACCTGGGACCACAGGCGCCCGCCACCACGCCCTGCTAATTTTGTTTTTGTATTTTTAGTAGAGACGGGGTTTCACCGTGTTAGCCAGGATGGTCTCAATCTCCTGACCTCATGATCCGCCCACCTCGGCCTCCCAAAGTGCTGGGATTACAGGCGTGAGCCACCGCGCTCGGCCCAGTGTGGTAGCTTTTGTCCCACTTTGGTTTTCGTAACTTCCAAATAGGAATGAGAAGTCTCCTGGGTGCCTCACCTTTAGGGGGCAATTGGGAGGGACAGATAAAATGGTGAACATGAAACTACTTTAAAAAGTGTAATGAATTGGCTGGGCATGGTGGCTCTCACGCCTGTGGTTCGAGCACTTTGGGAGGCTGAGGTGGGCGGATTACTTGAGGCCAGGAGTTGGTAACCAGCCTCGCCGACATGGTGAAACCCTGTCTCTGCTAAAAATACAGAAAATTAACCTCCAGCTACTCGGGAGGCTGAAGCAGGAGAATCACTGAACCTGGAAAGCGGAGGTTGCAGTGAGCGGAGATGGTGCCATTACACTCCAGCCTGGGTGACAGAGTGAGACTCCATCTCAGAAAAAAAAAAAAAAAAGGTGTAATGAACTGTGCAAATAGAATACGCCGTTCATAATAACTCCTATGAAACAATAAAAGTACCTAAACAGTTAAAACCTGTACAGCTTTTGGTAAAACTTGTCAGGAAAGTCCTGGTTTAATTCTTTGTTACTCCAACAGATGTACTTTTTAAAAATGTTTTGAGACAGAGTCTCCCTCTCAGGCTGGAGTACAGTGGTGTGATCTTGGCTCACTGCAACCTCTGCCTCCTGAGTTCAAGCAATTCTCCTGCCTCAGCCTCCCAAGTAGCTGGGACTACAGGTGCCCACCACCACGCCCGGCCCGGTCTATTCTATTTTAGTAGAGACGGGATTTCACCGGGTTGTCCAGGCTGGTTGCCAACTCCTGAGCTCAGGCAGTCCGCCCACCTCCCCCTCCCAAAGTGCTGGGATTACAGGTGTGAGCCACCGCGCTCAGCCTTACTTATTTTTTTTATAGACAAGGTCTTGCTCTGTCATCAGGCTGGAGTGCAGTGGCGTGGTTATTGCTCACTGCAGTCTCAAACTCCTGCTGTTATTGGCTCAAGTGATCTTCCTGCCTCAGTCTCCTGAGTAGCTGGATCTACAGGCGGATGACGCTACTCTCAGCTAATTTTTTTTTTTTTTTTTTTTTTTTCTCCCATAGATACTTCGCTTTGTTGCCCAGGCTGGTCTCAAACTCCTGAGCTCAAGCGATCATCCTGCTTCCTCCAACTCCCAGAGTTCTGGGATTACACGCGTGAGCCACGATGCCAACCAGGAGACCAGAAATTAAGCTCAGCTTTCTTTCTCTCCCTTCTTCCCTCCCTCCCTCCTTTCCTTCCTTCCTTCTTTTTTAAAACTTTGTGGTATCTGTTTGTGAATTGCTTATTTTACTAAGCATATTGTCTTCAAGGTTCATCCATGTTATAGCCGGTGATGGGATTTCCTTCCTTTTTGAGGTTGAATAGTATTCCATTGTATGCCTATACCACATTTGGTTTAATCATTCATCCATTGATGGACATTTGGGTTGCTTCTGACTCTTGGCTGTTGTGAGTAGTACTGCTGTGAACACGGGTCTGCAAATATCTCTGAAACTCTGCTTTCTTTTTCTGTTTGTTTGTTTGTTTGAGGCAGTCTTACTCTGTTGCCCAGGCTTGAATGCAGTGGTGCCATCACAGCTCACTTTATTTTTTATTTTTTTGAGACAGTCTCACTCTGTCAGCCAGGCTGCAGTGCAGTGGCGTGATTTCAACTCACACTGCAAACTCCACTTCCCGGGTTCAAGCTATATTCTCCTGCCTCAGCCTCCCGAGTAACTGGGATTACAGGCATCTGCCACCTCGCCCGGCTAATTTTGTGTTTTTAGTAGAGACAAGGTTTCTCCATGTTGGTCAGGCTGGTCTTGAACTGCCGACCTCAGGTGATCCACCTGCCTCGGCCTCCCAAAGTGCTGTGATTACAGGTGTGAGCCACCATGCCCAGCCTGCGCAGCTAATTTTTGTATTTTTAGTAGAGACAGGGTTTTGCCATGTTGGCCAGGCTGGTCTCGAATTCCTGACCTCAGATGATCTGCCTGCCTTGGACTCCCAAAGTACTGGGATTATTGGCGTGAGCCACCACCCCTGGCGTATTTTTTTTTTTTTTTTTTTTTTGAGGTGGAGTCTCTGTGGCCCAGGCTGGAGTGCAGTGGCGCCATCTCGGGTCACTGCATCCTCCGCCTCCCAGGTTCAAGCGATTCTCCTCCCTCAGCCTCCTGAGTAGCTGCGGCTACAGATGTGCGCCACCACGCTCGGCTAATTGTGTTTTAGTAGAAATGGAGTTTCATCATGTTTCCCTGGCTGGTCTCGAACTCCTGAGCTCAGGCAGTCTACCAGCCTCCCAAAGTGCTAGGATTACTCCTACCTTAGCCTTCTGAGTAGCTGGCACAACAGGTGTGTGCTACCATACCTGGCTAAATTTTTCTTTTTTTGATTTTTTGTAGAGACAGGATCATGGTTTTTTTTGTTTTTTTTTTTTTTGTATAGACAGGGTCGGGCTATGTTTATGTTGGCCAGGCTGGGAAATAAGGTCTTAATAGAGGGAGTTGAAGATTCTTGGGGGAATAGCACGTAGAGCAGCTATAGAGGGAGAGGGTGCTGATTACTAGCTAAAAGACTTAGACATTTTTGCAAACATGGACTCATGATAGTTTTTGGGTGATGAGTCTGTCTTGTTGTAGGGTAGCTTGAAAGAGAAGGAGGAAACTAGAGGCCCTGGTAATATAAGGTAACATTAAATATCCTGATGTCAGTAATGGAGAAGAATGAAAGACTAGGATTGATTGGGTGACTGTGTGGGCAGAGGACATGAGGAAAAAAGGACATCTTGTGTGTGTGTGCACACACATTTCTAGTTGTGTATCTTCTACTTGTTTTCTCCCCCACCTTTTAGCTGTACTTTCTCAGGCCCAAAAATGAAAATCTACCTGCTACCAACCACATCATCTTGTGCATCTGTGTAGCTCAGTTTTTATTTCTTTAGATCTGTGGTCCTCTGTGGAAAGAGAGCCCACTACCACCCAGGACACGTCTAATATAATACACAGGGCACTTACGTGGTTAGAAAATAAGAGATAAGCCGGGTGCGGTGGCTCACTCCTGTAATCCCAGCACTTTGGGAGGCTGAGGCGGGCAGATCATGAGGTCAAGAGATTGAGACCATCCTGGCCAACACGGTGAAACCCTGTCTCTCTTAAAAATAACAAAAATTAGCTGGATGTGGTGGTGCACACCTGTCATCCCACCTACTTGGGAGGCTGAGGTAGGAGAATCACTTGAACCCAGGAGGCGGAGGTTGCAGTGAGCCAAGATAGTGCCAATGCACTCCAGCCTGGCGATAGAGCAAGACTCCATTTCAGGGGGAAAAAAAAAAAGGAGCTTGTTTTGGCCAGGTGTGGTGGCTCACGCCTGTAATCCTAGCACTTTGGGAGGCTGAGGCAGGTGGATCACCTGAGGTCAAGAGTTCGAGACCAGCCTGGCCAACATGGCGAAACCGTGTCTGTACTAAAAGTACAAAAATTAGCCGGGCATGGTGATGGGTGCCTGTAATCCCAGCTACTCAAGAGGCTGAGGTGGGAGAATTACTTGAACCTGGGAGGCGGCAGTTGCAGTGAGCTGAGATGGTGCCACTGCACTCCAGCCTGGGTGACAGAGGGAGAATCCATCACAAAATAAATAAATAAATAAATAAATAAAATATATAAATTTTAAAAAGTAGCTTGTTCTTAGTTTAATATTCTTGTTGAGTTCTAAAATGCTAATTTGAAAACATGTCTATTGATGATATTTGAGCAACAGTATCCATATTAAGCCTTTAATGTGAGAGGAATTATCTTCTGTGTTAATTATTATTTTTTTGAGACGAACTCTTGCTCTGTCACACAGACTAGAGTGTAGTGGCATGCTCACTGCAACCTCCACCTCCTGGGTTCAAGCAATTCTCCTGACTCAGCCTCCCAAGTAGCTGGGACTACAGGCGCCCGCTATTGCGCCCAGCTAATTTTTGTATTTTTAGTAAAGAAGAGTTTCGCCATGTTGGCCAGGCTGGTCGTGAACTCCTGACCTAGTGATCCACCTGCCTCGGCCTCCCAAAGTGCTGGGATTACAGGCGTGAGCCATGGTGCCCGGCCATCTCTGTTATTTCATTGTAATGTTTTAACAGGTACCCCGTGTAAATTAGTGTGTGAAAGGGCTTTTGTCTGTTGTAAAGCACTTTACAAATGCAAAAGTTTGTTGGCAATTGTATTTGAATGCCCCACATCTGTGTAACCAATCCTCTCTATATGAGGATGTTGTGTATGTTTCAGTTTTATTTTGAAATTTTCTAGAAATGGAATCTTTTAACTGATTTTAGGGAAACCCTTTGATCTCTCTAGGCTGCCTTTCCTTATCGATGAAGTGAAATTAATAAGTTCTTTCTAGCTCTGCGATTTGAAAGCTTTAATTTTAAATGAGAGGGAGGTTAGTGGTCTTCATGAAGTCTGATAGGTGGCAAGACATTTAACTGATTTTGCTCTTTTTATGTGTAGATCAAGATCATGGAAGGGAAGTGGTTGCTGTGTATGTTACTGGTGCTTGGAACTGCTATTGTTGAGGCTCATGATGGACATGATGATGATGTGATTGATATTGAGGATGACCTTGACGATGTCATTGAAGAGGTAGAAGACTCAAAACCAGATACCACTGCTCCTCCTTCATCTCCCAAGGTTTGAAATGGTCTTTGAATCTATTCCTTTTACCTCTTGAGATGATAAAATTATGAAGATAGCCAGGTGCAGGGAAATGTAGTCTCAACTACTCAGGAGGCCTAGGACAGGAGTGTGAGTCCAGCCTTGGCAACACAGGGAGATGATATCTCTAATAAAATATAAAAGAAAAACATCGTGAAGATAAATTTGGAATGTTTTCAAAGGGAAAGCAGAATTCGCTAAAATACTTACTGATCTCTCTGGCAGCCTTTGTCTTGCTAGAGGCCAATTATATGGGTTGAATTTGAAGGCCAGCTATGAAATTTTTGTGACAGTTGAAAGCAAACCAGGAGAATAGATTCTAGGTAAAAAGGCATGTTGCTGAAAATTTAAATTTTTAATTCATTTATGTATTTAATACAGGTTACTTACAAAGCTCCAGTTCCAACAGGGGAAGTATATTTTGCTGATTCTTTTGACAGAGGAACTCTGTCAGGGTAAGTGTTTTCCAGAGAAATATATCTTAGAGGCAAACATTATGTAAATAAGATGGGATAGTAGATTCCTTTTTGGATAGCATCTTATATAGTGAAATGTCTAACTTTATTTTATTTTTTTATTTTTTGAGACAGAATTTCGCTCTTTTGCCTGGGCTGGAGTGCTATGGCGTGATACCGGCTCATTGCCACCTCCATCTCCTGGGTTGAAGTGATTCTCCTGCTTCAGCCTCCCAAGTAGCTGGGATTATAGGCATGTGCCACCATGCTAGCTAATTTGTGTGTGTATTTTTTTTTTTTTTAGTAGAGATGGGGTTTTGACATGTTGGCCAGGCTGGTCTTGAACTCCTGACCTCAGGTGATCCACCTGCCTCAGCCTCCCAAATTGTTGGCATTACAGGCGTGAGCCACCGCACCTGGCATGAAATTTCTAACTTTAATATCTTCAGTGTTAACATCCATGTAGGAAAATAGACTTTTGGAATTTGTGGTTTTTACTTCCACTCCTTTCCCTCCCCCACTCTACCCTATATTTTGTTCTTTGATTGAGGAAAAAAATTTTCTCTTGATGTTAAAACATCAGTGGAATTATCTCATAGGTTTGGTACTTTTTCATATAGGTTTGTGAGTTGAAGATAATGTGTTATCATTAGTTGTGTGACAGATTTAAAGGTTGGAAGTAGAGTGGTTAAATAGGCTAAGAGCAGAATAGGTCCTACTTTTATGAATATTTACATAACTTTCCCTCGCAAGTCAACTGTCATTTTAAGACTGATTTTGGGATTTGTGTTACTTACAGGTGGATTTTATCCAAAGCCAAGAAAGATGATACCGATGATGAAATTGCCAAATATGATGGTGAGAATTCCATTTGGTTTAGATATAATAGCAGATAGAGGTTTGACATGTCTCCATGGCATTTCCTAAGACTAGTTTAAAAGGGAAATAGTAAGCTTTAAGGTTTTTCCAGCCGGGTGCGGTGGCTCACGCCTGTAATCCCAGCACTTTGGGAAGCCAAGGCAGGCGGATCACGAGGTCAGGAGATCGAGACCATCCTGGCTAACACAGTGAAACCCCGTCTCTACTGAAAATACAAAAAATTAGCTGGGCGTGGCGGCGTGCATCTGTAGTCCCAGCTGCTGGGGAGGCTGAGGTAGGAGAATGGTGTGAACCCGGGAGGCGGAGCTTGCAGTGAGCCGAGAACGCGCCACTGCACTCCAGCCTGGGCAACAGAGCGAGACTCCGTGTCAAAAAAAAAAAAAAAAAAGATTTTTTCATGGAAGTTTTGCCACCTTTGTGTGTTGCCTAATATTTATTTTATTTTATTTTATTTAAGGTTCAGGGGTGCATGTGTAGCCTTATATTTAATAGGATTAGATCTGTTTAATCACCTGTGCTACTGAATGTTGGAAATAGGTCATTTCTAGACAGTAGTATAATACATTACAGTTTTAAAAAGCCATATCCTAATAATATTTGCCAAATAAAGTGTGTTTATTTATTATTTATTTACTTTTTTTGAGACGGAGTCTTACTCTTGCCACCCAGGCTTCTGGAATAGAGTGGCGTGATCTTGGCTCACCACAACCTCTGTTTCTTGGGTTCAAGCAATTTCCTGCCTCAGCCTACCGAGTACCTGGGATTACAGGTGCCCATCACCACGCCCGGCTAATTTTTGTGTTTTTATTAGAGATGGGGTTTCACCATGTTGGCCAGGCTGGTCTCGAACTCCTGACCTCCAGTGATCCGCCCGCCCTCAGCCTCCCTAAGTGCTGGGATTACAGGTGTGAGCCACCACGGCTGCCCCAGTATAATATATTTATGCAACTAGGAGGTGTTTTTTTTTTTTGTTTTTTTTTTTTTTTGGCATTTAAAGGACCTTCGGAGGTAGAGTTAAGCAGTGGAACTTTTTTGTGTTGTCCTGTAGGAAAGTGGGAGGTAGATGAAATGAAGGAATCAAAGCTTCCAGGTGATAAAGGGCTTGTATTGATGTCTCGGGCCAAGCATCATGCCATCTCTGCTAAACTGAACAAGCCCTTCCTGTTTGACACCAAGCCTCTCATTGTTCAGTAAGTGAAATGCTTGTTGGATAAAACCTTTCTACAAAGGGTAATCTTAGAAGACATTATACAACTTTTACTCTATGTTAAAAAATTATGAGATTATATAAATGGTGGTAGGGATTTTTGGGTGAATTTAAACACCTTGTAATTAATAGTTTTTCCTGCCTAATGCATTATTTTGAAAGAAACTGGTTACTCATTTTCCTGACTCTAAATAACTTGTAGATTTTGCAGAACAAATTTACTGGAAATCTGCATTAATGTTCAATTTAATTTTATTTATTTTTGTGGGATTTGATAACTATTCAAAAACAATAGAAGATGGAATCCTTTGTAAGGGTAAACATTTGACCTATGATAAAACATGACCAAGATGAGGGAGAGAGGAAATACGTTAAGAGAGTTTCGATCTTTCAAAATGTCATACAGTTTTCTACTTTTCTCTCTGATATTAGGTATGAGGTTAATTTCCAAAATGGAATAGAATGTGGTGGTGCCTATGTGAAACTGCTTTCTAAAACACCAGAACTCAACCTGGTATGTAATTCCTATTTCTGGAATGTGGCTGGACACCCACTATTACCTTGTAAGAATTTTGTAATTGGGCCGGGTGCGGTGGCTCACGCCTGTAATCCCAGCTCCCAGCACTTTGGGAAGCCAAGGCAGGCGGATCCACGAGGTCAGGAGATCGAGACTATCTGGCTAACATGGTGAAACCCCATCTCTACTAAAAATACAAAAAATTAGCTGGGGGTGGTGGTGGGCACCTGTAGTCCCAGCCAATGGGGAGGCTGAGGCAGGAGAATGGCGTGAACCTGGGAGGCGGAACTTGCAGTGAGCCAAGATCGCGCCAGTGCACTCTAGTCTGGGCGACAAAGCGAGACTCCGTCTCAAAAAAAAAAAAAAAAAAGAATTTTGTAATAATTCTGAAAATAAAGGCTTCCTACCCTGCTGTTTAACTCTTTTGATGAGTTGGGAATATTGACTTTGACACTAACATGCTTTTTATTCGAAGTGTAAATTACAAAGTTGTTACCAACTGTTTTTATCTGAATTTCTGGTTTTGCTTCTGTGTAAGTTTTAGTTTTAGCAAGCTTCTTTTTTTGTTTTATGAGGAAGCAATAACTGTCTAGATGTGTGCATTACTTTTTTTTTAGACACTTAAATGTTATTTTAAATTTACTGATGATTGCTGGTTATTCCTTTTTACTAAACAAACTTGTAGTTAGCTTTTCCTTTAACTGTCACTAATATATTTGGAATTTTATAAGAGGAATTATCATACGCTTTTGAAACGTTGCTTTTGAACACTTTGACTACAGTGACTTCAAATAATCCTTTTTTGTTTCTGAAGGATCAGTTCCACGACAAGACCCCTTATACGATTATGTTTGGTCCAGATAAATGTGGAGAGGACTATAAACTGCACTTCATCTTCCGACACAAAAACCCCAAAACGGGTATTTATGAAGAAAAACATGCTAAGAGGCCAGATGCAGATCTGAAGACCTATTTTACTGATAAGAAAACACATCTTTACACACTAAGTAAGAAAAAGCATTAGTTTGGGGGCTTATGGTATTACATATATATCATCCATTTAATTTAAAGATCGTATATCTGGCCGGGCACTGTGGCTCACGCCTGTAATCCTAGCACTTTGGGAGGCCGAGATGGGCAGATCACCTGAGATCAGGAATTCGAGAACAGTCTGGCCAAAATGTTGAAACTCCATCTCTACTAAAAATACAAATACTAGCTAGGCGTGGTGGCGCACGCCTGTAACCCCAGCTAGTTGGGAGGCTGAGGCAGGGAGAATTGCTTGAACCTGGGAGGGAGCCAACATCATTGTGCCACAGCATTCCAGCCTGGGCGACAGTGAGACTCCATCTCAAAAAAAAAAAAAAGGCTGGGTGCGGTGGCTCACGCCTGTAATCCCAGCACTTTGGGAGTCCGAGGCTGGTGGATCACAAGGTCAGGAGATCAAGACCATCCTGGCTAACACGGTGAAACCCCATCTCTACTAAAAATACAAAAAAATTAGCCGGGCGTGGTGGTGGGCACCTGTAGTCCCAGCTACTCGGGAGGCTGAGGCAGGAGAATGGCGTGAACCTGGGAGGTGGAGCTAGCAGTGAGAGCCGAGATCGCGCCACTGCACTCCAGCCTGGGAGACAGAGCAAGACTCCGTCTCAAAAAAAAATATCTGGAGAGTACCCCAGCCTCCAAATAAGAAGAATCTCAGCCTAGTATGGTTGCTCATGCGTGTAATCCCAGCACTTTGGGAGGCCGAGGTGGGTGGATCACTTGAGGTCAGGCATTCGAGACCAGCATGGCCAGCATGGTAAAACCCCGTCTGTACTAAAAATACAAAAATTAGCTGGGCGTGGTGTCGAGTAGCTGGTGTAATCCTAGCTACTCGGGAGGCTGAGGCAGCAGAATTACATTAACCCAGGAGGCAGAGGTTGCAGTGAGTCGAGGTTGTATCACTGCACTCCAGCCTGGGCGACAGAGGAAGATTCTGTCCCCTCTCCACGAAACAAAAGAATCTCTTCACTTTATTATCTTAGTTGGGAAATGACTTTAATTTGTCAGCATTAAAAGAAGCTTCTTGGCCAGGTATGGTGGCCCACACCTGTAATCCTAACACTTCGGGAGGCTGAATCAGATGGATTGCTTGAGTCCAGGAGTTCCAAACCAGCCTGACAACATAGTCAGACCCCGTCTCTAAAAAATATTGAGAAATTAACTGAGTATAGTGGCATGTGCCTATAGTTTCAGTTACTCAGGAGGCTGAGGTAGGAGGATTGCTTGAGCCCAGGAAGTCGAGACTGTAGTGAGCCATGATCTTGCCACTGCACTGTAGCCTGGGTGACAAAGTGAGATGCTGTCTCAAAAAAACAAAAAACCCAAAAAATTTCTTTTCCACAGGAACTGAGGTTCGAGATAATTTTAAGAATAGAATAGGTATTTTGGGCTGGGCACGGTGGCTCATGCCTATAATCCCAGCACTTTGGGCAGCCGAGGTGGGCGGATCACCTGAGGTCAGGAGTTTAAGACCAGCCTGGCCAACATGGTGAAGCCCCGTCTCTACTAAAAATACAAAAATTAGCCGGGCATGGTGGAGGGTGCCTGTAATCCCAGCTACTCGGGAGGCTGAGGCAGGAGAATTGCTTGAACCCGGGAAGCAGAGGTTGCAGTGAGCCAGGTTGTGACACTGCACTCCAGCCTGGGCGACAGGAAGACTCTGTCTCAAAAAAAAAAAAAAAAAATTGGTATTTTTTTGCTGGACATGGTGGCTCACGCCTGTAATCCCAGCACGATGGGAGGCTGAGGCGAGCAGATCACTTGAGGTCAGGTGTTCAAGACCAGCCTGGCCAATATGGTGAAACCTCGTCTCTGCTGAAAATACAAAAATTAGCTGGGCAGGGTGGTGGGCGCCTGTAATCCCAGCTACCCAGGAGGCTGAGGCAGGAGAATTGCTTGAACCCGGGAGGCGGAGGTTGCGGTGAGCCAAGGTCATGCCGTTGCACTCCAGCCTGGGCAACACAGTGAGACTCCATCCCCCACTCCAAAAAAAAAAAAAGGTCTTTTTTTTGTATCCTATAAAGAGCTTTGCTGATCTACCTAATTTCTTCCTTTTTTTTTTTTTTTTTGTTAAGAAATGTTGAATAATAGAATAAGTTATATGTATAATTATACATAAATTCAATGAAAATAGTTTTTCAGAAGTATCTTGTAGTTGAACTTCTTTGGATGCTCCAATACCTTGACAATTGACAATTGAATTGAATCATTTTGATACAGGGTTTTTTTTTGGTTTGTTTGTTTATTGAAGCTTTTCCTGCTAGTTTGAGATCATAAATAGGCATGCCTCTTTCTGAAGAATATAATAACCTTTTTTTTTTTTTTTTTTTTGAGATGGAGTTTCACTCTTGTTCCCCGGGCTGGAGTGCAATTGTGTGATCTTGGCTCACCACAACCTCTGCTTCTTGCGTTTAAGCGATTCTCCTGCCTCGGCCTCCCAAGTAGCTAGCTGGGATTACAGGCATGTGCCACCATGCCTGGCTAATTTTTTTTTTTTTTTTTAGTAGAGATGGGTTTTCTCCATGTTGGTCAGGCTGGTCTCAAACTCCCGACCTCAGGTGATCTGCCCGCCTCAGCCTCCCAAACTGCTGGGTTATAGGCGTGGGCCCCCGCTCCCGGATTGCCTTTTTAATTTTTTTGAGGCGGAGTGTTGCTCTGTCACCCAGGCGGAAGTGCAGTGGCGTGATCTTGGCCTACCTCTGCCTCCCGGGTTCAAGCGATTCTCTTGCCACAGCCTCCTGAGTAGCTGGGATTACAGGCTTGTGCCACCATGCCCAGCTAATTTTTCTTTTTTTCTTTTTTTTTTTAATTATTATTATTTTTTTCCAGCTAATTTTTCTGTTTCACCATGTTGGCCAGGCTGGTCTCAAACTCCTGACCTCAAGTGATCTGCCCACCTCAGCTCCCGAAAGTGCTGGGATTACAGGTGTGAGTCACTGTACCCAGCCTAGAATATAACAACCTTGTTTTCTTTTTTTTGTGACGGAGTCTTGCTTTGTCATCCAGGCTGGAGTGCAGTGGCACCATCTTGGCTCACTGCAGCCTCCGCCTCCCGGGTTCCAGTGATTCTCCCATCTCAGCCTCCCCAGTAGCTGGGATTACAGGCACACACCACCATGTCCAACTAATTTTTGTATTTTTAGTAAAGCCTTGTTGGCCAGGCTGATCTCGAACTCTTGGCCATCTGTTGATCCGCCCACCTCGGCCTCCCAAAGTGCTAGGATTAGAGGCGTGAGCCACTGAGCCCGGCTTAACCTTTTTTTGTTATTTCCAAAAGTAATACATATTTAAGGTATAGAAATTCAGAAGCCATAAATAAGCAAAAAGAAAACAAAGCGAAGGAGAGGGGTTGAAGACAAGTTGGTTAATTGGTACAGAAATAAGGTAGAAGGAATAAATTCTAATATTTGATAGTACAGTAGAGAAATTATAGTTAGAACAATTTATGATATGTTTCAGAAGAGCTGGAAGAGAATTGTAATCTTCCCAATACAAAGAAAAAGTAAATGGAGCCAGGTGCAGTGGCTCAGGCATATAATTCCTGCGCTTTTGGGAGGCTGAGGCAGGAGGATCACTTGAGGCCAGGAGTTCTAGACCAGCCCGGGCAGCATAGTGAGACCTTGTTCCTACAAAAAAACAATTGTTCAGGCTTGGTAGCATGTACCTATAGTCCCAGGTGCTCGGGAGGCTGTGTGGATCCCTGGAGTCCAGGATTTCGAGATCGCAGTGATCTATGATTGGGCCACTGCACTCCAGCATGGGTCACAGAATGAGACTCTGTCTCTATAAAATAAAAAGAAAGAAAAGGTAAATGTTTAAGGTTACAGATATTTCAATTACTGTGATTTGTTTTTTTTGTTGTGTTTTTTTTGTTTTTTTTTTTTGAGATGGGAGTCTCGCTCTGTTGCCCAGGCTGGAGTGCAGTGGCCTGATCTCAGCTCACTGCAACTTCTGCCTTCCGGGTTCAAGCGATTCTCCTGCCTCAGTCTCCCGAGTAGTTGGGACTACAGGCATGCGCCACCATGCCCGGCCAATTTTTTTGTGTGTTTAGTAGAGTCGGGGTTTCACCACGTTGGTCAGGCTGGTCTCGAACTCCCAACCTCAAATGATGGGCCTGCCTCAGCCTCCCAGAGTGCTGGGATTATAGGCATGAGCCACTGGGCCCGTCCAATGACTGTGATTTGGTCATTACACATTATATACACGTATCAAAATATCACACGTACCCCGAAAATATGTACAAGTACGATATGTCAATAAAAACATACACAAAGAAGTCACTTAAAATTATCTTAAGCATCAGCATTGTGATATATATTTGTCAATACGTGTATATACACATATACAACTTTACGTGTTATATCTAACTTTTTTATTTTTATTTATTTTTTTTGAGACGGAGTCTCGCTCTGTTGCCCAGGCTGGAGTGCACTGGTGCGATCTCCGCTCATTGCAGACTCCGCCTCCCGGATTCACGCCATTCTCCTGCCTCAGCCTCCTGAGTAGCTGGGACTACAGGTGCCCGCCACCATGCTGGGCTAATTTTTTGTATTTTTAGTAGAGAGGGGTTTCACTGTGTTAGCCAGGATGGTCTCGATCTCCTGACCTCGTGATTCGCCCGTCTCAGCCTCCCAAAGTGCTGGGATTACAGGTGTGAGCCACTGCGCCCGGCCTTTTTTTATTTGAGACAGAAACGCTGCAATCTCCACCTCCCAGGTTCAAGCGATTCTTGTGCCTTAGCCTCCCAAGTAGTTGGGTTTACAGGTGTGCACCAACATGCCCACCTAGTTTTTGTATTTTTAGTAGAGACAGGGTTTCACCATGTTGGCCAGGCTGGTCTCGAACTCCTGGCCTCAAGTGATCCACCTGCCTTAGCCTCCCAAAGTGCTGGGATTATAGGCATGAGCCACCACACCCAGCCCTAACTTTCTCAACAACAAAAGAGTGTGAAGTTCTTCCTCACAAAAATACTCATTTTCATTATCACTGACACAGCAGCATAGGATTCCTTGTTTGGATGTGCTGTAACTCAATCTCCCGTGTATTAGATATCTAGGTGTGGAATCTGGGCTTTAATATACATCACACTTAAGATGCTTTTATGGGGCCCATGTGGCTGGGCACGGTGGCTCACACCTGTAGCCTTAACACCTTGGGAGGCTGAGGTTGGGCAGATTGCCTGAGCTCAGGAGTTTGAGACCAGCCTGGGCAACATTGCAAAACCCCGTCTCTACTTAAAATACAAAAAGTTAGCTGGGCGTCGTGGCACGGGGCTGCCTGTAGTTCCAGCTACTGCGGAGGCTGAGGCAGGAGAATCACTTGAACCTGAGAGGCGGGCGTTGCAGTTAACCGAGATCACACCACTGCACTCCAGCCTGGCAGACAAAGTGAGACTCTGTCTCAAAAAACTAAAATTTAAAAAATGCTTTTATAGATTTAAAATTGTTTTTTCATTCTCCATGAGAGTTAAAAAGTAGAAAGTAGAATCATGAGTGGACATGCGTTTTAATAAAATAGAAGTTTGTGTAATTTCAGTAACGTGGTAATAATACCAGCTCTATTAAAAATGAAGAAATGGACCTTTTGTACTGGGAAGTAGTTATAAGTCCATGTATTTGTCTTCTCACTGGTGTATGTGTGTAAGCCCAATAATTGTGTTGGTTTATGTAGTTTCTTGATTTTTTTTTTTTTTTTTTTTTTTAGTGTCTATAAGTAAAGTCTTTGGTGTTAAAGATTTTAACTATCATTTGCTGTAATTCTTAGAAACCTGAGGAACTAAGCATTTATGTTTTGTGCATAAGGAAATGGGCGTTAACTTGCCCAAGACCCCAAGAGCCAGGCATTGTTCTTACCCCAAAGCCTCAGGTCATACTTCTGCTGTTTCATGTTTCATGTTAGAAGTCATGATCTTTTGTATTATCGTAAAGGGAGCTTGGAAAATTAAGTACTTTTAATTCCATTTAATGTTTTTTTTCAGTCTTGAATCCAGATAATAGTTTTGAAATACTAGTTGACCAATCTGTGGTGAATAGTGGAAATCTGCTCAATGACATGACTCCTCCTGTAAATCCTTCACGTGAAATTGAGGACCCAGAAGACCGGAAGCCCGAGGATTGGGATGAAAGACCAAAAATCCCAGATCCAGAAGCTGTCAAGCCAGATGACTGGTGAGTCTTGGGGACCTGTCTTCAAGTGTAAGGGAGCATTTCATGTATTCCATGTGGCTTGAACAACCAAATGTTGGTTGAGTAAGCTCTGATAATTTCAGTAATCCACGATGCAGTCTAATCTGTAGGGAAAATATAGAGTACTATAGCTGGAAAGGGGCCATAATGTCATCATCTGGATTGACTCACCATTTTATAAGCCACAGAATGCCACGCTTGATAGAGTTTGTCTGTGGTGACACTGTTGGTTTGTGGCAGAATCTCAGGTCCTTTAACCTGGCTACTCCAGGGCGTCTGTGAACTCACATTTAAAGCCGAAGTACTGAAATGTTAAATTTTAATTTGAAAAATAACCTTTTTCCTATTTAAACAATACTCAATTCTCTGCTCTGGGTTGGGCGGTGGAATACAAAGCCACAAGGACACCACCATCTGCCTACACAGAGCTTGAAGTCCAGTTGTGAGGCATGATGTTGGCATGTGGTATATTGTAAGGATTCATGAGAAGGTGCCACAGGAGACCAGAGCACCAGGTGTACCTAAACCAGGTATGGTTTCTTGGAGCAAGGCAAATCAGATTGAGACTTGGCAGTGAGGTGAGAGTTAAGGAGTTGGTGAATACGGAAAGGGGTTTCTGATTGAAGAATGTGATATGCAGAAGTAGAGGAGCAGCAACGAGCTTGATGTGCCAGGGAGAAATTACATGGCCTTTTATGTAGGGTGCACATTGAAGAGTAAGGAGAAATGAAGATAGCTGGGGCTGTATTCTTGTATATGGCTGTCTTTGAACTTGCAACTTCATACAGTGACTCCAGAAATGTCAGAAAGTGAACAAAGAAATTCTTACCCTTTGTAAGAGTATCCTTCTATGCTTAGCAGTTAAATTCTAGATGATCTTTTTCCTCCTTGAAAGGTAAGGTACATATAACTGAACTTTTGTACTGCACTAGTATAAATGCCAAGTTTATTTGTATATTTGGTGTATATTAGATTTGGACTTAGCCTTGTTCGGTATTATATTCCTTAACTAGCTTTATCACCTAAGAAGGCCCCTGTACCCATTAAGCGGCCACTCCCTGTTTCCTCCCCCAACTCCCAGCAACCACTAACCTGCTTTCTGCCTCTCTACATTTGTCCACTTTGTATATTTCATATAAAACGGAATCCTACAGTATGTGGCTTTCTCTGTCCAGTTTCTTTCATTTAGCACAGTGTTTTCCAGGTTTATCTGTGTTGAAGCATGTATCAGTACTGCTTTCCTTTTTATGATTGAATAAATTCTACTGTTTTGATAATGCCACATTTTATTTATCCATCCTTTGGTAGACATTTAGGTTGTTTGCTCCTTTTTGTCTGTGATTATGAATAATGCTGCTATGGATGTTCATGTACTGGTTTTTATATAAATATGCTTTTTCTTTTCTTGCTTTTTTTTTTTTTTTTTTTTTTTTTTTTGAGATGGAGTGTAGCTCTGTCGCCCAGGCTGGAGTGCAGTGGCGCCATCATGGCTCACTGCAACCTCTGTCTCCTGAGTTCAAGTGATTCTCCCACCCTAGCCTCCCAAGTAGCTGGGATCACAAGCGCATGCCACCACGCCCAGCTAATTTTTGTATTTTTAGTAGAAACAGGGTTTTACCATGTTGGTCGGGCTGGTCTCAAATCTCCTGACCTCAGGTGATCTACCTGCCTCAGCCTCCCAAAGTGCTGGGATTACAGGCGTGAGCCACCATACCTGGCCTCTTTTCTTTAGACATGGTCTCTGTGTTGCCCAGGTGGGAGTGCAGTGGTACGGTCACGGCTCACTGCAGCCTCCACCTTCTGGGGTCAAGCGATCCTCTCCCGCTTTAGCTTCCCAAGTAGCTGGGACTGCAGGTATGCACCCCTAGCTAATTTTTATGGGTTTTTTGTTTGTTTGTTGAGACAGAGTCTCGTTTTGTCACCCAGGCTGGAGTGCAGTGGCACGATCTCGGCTCACTGCAACCTCTGCCTCCCGGGTTCAAACAATTCTTGTGCCTCAGCCTCCCAAGTAGCTGGGACTACAAGCGTGCACCACTGCACTCGTGCCTCAGCCTCCAAGTAGCTGGGACTACAAGCGCGCGCTACTACAAAAAATACTTGTATTTTTAGTAGAGATGGGATTTCACCATATTGGCCAGGATGGTCTCAAAATTCTGATGTCAAGTGATCTACCAGCATCGGCCTCCCAAAGTTCTGGGATTACAGGCGTGTGCCACTGTGCCTGGCTGTGCATGTTTTTTCTTTTTTTTTTTTTTTGAGATGGAGTTTTGCTCTTGTCGCCCAGGCTGGAGTGCAGTGGCGCGATCTTGGCTCACTGCAACCTCTGCCTCCCAGTTTCAAGTGATTCTCCTGCCTCAGCCTCCTGAGTAGCTGGGATTTGAGGCATGTGCCACCACACCCGGCTAATTTTGTATTTTTAGTAGAGATAGGGTTTCTCCATGTTGGTCAGGCTGGTCTCAAACTCCCAACCTCAGGTGATCTGCCCACCTTGGCCTCCCAAAGTGTTGGGATTACAGGCATGAGCCACTGCACCTGGCTTAATTTTTGTATTTTTTAGTAGAGACGGGGTTTCATCATATTGGTCAGGCTGGTCTCGAACTCCTGTCCTCAGGTGATCCACCTGCCTTGGCCTCCCAAAGTGCTGGGATTACAGGTGTGAGCCACCGCACCTGGCCTTGTGTATTTTTTTTACTAGAGACTGGGTTTCACCTTGTTGCCCAGGCTGGTGTGGCCTCAAGTGATCCTCCTGCCTAGGCCTCCCAAAGTGCTGAGATTACAGGCATGAGCCACTCTGTCTAGCTATAGATATATATTTTCATTTCTCTTGGGTATATATACCTAAAAGTGGAATTGCTGGGTCATGTGGTAACTAACTTTTTGAGAAACTGCCAAACTGTTTTCCAAATCAGCAGTACCATTTTACTTTCCCACCAGCAGTGTATGAGGGTTTCAGTTTCTCTACATTCTTTCCAGCATTTGTTTTTATGAGTCTTTTTTATTATAGCCAACTTGGTACTAAGTGGTATCGTTTTGATTTGAACCATTTCCCTGATGGCTAATGATGTTAAGCATCTTTTCATATGCTTATTGTATGTTCGTATTGTATATTTATACATTTGTATATCTTCTTTGGAGAAATGTCTATTAAAATCATTTGCCCATTTTTAAATTGGGTTGTCTTTATATTATTGAGTTGTAAAGAGTTGTTTTACTAGGTCCTTAGCAGATATATGATTTACAAGTATTTTCTAAGAGGAATTATTTTAAATTTTGAGATTAAAACCAAATTTTTTTAGAATACTCTGTTCTGATCCACAAAGTGGTACTATACTGTGACCAGTGTTGTCATAACTGGCTTTTTCTTTTGTGTTTAAGGGATGAAGATGCCCCTGCTAAGATTCCAGATGAAGAGGCCACAAAACCTGAAGGCTGGTTAGATGATGAGCCCGAGTATGTACCTGATCCAGACGCAGAGAAACCTGAGGATTGGTAAGAACTTCTGTTAACTTTTTTTAATTACCTGGGTTTTTTTGTTCGTTTTTTTGAGATGGAGTCTCACTCTGTCTCCCAGGCTGGAGTTCAGTGGCGCAGTTTCGGCTCACTGCAACCTTCACCTCCTGGGTTCAAGCGATTCTCCTCCATCAGCCGTGCGAGTAGCTAGGATTACAGGTGTGCGCCACCACACCCGACAAATTTTTGTATTTTTTGTATTTTTAGTAGCGACGGGCTTTCACCGTGTTGGCCGGGCTGGTCTCAAAGTCCTGACCTCAAGTGATCTGTCTGCCTTGGCCTCCGAAAGTGCTGGGATTACAGGCATGAGCCACCACACCCAGCATAAGTTACCTGTTTTTATTGAAGTCAAACTTAATACTTAAATATAGCCAAGTTCCCTAATTTCAGGGTAGAATTTGACAATTTTAATTATATTTTCTTCTTTTTTAAAAAATAAATTTTTCCTGAAAAACTGTTATTACTGGAAATACAGAAACAGGAGAAGCTGGTCTGATACTGTGAAAACATTTCAGCAGGATCTTGGCAGCCCTGGGCCAGCCAGCTGTTCAAAGCCCTGCATCACAGAACCTGTTTATAATTTGTTGTTTGTACCTCCATAGGGATGAAGACATGGATGGAGAATGGGAGGCTCCTCAGATTGCCAACCCTAAATGTGAGTCAGCACCTGGATGTGGTGTCTGGCAGCGACCTATGATTGACAACCCCAATTATAAAGGCAAATGGAAGCCTCCTATGATTGACAATCCCAGTTACCAGGTTTGTGCCTCTTGATGGTTGAGTTGCTTTCATTAATCTGCTTGTATTCAGATAGAAGTTTTATCTAGAGTAAGGCTGCCAGGTTGGTCATTATATTCAAGCTGTTGAATTAAAAGCAGAAAGTAGACTTCCTAAGTTGAAAGAGAGCTTAATGGGTTAGGTGTTGCAAAGATAAACCTAGAAACTGGAGTGAATAACTTTCTTTAACTTTATTTATTTATTTATTTATTTATTTTTGAGATGTAGTTTCGCTCTTCTACCCAGGCTAGAGGGCAGTGGTGTGATCTCGCCTCACTGCAACTTCTGCCTTCCGGTTTCAAGCGATTCTCTTGCCTCAGACTCCCGAGTAGCTGGGATTACAGGCACCTGCCACCACGCCTGGCTAATTTTTGTATTTTTAGCAGAGACGGTGTTTCACCATGTTGGCCAGGCTGGTCTTGAACTCCTGACCTCGCGATCCGCCCACCTCAACCTCCTAAAGTGCTGGGATTACAGGCGTGAGTCACTGCATCCGGTCAACTTTCTTTTTTTGAGACTGAGTCTCACTCTAGCGCCCAGGCTGGAGTGCAATGGCGCAATCTCGGCACACTGCCACCTCCACCTCCTGGGTTCAAGCGATTCTCCTGCCTCAGCCTCCTGAGTAGCTAGGAGCACAGGCGTGCACCACCTCACCTGGCTGATTTTTTGTATTTTTAGTAGAGATGGGGTTTCACCAGGTTGGCCAGGCTGGTCTTGAACTCCCGACCTCAGGTGATCCACCTGCCTTCGCCTTTCGAAGTCCTGGGATTTCAGGCGGGAGCCACTGTGCCCAGCCAAGAATAACTTTCATAGTTGCTTTGTAACTATATTTAAAAACAAAAGGAAAAGAGAAATGGAAAACTGTTGATTTGGGTACCCTGCTCTTGGGTGCCAGGGTTGCTTCAGCCATAGGATCCACAGCTGAGTCTGGACAGTCTGTGATGTGGTGGGTAGAGGACTGTGGTTTGAGTCAGCATCTTGACTACATCAAGTCAGCTCACTGCTTGGCTTCAATGCTTGCAACTATAAAAAGACTGAGGCCCAAAGGAGATGGTAAGGATACAAGTAGTAAGGTTGTGAAGCTTTAGGCCTCATGCAAAAATATACACCCTCAGACCTTTGTTCCTTTATCTTTCTAGCCAAGTAAAATTATTTATAATCTCTACAAAGAGTGGCAATTAAAATTACTTATAATCATTAATTTGTACTTTATTTATATACAAATACTAATATATGTATATACATATACAGAAACAGGAGAAGCTGGTCTGATACTGTGAAAACATTTCAGCAGGATCTTGGCATAGTATATGTATATATACATATACTAATACATGTTTTTCTGTTTGTAAATTTTTTATTTTTTTCCTCATAGTCTTTAAAGATGTTATGTGAATGTATTTTTAATTGTGTAGTCAAACAATAAGATAAAAGTTTTACTTTAAAAAAGTTGCCCTTTAGGCTGGGCGTAGTGGCTCACACCTATAATCCCAGCACTTGAGAGGCCGAGGTGGGTGGATCACCTGAGATCAGCCATTCGAGACCAGCCTGGCCAACATAGTGAAACACCATCTCTACTAAAAGCACAAAAATTGGCTGGGTATGGTGGCACACGCCTGTAGTCCCAGCTGCTTAGGCATGAGGCTGAGGCACAAGGATCACTTGAACACAGGAGGCAGAGGTTACAGTGAAAAAGAAATTGCCCTTTAGTTGTTCTCCTGTTGGTGGCCATTTAGGTGGATTGTCACTTTTGCTTTCAGAGTCACTGCTGCTGTAATAATCCTTGTACATGTCTGAGTGTATGTTGTATTTCTCTAGGTAATTATCTAAAAGTGAATAGCTGGTTGATGATCATGTGCGTTTTATTTTAAATCACCACTGAAGAAGTATGTACTGACTTACGCTCCCACTCTCATTAGCAGTTGGTAAGAGTGGAGGCTGTTGAATGGGCCAGGAACTTGAGGGGTTGGTTTGGACCAAGGTCATGGGTGATAGTAGAAATTGGAAGTAGTTAGAGTCCTGCAGTCTTAGGGGCAGAGTGCGTAAAACAATCGTAGCATTTATTATTTATTTTCCTGTTGCTTATTTCAAGTTTCATGAAGTTGGCATTTCTCTCCATTGTTATGCAAAATTTCTCTTACAGTAGATTCACCATAAACTTTCGTTGATCATTATCTGAAATGATTTTCTGAAACATTTTTTTCTAGGGAATCTGGAAACCCAGGAAAATACCAAATCCAGATTTCTTTGAAGATCTGGAACCTTTCAGAATGACTCCTTTTAGTGCTATTGGTTTGGAGCTGTGGTCCATGACCTCTGACATTTTTTTTGACAACTTTATCATTTGTGCTGATCGAAGAATAGTCGATGATTGGGCCAATGATGGATGGGGCCTGAAGAAAGCTGCTGATGGGGCTGCTGAGGTCCGTGTTTGCTGCTTGTACATTTGTATCTGTTATTGTAAGGAGCTGTTATTTTGTGAAAGTCTGTGTTAAGGTTTTTTTCTTTATTTGGCAATATTGGCATAAAAAGTATAACCATATGCCTGCAAAAGACACAATATTGGGTTTTGGGGCATGATTTCATTAGTCTAATGTAGCGGCTTTACAGTCTATTTGTGTTATGTTCAGGGTTTTTTTTTTATTATTTGTCTGGGTATATATTTCAAAATTTGTCATTTAGGCTATATTTTAATGCACTCTTATATGTTGAATCTCGGTTTACACTACATATAGAATTTTCAAACAACTGGTCATGTGACCGATCTAAGAATTGGAGAGCCAGGGATACTGAGATAAGAAATTCACTGGATCCTGAGGTTAGGGGAGCCTTTTGCAGGTGATGTAGAAGCCAGCTTTTGCACCTATGAGAGTGAAATCATCTTGATTATAAGGAGAGCAAGAGGATGGAGGCTTTCTCTAATTTCTTTTTTACATTTTATGAACATTTTCTCTGAAAAAGAAGGTCTTGCATAGTGCCATGCCATAACTGAACTGCAGAAAAACAACACGGCCTATGTTTGGTGTCAAAAGCCGGAACTTTCAATCAGTCCTGTCTTGTTTTTCAGCCAGGCGTTGTGGGGCAGATGATTGAGGCAGCTGAAGAGCGCCCGTGGCTGTGGGTAGTCTATATTCTAACTGTAGCCCTTCCTGTGTTCCTGGTTATCCTCTTCTGCTGTTCTGGAAAGGTAGGAAGTTTTTTTTTTTAGAATCAATTTTAGAGACATCACTCTAGTGATTATTAAAAATAACTAAGATATGTTGCCTGAGGTTTTCTTTGTAGTGGCTCAGTAATGACTGAGCCATGTTTGGTGTTGACTTCAGAAAGCTTACTTACTGTTCCTCAGTGGCCGTTTATTGTGCCCAGATGGGAGCAGGATTTATAGCCCCTTGGTTGCTATTATTATTTATCCTAATCTGTTACTCTCCATAGTGTTCGGCAGCAACTTTCTAAAAACAACAATAAACTTAGACACAAAACTAGCCACTTGGGCAATAATCAGCTTTGCCTGCTGGCATAGCTATTTCTATTCTTTGTGATTCAGTCTTTGATTCCTCATTATCCATTCTGCCTTCACCTTCCGCACTCTCAAAACAGTATGTTGGGGTACCACAGCCTGATGTTGGGGTACCACAGCCTGATTGTTAGCTTTTCTTGTTTAGCCTTTTTTGCATGCTATCATAAAAAAAGAAAGTCTTATTTTGGCCTCTACTTCTACTAAATGAGGATTATGCTTCATCTGGCATTCATAGCACTTTGTAACTGGATCCCAAGTTCCTTTTCCAGCCTCAGCCTCTGCCACTATTCTGTGTATATGTGCCTCAGTCCCCTTGACTTTTTTGAGCTGTATTTTCCTGCCTGGCCCTTTTGTGTTTATTGTTCTACCTTGAAACACACAAGCGCATGTGCACGCACACACATACACGCACGCTCTTCAGGGTAGGAATTACATCTTATTCGTTTCTGTATATCTATCCCTGTATACAGCCTGGAACAGAACTTTGCCTGTAGGCATTCAGGAATTATATAACATAATACGTGAACATGTAAACAAAATTGTACTTTGGGGAACATTTCAGAAACAGACCAGTGCTATGGAGTATAAGAAAACTGATGCACCTCAACCGGATGTGAAGGAAGAGGAAGAAGAGAAGGAAGAGGAAAAGGACAAGGGAGATGAGGAGGAGGAAGGAGAAGAGAAACTTGGTAAGAAATAGAGTCCAGAAAATCTGCTTTAAGCCAAGACCCTACGATGTTGTTAAACCTTTACAGTCAAGTTAAGGATTGTTTTTAGCCAGGCGTGGTGGCTCAAGCCTGTAATGCTAGCACTTTGGGAGGTTGAAGCAGGAAAATCGCTTGAGCCCAGGAGTTTAAGGCTGTAGTCAGCCAGCATAGTGCCACTGCACTCCAGCTGAGCAACAGAGTGAGACCCTGTCTCTCTCTCTCTTTCTTATTTTTTAAGACAAGGTCCCACTCTGTTACTCAGGTTGGAGTGCAATGGCACAATCACAGTTCTCTGCAGCCTTGACCTTATAGGCTCAAGTGATCCTCCTACCTCAGCACCCCACCAAGTAGCTGGGACCACAGGCATGCGCTACCATGCCCAGCTATTTGTTTGTTTGTTTATTTATTTATTTATTTGATATGGTTTGGCCCTGTTGCCCAGGCTGGAGTGCAGTGGTGTGATCTCGGTTCACTGCAGCCTTTGCCTCCTGGATTCAAGCGATTACAGGCGTGAGCCACCAGACCCAGCGAGATCCTGTCTCTTAAAAAAAAAAATTGTTGGCCAGGTGCGGTGGCTCACGCCTGTAATTCCAGCACTTTGGGGGGCCGAGGCAGGCGGATCACGAGGTCAGGAGGTCGAGACCATCTTGGCTAACACGGTGAAACCCCGTCTCTACTAAAAATACAAAAATTAGCTGGGCGTGGTGGCAGACACCTGTAGTCCCAGCTACTCAGGAGGCTGAGGCAGGAGAATGGCGTGAACCTGGGAAGGCAGAGCTTACAGTGAGCCAAGATTGCGCCACTGCACTCCAGCCTGGGTGACAGAGCAAGACTCTGTCTCAAAAAAAAAAAAAAAAAATTGTTGGCCAGGCATGGTGGCTCATGCCTATAATCCCAGCACTTTGGGAGGCCAAGGTGGGTGGATCATGAGGTCGATCGAGACCATCCTGGCCAACACAGTGAAGCCCCGTCTCTACTTAAAATAAAAAAGTTAGCCAGGCATGGTAGCGGGTGCCTGTAGTCCCAGCTACTTGGGAGGCTGAAGCAGGAGAACCACTTGAACCCGGAAGGCAGAGGTTGCAGTGAGCTGAGATTGCACCACTGCACTCCAGCCTGGCGACAGAGCGAGACTCAGTCTCAAAAAAAAAAAAAAAAAAAAAATTGTTGGCGGAGCAAGGTGGCTCACGCCTATAATCCCAGCACTTTGGGAGACCAAGGTGGGTGGATCACCTGAGGTCAGGAGTTCGAGATCAGCCTCGCCAACATGGTGAAACCCCATTTCACTAAAAATACAAAAATTAGCCAGGCGTGGTGGTGGGCACCTGTAATCCCAGCTACTCTGGAGGCTGAGGTGGAGAACCACTTGAACCTGGAGGCAGAGGTTGCAGTGAGCCAAGATCATGCCATTGCACTCCAACCTGGGTGACAAGAGCAAAACTCGATCTCAAAAAAAAAAGTGGTTGGGCGCGGTGGCTCATGACTGTAATCCCAGCACTTCGGGAGGCCAAGACGAGTGGATCATGAGGTCAGGAGACGGAGACCATCCTGGCTAACACGGTGAAACCCCGTCTCTACTAAAAATACAAAAAATTAGCTGGGCGTGGTGACGGGCGCCTGTAGTCCCAGCTATTCAGGAGGCTGAGAGACAGGAGAATGGCGTGAACCCGGGAGGCGGAGCTTGCAGTGAGCCGAGATGGCGCCACTGCACTCCAGTCTGGGCGACAGAGCGAGACTCTGTCTCAAAAAAAAAAAAAAAAAAAAAAAAAAATTGTAGATCTAGAGATGTGTTCTAATGCTAATGTATAATCACCAAAAATAATAAGGTTTTGCTCAGTTGTTTAACTTCTGTCTTAGAAGAGAAACAGAAAAGTGATGCTGAAGAAGATGGTGGCACTGTCAGTCAAGAGGAGGAAGACAGAAAACCTAAAGCAGAGGTAAAGGAAAGGGGTCACACGTTTTGTTTTTCCAAGTTGAAGGTATATTTATGTAAAGGTAATATTTTAATAGGGTAGTTTACAGTGGCTTATGGCAGTAAAAATTCTGTTAAAGCCAATTTTGTTGAAGTGGGATTCTTTGTGATACAGGTCAGTGTTTGGTTTGATAATTTTAAGCTACATATTAATCTCAAGAGTATCTTTTTAGCTGAAAATGATTTTCTGGAATAAGCACAAGGTTGTAGGGGGAAAATAAAATGCTTGCTAAGAAGGAAACTTCGGGTCATTAACAGTCTATTTGCCTCTCCTTACTGTGCCCTGAAAAGTATTTCTTAGACAAATCACTGTGTTCTAAACTTTTTGTCCCCGTTGTCCATAGATGTGTTCATTCATTCATTTAACTGACATTTGTCGAGTGCCCATTTTGTGCCAGGCATTGTCAGTGAGTAAGACAGACAAAGATACTCTGCCTTTAGGGAGCTTAAATTTTACTTGGGGGAAACAGGCAATGAGCAGTAAACATTTTAAGGAAGTAAACAACACAGCATATTAGGAAGTGAGAAACTATGAATAATTAAAACAGGAAAATATATTTAAAGTGCTAGAGGTAGGCGGGTCACCATGTTAAAACCTTACTCGAAAGATGACATTGAACCAAACACTTGAAAGAGGTAGAGAACTTTTCCATGGGGATGTAAGTGGGAAGAGCATTCCAGGCGAGAGAACAGCCAGTATTGAGGCCTAAAGTGGTTGTCTACAAGGCCAGTATGGTGAGTGGACAGAGAGAGTGGAGAAAAGAAGGGTGGAGAAGGCTCCGGGTTAGACAGGCTGTTGTGTGGACTTGGCTTTCCCTCCTAGTGAAGCGGGAAGCCATCACAGGCTACTGGACACAGGTGTCACAGGATGATGACTGTGTCTGCTGTGTTTCCTATCTACCAGGGAGAATCAGGGAGACCAGTTAGGAGGTCCCTGCAATCATCTAGGAAAGATATGGTGGCCCCATAAAGGGTGACAGGAGAGGAACAGAGTGTATGAGAACTAGTTGGGGATCTGGATCTTGGTTTTGTGGTAGATTGGATATATAGAGTATGAGAGAAAGGGAACAGTCATTTTCTGTACCATTGCCTACTAAAGTCCTTTACCCAGCACCTCTGTGTCTGAATCTGGTCTCTCCTGGAAAGCTCTCCTCAGGTTTTACTTCCAGCTACAACTCTGCCTTCCTATTAATAAAGGTCATTGCTATCTGTATCTTTTGTATATTTTCCATGGATATGTTCTGTCTTAACTAGAATGCAATTCTTAAAAGTAGAGACCATGTTTCCCCCAAACTCCCTCACACGTTAAAAAGTTTCTGGTGCATTTAAAAAAAGAGAATATTTTCATAGGGTAATTTGCAATCTTAGCAACTTGTGATAGAGTACAAAGAGCAGCAGCCTTGGAGTCAGTCTACTTGGATAGCCTTCCATCTTCATGAACCCTTGGTTTCTTATCCTCAGAATGGGGCTAGTGTGCCATAGGCCAGTAGATTGTTTGGGATTAAGCAAGATTAAGAAATCACAGTGTCTGATCCTTTTTTAAGAAAATGTTTATGGGTTAGACTGAGAAAAGTGTATGTTTATAGAAAACAATAAAGACTAAACTGAATTAGAGTAGGCATAATTCCACCACCTCTGAGACAACCATTCTTCTTGGTGCATTTTCTTCTAATCATTTTCCTCATTTTTTTCCTCAAATAAGTTACCCTCAGCCTGGCTGATCTTGAAAATATGGTGAACTTTTATTATTTTTTAAATGTGCTAATTATAATGAATTTCTTTTCAATCAATAGGAGGATGAAATTTTGAACAGATCACCAAGAAACAGAAAGCCACGAAGAGAGTGAAACAATCTTAAGAGCTTGATCTGTGATTTCTTCTCCCTCCTCCCCGGCAAGAGTGGTCCTAGGAGAGGACCTGACACACCTTAGATTGACATTCAGAAAACTTCAAGACATCACCATCAGCAGGCTCCAGTTGAACACTAGTCTGTGTAACTTTAAACATCTAGCAGTAAATACTTGCAGTTGTGATATAAAGGACCCTGTTTCTGTAGAAAAGAAAACATTTAACATAATGGTTGTGAAATGTAACATGAAGCAAACTAACTTCTTTTTTTTTTTTTTTTTAACATCTTTGTTTTTAAAATAGAATGATAGAACTTTGCCAGTCTTTAAGATCTTGGCTTAATTTAATGTATTAATCTGTTTGTGCAAACATAATACCACCATTTAAAAATGTTAGGGAGATGAGTTGCAGTTTTTATAATAGATTTTTTTTTAAAGTTTGGTATTGTAAAACATTCACATCTCTGTCCCTCAAAATTGATAATCACGTTTAAAGTGCAGTCATTTGTGGTTATAATCTTGTTTTGTTTGCTTCCATTATTCAGTTCCTCCTAAGGAAATTGAGGAGAGGGACTGAATAGAAGCCCAAATTTATATAAAAGTTGCATTTAAGTTGTATTAAAAATAGATATATAAGAAAAAAAAATCTTTCACTTGATGTTGGTTAGACCAGAAAGTGCGTGTGTTCTGTAGCTGAGTTCCCAGACAGCTTTGCGGTAGTGGAGGAGGTGGCTTCATGTGGCACTTGGGCATTCATACTCCACTTGGGAGGGTCAGGCTGTGGCCTTCTGGAGCAGGTGGCTTGTTAAGGAACGCTAGCAGGGCATGGCACGTGAGCTCCGGAGTAGATGTCTTCATCACTTCTTCCACTGTGTGTTGACACTGTTTTCCTTACCTATTTCCTCAAATCCCCAGCTTTCTCCTCTGCTATGCATTTTCTTCACAGTGCAGCTTGCAGTCCGTTGCTGAAAATGATTATAAGCCCTGCATAATGTTAAGCTTTATTGTGATTACGTGTATGTTTCTTCTTTCTTTTAAGCAGACCCATACCTTTCCAGGGTCAAAGTACAGAATAGAATACAATCTTTGATTTTTATCCATTTCTTTTACTCTGTGTAAAGACTTTAGAAGTCTGATTCACAGGTGAGCCAATACAGAATTGACTGCAGTTGAACAGACTAGAAGTATTTGTGGGAGGAGTGACATGAAGCATGAGTTATCTGTTTTTTTTGTAGCTGCTAAATATTTTAAGCCTTCATTTGCAATTCATGTAACAGTTGTGTCATAAATTACACAATAAAGCAGTCTTGTTCAAATTTTTTTTTAACATGGCTTGTAGAATTTTTTAAAAAGTGATCTTAGGTTTGTTTTTTCATGCGGAATGCAGATGGGTGCTATCAGAGCCTCTCCCACACCACTATAGTGTAATAATGTTATTATTACTCTACACTGAAACATATTCAGAGTTAGATGTTATTTTAGCTTTAGTTGTTCTTTAGAGGCTTTCAAATGTACCGATGATACTGTTTCTTGCACTGAATATATAAACACTCCACAGTGTTTATATTGGGAAGGTATTGGGAAGGAAATATATTTGTAAAAGATGAAGGCTGTATCTATTTTTTTTTTCTTTTTAAGCTGGTTCACTTAAATTCTTTTGAGGATGGGATGTATTTTTCTTGCTGTTCAGTGCTTTTTGCTTTTCATCTGTTGTTCTGTGGTCACAGTGACCTTAGCTACATAGCAGACTTTCCCAAATGTATTGATTACAAATAAACAGTTGTTACTTAGCAAGACCTGAAAATATGTCTGCAGGTTTCTCCTTGAAGCAAATGTGTGGGATGATTGCATTTCCAGAAATCTGCCTCCTTCACCCTCCGTTGACAGTATATGTCATGCCTCACTTTCTTCTAGCTGAGCTTTAAATCATTAGAGCTTAAATTGTCAGATCATTCATTGCCTTTCTAGGGTTATTTAGTAAAGTTTGTTCAAAACAAAAACGCGTTTTCTTGGTTCTTTTTTCAGTTATTTTGAAGGTCCAGCATCCTAATTAAATGTCTGACACATTAATGAATGACCAGCAGCAGCTTTCAGCTCTTAAAAAGACACTTATATTATGATTTTACATGCTGGTTACCTGTTCCATTGTTGTCAAATGCCCGCTCTCCATCAGATGTGTTCCTCCATTTTCTTATCCACAAAGTACTCCTCACTTTTCAATTTGTCATGTTACTAAATGGTGTTACATTAAAGCCCTGTGTTAAGTGTTTGCTTTTGACTGAATTTCTTCATAGTAACCTTCAGTGTGTGTGTGTTACTATGTTCAATTAGTGGGTTGATCTTCCTATAATTGGCCACTATGTGAGAGTTCACTAATAGGCAGAAACTATTATGGACAGTGAAATAATGACTTTATCTTACCACCTGAGTTTGATGCAGCCTTTTATGTTTAGCCCTTGCCTCTTCCTGCCCACATGATTTCGGTGCAGTAGCTTCTGTTGTATAATAGTGTGGACAGCAGCTCAGAAAAGGAGGGAATGCTACTGATAATTTGCAGATAATATTCTTTAAGACTTAGGGGAATCATTGAACTTTGAAATTTTTATTAGAAAATTATTTGTTCAGAATGAGACTCCATTATTTTACATATACTTAAATACTTCAGGGATATTTTTGAAAGCCCAGTTTTTTATGTGATATTAAATTTTTAGATTACATACTAATAAAGTATGTACACAGAATGTAGTGCTCCTAGTTACTATTTTTTCTATTAAAGAAATAGTTTAGTTCTGGTGTAAATTTTCTGTTTGAATGCTAAAAAAAAAAAAGGAGGACTGCATTATGGCACTTTTGCCTTGGTGGCCCACTTTCTCCATTTAAAACATTAGGATTTGTATTTTTCTGCTGCGTTTGTGTGAAGACATGTTTGATTGTTGTTTCCTCTTGATTTTAAAATAAAACCTCATGAGCCCTAGTAAAAAGCTAGAGTAACAAATGTTTGAACTACTGATGGTGTATCTCAATGTGCAGCCTCCTGCCACCTCCTGCTTAACCTTTTAGCAATTAGAGTGCCCATATCTAGAGTTCCTGATATCCTTTGGCATCACGCTATCTAGTTTTAGTACTAACACTGTTTCATTGCTCCAGTTCCTCTACTCCCCTTTGCCTATTAGTTTTAATAATGGGGCATAGTTTGTCTTGGCTTGGTTTTGTTGAGTAACTCAGTTTTACCTAAGGGACTGTTTTTGGCCGAGCGCGGTGGCTCACGCCTGTAATCCTAGTACTTTGGAAGGCCGAGGTGGGCGGATCGCCTGAGGTCGGGAGTGGGAGACCAGCCTGACCGACATGGAGAAACTCCGTCTCTACTAAAAATACAAAATTAGCCGGGCGTGGTGTCGCGCGCCTGTAATCCCAGCTACTCGGGAGGCTGAGGCAGGAGAATCGCTTGAGCCCGGAAGGCGGAGGTTGTGGTGAAACGTCGTCCTTTGCATTTCCAGTTCCCCCTAATGGAGCTGGACTCTTGCATGCTTTTGCTCACATCTTCTGGACTTTTTTTTTTAAGTAGTGAGTAATACTGCACTTTTGAAACTTGCTCGGGCTTTTATAAATAGGTGGAAACTGACTACCAGTGATTCGGGATGGTGCAAGAGGAAACTACCAGCTCACTAGACGATTCTGACCAATTATGGGGCTGGATACAAGGAATAAGGTCAAAGTAAAACGGCTGACATTAAAATAGCGTGGCTACTTAGAGTTTATGAAAGTCGAAATTTAAAAAATAAAAAAAAAACAAAGGTCTCTGTACTGCCAGGCGGGCGACAGGGACTGGCCAGCTGCGCCGCACTCGCCTGCCAGATTGCCCTTTTCTCGGGGGAGCCGGAAGGGCCTGCCTTCAGCGGGCGCTGTGCAGGAAACCAATAGCCGCCTCTAGGACGGGCTCCTGTCAGTCACGCTTAGCTTCGCCCCCAGGACTAAGGCCCGCCCAGGAGCTTCCCTCCGCCCTTCGCTTGAGAGTTCCTTTTAAATACCGCTCTGGAGCCCGAGCGCGCCACTTGCGTGCTCGTCCCCACGCCCTCGGGCGGCCGGTTCTTCCTTCTCTGATTGGCCAGGGCCCCTGCTCATCAGTCGTGACGCACAAGGTCTCTTACCGAGGCCCCGCCTTCTTCCGAGAGTCCCGAAAACAATTTTAAGATGGCGGCCGCGGCTGTAGCGCGGAAAACAATGGGGCCGGGGCGGTGGGGACAGGCCGAGGCTTGAGGTAGGCAGCAAGCGCCGGCTGGGGGTCGGGCCGAGCGGGGCAGGAGGAAAACCCGCCGCCGCGCGCGAGCCCGCTCCGCTGCCCTCGGGGGCATGGCGCGGCCGTGAGGTGGACAGGGGTAGCCGCGGGGAGCGAAGCCCGCGGTGCCAGCCGGCCCCGAGAGGCCCGGCCCCGGGCCCGGCCCGTGCAGCCCGCGGCCCATGGTGCTGCCCACCTGCCCCATGGCGGAGTTCGCGCTGCCGCGGCACAGCGCGGTCATGGAGCGCCTTCGCCGGCGCATCGAGCTGTGCCGGCGCCACCACAGCACCTGCGAGGCCCGCTACGAGGCCGTGTCGCCCGAGCGCCTGGAGCTGGAGCGCCAGCACACCTTCGCCCTGCACCAGCGCTGCATCCAGGCCAAGGCCAAGCGCGCCGGCAAGCACAGGCAGCCGCCTGCCGCCACGGCCCCGGCGCCCGCCGCCCCGGCCCCGGCGCCCGCCGCCGCGGCGCCGCGCCTGGACGCCGCTGACGGCCCCGAGCACGGCCGCCCGGCCACGGTGAGTAGGGCGCGGGAAGGCGCTTGTCGTGGCGGCAGCTCCCTCTTCCGAAAACGCTTCCTCTGACACGGATCGGGCCGCTGGGAGACTTCCCCAGGCGTCCGCGACTCCTGGATCTGGCTGGAGAGAGGGTAACATGGCAGGGAGCTGAGAGGTTGTCAGCTTCGGGAAGTGGCACGGTGGCGTTACTTTGGGAAAACAGCACCGTGAGGGCCTTGCAGGAGGCCCGATCTGGGAAGGCTGGCGAACGGTAACCGGAGGGTTTTTCTTCCAGACTTGATTCTGGGATGTTGAGATCTTTATTCGAAATAGACTAGCATTCGAGTCGCCTGTGATGGAGGGAGTTCCCGCACCGTAGGCCTGGCCTCATTTATTCTGCAAATGTTTATTGGGTCCTTGCCCTTTACAAGATCCTGTGCTGTAAGCAGGGTCAGGGCTTTCATATGGAAATAAGTCGGCCTTTGGTTGACCAACTCAAACTCCTCTGAATGGAAAATCAAGAAATCTTTGGAAAACTTAGTAAAATGTTCAATGAGTTGCATGTAAGTATTCCTTGTTTGGGTAGCCTGAACTTTGTGAACTTGAGATTCCTGCAATATCGTTGACAATTCTAGTTTTAATTTATCAGGCCTGTTTAAAATCTCTGATGATGTTAGATTGTTGGTCAATTATTACTCCCTTTGGGCTCTCAGTAAATGTTCCTGAAATTTGTTGGTTAGAGGTTTTTCTCCCTGAAACAGATTTACAAAAGAGACAAGGTTTTTCAGTGGTTTTCTTGGTGATTTTAGTTTAAAACAAATGTTAAAATCTAATTTGTTATGTGTATTTTTAAATTCATACCTTTATTATCTCTCACCTGGGCTATTGCAGTGCCTGTCCCTAGCTAACTAACCAGTCTTTAGGCATTCAGTTTCTTTCTCCCTTCCTCTCGAAATGCTGGAACTCCTTCTATTGCTTGAAGGGATGAAGTTCAAAGTCTTTGGTTTGGCATTTGGGACCAGTCTGACCTAACCTATCTTTTAATGTCCCTCACAGGTCCTCTGCTCTGGTCGAATTATTTTTCTCATTCTCTTCCACACTAGCCTTGATTGCTGGGTTAGAAGAAAAAAAACCACTCAGATTTCACTGCTTATTGTATCAACTGGTCAAGCCTTCTCATCTTCACTTTTCTCATCTGTAAACTAGGGGCATGTTGGGCTTATTATCTCCTCGTGTTCTTTCCCCGCCCTCCCCTCACTCTGTTGCCCAGGCTGGAGTGCAGAGGCACAGTCATGTCTCACTGCAGCCTCAACCTTCCTGGCTCAAGACTCCTCAATCCTCCCGCCTCAGCCTCCTCAGTAACTGGGACCAACCACGGTTGCACACCACCATGCCTGGCTAAATAAAAAAAGATTTTTTTCTGTTAGAGATGGGGTCTCACTATATTGCCTAGGCTGGTCTTGAACTCCTGGGCTCAAGTGATCCTTTCTTCCAACTTGGCCTCTGAAAGTGCTGAGATTATAGGCATGAGCCACCGCACCATGCCACCCCCAGGGTTCTTTTAAGAATAAAAAGAAATGAGTGTGGACATGAAAATACGGTATTTCATAAATTTAAAGGCCGCCTGTGGGACCCTCCTCCATCCCTTTCAGAATCCTGCCACCCTGCCTGTCCCAGCTTATCTCTTTCTTCTGCCTTAAAGCTAGTTCCTGACCACCCTAACTGACAGCAGTAAGAATCTCCTTTGTCAAAACATTTAGGAAACATATCATCTATGCTATTTTTATTTATTTATTTATTTATTTTGAAACGGAATCTTGCCCTATCGCCCAGGCTGGAGTGCAATGGCGTGATCTCGGCTCACAGCAATCTCCGCCTCCCGGGTTCAAGTGATTCTCCTGCCTCAGCCTCCCGAGTAGCTGGGATTACAGGTGCTGGCCACCATGCCCAGCTAATAATTTTTGTATTTTTAGTAGAGATGGGGTTTCACCATGTTGGCCAGGCTGGTCTCGAACTTCTGACCTCAGATAATCCACCCGCCTCGGCCTCCCAAAGTGCTGGGATTACAGATGTGAGCCACTGCACCTGGCCTATTTATTTTTTTTTGAGACAGAGTCTCGCCCTGTCACCCAGGCTGGAGTGTAGTGGCGTGATCTCTGCTCACTGCAACCTCTGCCTCCCCGGTTCAAGCGATTCTCCTGCCTCAGCTTCCTGAGTAGCTGGGATTACAGGCGCACGCCACCACGTTTGGCTAATTTTTGTATTTTTAGTAGAGATGGGGTTTCTCCTTGTTGGCCAGGCTGGTCTCGAACCCCTGACCTCGTGATCCACCCACCTTGGCCTCACAAGGTGCTGGGATTACAGGCGTGAGCCACCGTGCCCGGCCTATGCTATTTATTTTTAGCACATGGTCATTTATTACTTTAGGTCGCATCTTTCCAACTAGACTGTCAGCTCTTGGAGGCAGGGAGGGCTTGGGCTCACAGTTGGGTAGTACACATCTTAGGTGCATCTTAAGTGCCTGTTTGTTGAGTTATTGATATAAACTTGGTAGTGCTTTACTCAGTAATCTGTCCTCCTGTACACTAACTTCAAAAAGCAAGTTGATGTAACTTCGTGAGCCAGCTTTCATGGCTCATAGTAACAACTCTTGTAAGGAGGGACTTTTTTTTTTTTTAGGGAGTTTCGCTTTGTCGCCAGGCTGGAGTGCAATGGCGCCATCTTGGCTCACTGCAACCTCCGCCTCCCAGGTTCAAGCAATTCCCCTGCCTCAGCCCCCCAAGTAGCTGGGACTACAGGCTTGTGCCACCACGCTCCCCTAATTTTTTGTATTTTAGTAGAGACGGGGTTTCACCATGTTGGCCAGGATGGTCTCAATCTTCTGACCTCGTGATCCTCCCGCACCGGCCTCCCAAAGTGCTGGGATTACAGGCATGAGCCACCACGCTCGGCCTGTGTAAGGAAGGACTTTTAAGAGTAGTTCGTGGTCATTGCAATTGAAGTAAATAATGAAAGCTCATAAAAATCATAGTTTAATACACAAATAGTTGCCTTGAACCCTCCCTAGAAAGTATATTAGTGGGGGCCGGGCGCAGTGGTTCACTCCTGTAATCCCAGCACTTTGGAAGGCAGAGGTGGGCAGATCACCTGAGGTCAGGAGTTCGAGACCAGCCTGGCTAACATGGTGAAACCCCGTCTCTACTAAAAATACAAAAATTAGCTGGGCATGTGGCGTGCGCCTGTGGTCCCAGCTACACGGGAGGCTGAGGGAGGAGAATCGCTGGAACCTGGGAGATGGAGGTTACGGTGAGCTGAGATTGTACCACTGCACTCCAGCCTGGGCAACAGAGGGAGACTCTGTCTCAAAAAAAAAAAAAAAAAAGGTGTATTAGTCATGATTCAATTTTTGTTTAAAGTTGTTCTAAGAATTTAGACCCTGTATTTTTTTTAGTCCTGAGTCAGTGGAGGAAACTGGGCAGGCTATTTGAAGAGAAATTAATTCTGAGTGTGTTAGAATTTGAATCTAATTTGTCAGTCATTCCTTTTGATATCAGAGCTTAATCAGATGTGCCATGTTAAGGTGATGTCTTTTTATCACATTAAACCTTGACCTATGGATTTCTTGAGTTTAAACGCTATGGTGGATGTGCTTTTCTGTGTCTCTGCTAGGAAGAGGGATGCTTTGCATTTGGACTCCAAGTTAGTCTAGCTGAGCTCTTTGGCCTTGGAATGGGGTCATCGGAACAGAAGATAAGTATCATTAAGAAAACAGTGGCTCCTTCAATTCAGAGGGGAAGAGAGTCCTTGAGTATGTACGATTTTGGCTTGGAGAAAACAGCTTTGCACAAAGAGATAGAAAGAAGGTACCTCTTAGTCATTGTTATTTTTGACAACTCCATGTATTTGATCTCATTAATATTTCTTACATAAGGAATATTATAAGTTCTTAAGTTTTTTCCAAGTGAACTGTATACTGTTTGGCAGTCGTTTCATAGTTACTTCACCAGCAACCCATTTGTATGACTGAGAAGGGATCAGATTTACTGCTGGAGTTTACTTCACTTCAGATTATCGTTTTCTTAGGGTATTCCACCACAGCGAAGTCTTAGCCACTATCTGCTTAGTCTGTTAGAGGTGAATCAGAAACACTGTTTCAGGCTTTTTCTCTATTCTAATTTTCAAGGAATGAGTCTATTAGGTTTTCATTTCTTTTCCTTTTTTCTTGAAACAGGGTCTGGCTCTATCACCCAGTGGCGCGATCATGGGGCACTGCAGCCTTGAACTCCTGGGCTCCAGGGGTCCTCCCACCTCAGCCTCCTGAGTAGCTGGGACTACAGGTGTGCACCACCGTGCCCGGCTAGGTTTTAAAGTTTTTTGTAGAGATGGGTGTGAGCCACCTTGCCTGGCCGGAAGTTGCTTTTAGTTTTAGGTGTGTGAAGTTTCTTTCTCTTTTTTTTAACCTTTTATTTATAAGTAATGTCAAACTTAGAGAAAAGCTCTAAGTTTGGTAGAAAGAACATCTGGTTACCTAGATTTACCTGTTGTCACTGTTGTGCCCCATTTGTTATCATTTGCACATTCTCTCTCTCCCACTCTCTGCCTCTTTCTCTCTCTCTCAGACTTTTATTCTCTGAATCACCTGAGAGTATGCTGCACACCTCATAGCTCTCTGCTCCCAAACACCCCATGTGTACCTTTTAAGAGTTAAGAAAGCTGTTAATTTTGTAGACCAAACTCATGTAAGAATTATGAAATAACAAATTATTTCCAGGAAGTAGATATTTCTGAATATAAAACAGATACTGTACTGTAATCATGTGGGGTATTAGTTTTTTTAAAAAGATGTCTGATTTCTTCCTGTAATGCCTGAGACCTTGTCTAGAACCCTCTTTCCTTTTTTGTCTTCAGTATCTCCCTTCCCAACTGAGTATTTCCCTTCAGCTTGAAATTACGAACAAATATTCTCCACACTGACAAGTCCTGTGTTTTCTCACTGTCAAAATAGTATTCCATATTCTTCCTTCCCTTTGCCCTTCCCACTTGAACTTCTCATTTACTCATTAGCCCATGGTAATATGCCTTCTACCTCTTCTATTCCTCTGAAGTTGCCTCCATAAAGGACACCAAGGATGGACTTGCCAAATTCATTGGCATCTTTTTTTTTTTTTTTTTTTTTTTTTGGAGACAGGGTCTCACTGTGTTGCCTAGTGAGCACCATTATTGCTCACTACAGCCTCAACCTCCCAGGCTCAAGTGATCCTCCCACCACAGCCTCCTGAGTAGTTGGGACTACAGGCGCGAGCCACCACACCCAGCCTCATTGGCATCTTAGTCATCATTCTTCGTGACTTCTTCCTTTTCTTAGCTTCTCCTCTCTTCTGATTTCCTTTTCAGCTTTCTGACTTTTTTCCTCAGTCTCCTTACTATTTTCCCTTATTAATTAATGCAGCAAATATTTGAGTGCCTGCTGTAGGCCAGAGTACAATCAGCCCTCCATATCTGCTCATTCTGCATCTGCGGATTCAACCAACTGTAGATAGAAAATATTTTTTGGAAAAAAAACAGTAAAAAAATAACAATACAACAATTAACACATTTTAAAATGCAGCTCAGCGTGGTGGCTCGTGCCTGTAATCTCAGAACTTTTGGGAGGCTGCGGTGGGAGGATAGCTTGAGCTCAGGAGTTTTAGACCAGGCTTAGCAATATAATAAGACTCCATCTCTAAAACAGAATAGAATAGAACAGAACGGAACGGAATAGAATAGAATAAAAAAATAAAAATAAAAGTATAGCTGGGTATGGTGGCTCACACCTGTAATTCCAGCACTTCAGGAGGCCAAAGCTGGTGTATTTCTTGAGCCCAGGAGTTCGAGACCAGCCTGAGCAGCATAGTAAGATGTCATATCTATAAAGGCGTGGTGGCATGCACCTGTGTTCTCAGTTCCTCGGGAGACTGAGGTAGGAGGATTGTGCGGGACTGGGAGGTAAAGGCTGCAGCGAGCTATGATTGTGTCACTGCACTTTAGCCCCTGGGTGACATCAAGACCCTGCCTCAAAAATAAATAAACTAAAAAATAAAAATATGATAACATTTACATAGCATTTCTATCATACGAAGTATTATAAGTGATCTAGAGTTAATTTAAAGTATTCTGGAGGATGTGTATATATTATTGCAAATACTAGGCCATTTTATATAAGGGACTTGAGCATCCTTGGATTTTGGTATCCTGGTGGGGCTGGGCAGGGGTCTTAGAACCAATTCCCCATGGATACCAAGGGAACTACTGTATATAGTAGTGAATAGGACAAATTAAAATTCTGCTGTCATGGAGAAAGAGGAGATCAATAATTTTGTTAATTTTGTTATAATAAGTGCTAAGCAAAAATTAAAAGCAGAGTAATGGGATACTAAATGACAGTAGTAGCTTAAGATGCCTTGATTTGAGCTTGATGATTGAGAGGCTGTCAGTCAGCTGAAAGTCTTAGAACATTCCAGTTAGAGAGAACCACCAGTACAAAATGTCTGAGGTAGGACCCTTCTGAGCTGGCATGAAGAACAGAAAGCAGGCCAGTGTGTCTGGAGCAGCGTGGCACCTAGGACCAGATCAAGTGCAGTAGGAAGCAGTAGCAGTATAGGGAGCAGAAACATGATATGATCCAACTTAGGTGTTTTTGTTCTGCTGCCCAGGCTGGAGTGCAGTGGCGCAATCTCAGCTCACTACAAGCTCCGCCTCCCAGGTTCATGCCATTTTCCTGCCTCAGCCTCCCAAGTAGCTGGGACTACAGGTGCCCACCACCACGCCCGGCTAATTTTTTTGTATTGTTTTTAGTAGAGACGGGTTTCACTGTGTTAGCCAGGATGGTCTCTATTTCCTGACCTCGTGATCCGCCCACCTCGGCCTCCCAAAGTGCTGGGATTACAGGCGTGAGCCACTGTGCCCGGCCGATCTTTAGGTTTTTAAAGATTGTTCTGGTGCTAGGTGGAGGATGCCTGGGGTTGGTATGGACAGGAGTTGATGCATATAAATCTTTTGTAGCTCTCTAGATGCCAGGGCTGGGGCTGGTGGTAGCAGTGGAGCTGGAGAAGAGGAGATGGGTTTTGGACAGCTCCTGAGGGCAGAGGTGACAGGACTGGGTTGCTGGACTAGATGGCTTTGTTTTGGGGGCAAGAGAGGGGAGTATTCAAGGGAAATTCCTAGTTTTATGGCTTGAGAAACTTTCTTTGCAGTTTAAAAATATTAGTGTTCTCTAGGCAACTATATCCCTGACCATTTTCACTCTTTTTTTTCCCTGGGTAATGTTATTGATTCTTTCATAGCTTCATTTGTCACCTGTAATAATACTCTCCAAATCCCCAGTCCACATCTGTCTTCTAGATTTCAAATCCACATTTCCAGCTGTCTGCTGGACATTTTCATCTTTCCAGGATATATTTCCCACATATCCAAAAAGGACTTTCCCTTTTTCCTACCAAATCATATGTTCCTTCTAAGTATTTTCCCTAACCCAGTCATCCAGAGTAAAAACCTGGGAATTTTCCACTCCTTTTCCACAATTCCCAGCGTTCAGTTGGTGGTTCTTTCAACCAACATTGAAGTCCTGCTGGAGCCAGGAATCGTGATAGATGCTGAACCTGTATCGCGGAGCCTAAGTGGGAGCAGATGATAGATAGATCATTGCAAAGCCAAGTTCAGGGCTAAAGCCTGTGAGAATATTGAGGAAGGGGGATGCCTTTTTGGTGAAGTTTGGAAGGCTTTAAAGAATTGATTCTTGGCTAGGCGTGGTGGCTCACGCCTGTAATCCCAGCACTTTGAAAGGCTGAGGTGGGCGGATCACTTGAGGTCAGGAGTTCAAGAGCAGCCTGGCCAAAATGGTGAAACACTGTCTCTAGTAGAAAATACAAAAATTAGCCGGGCGCAGTAGCATACACCTGTAATCCCAGTTACTGGGAGGCTGAAGGAGGACAATCACTTGAACCCAGGAGGTCAAGGTTGTAGTGAGCTGAGATTGTGACATCGTACTACAGCTTGGGTGGCAGAGCGAGACTCTGAAAAAAAAAAAAAAAGAATTTACTTTTAAGGTGGATCTTAAGCTTTAGCCAGATGCTTTCCCCAAAGGTGTTCCATGGAACACTAATTTCATGGGCTGTTGAAAGTTACAGTGGAACACATTTGAGGAACGCTGGGCTAAACAATTATTTTTCCCTCTGAGCATCTGCACATATTGGCTAAACAAATTTATTTTATTTGATTTTTTAAATTTATTTTATTGATTTATTTTTTGAGACGGAGTCTCCCTCTGTCGCCAGGCTGGAGTGCAGTGGGGTGATCTCTGCTCACTGCAACCTCCACCTCCTGGGTTCAAGCAATTTTCCCACCTCAGCCTCCCAAGTAGCTGGGACTACAGGCATGCACCACCACACCTGGCTAATTTTTTGTATTTTTAGTAGAGACGGGGTTTCACCATGTTTGCCATATTGGTCTCGAACTCCTGACCTCAGGTGATCTGCCCTCCTCGGTCTCCCAAAGTGCTGGGATTACAGGCGTGAGCCACCGCACCTGGCCAACAAATTTAATTTGCTTTATTAAGAACATTTTTGGCCAGGCACGGTGGCTCATGCCTGTAATCCCAGTGCTTTGGGAGGCCAAGGCGGGTGGATCACCTGAGGTCAGGAGTTTGAGACCAGTCTGGCCAATATGGTGAAACCTCGTCTCTACTAAAAATACAAAAATTAGCCGGGCGTGGTGGTACGTGCCTGGAGGCTGAGGCAGGGGAATCCCTAGAACCTGGGCACCGGAGGTTGCAGTGAGCCGAGATCGTGACACTGCACTCCAGCCCAGGCGACAGAGTGACATTCCATCTCAAAAAAAAAAAAAAAAAAAAAAACCAGAACATTTTTGCCACATTCAGTGTCTCACACTGGTAATCCCAGCATTTTAGGAGGCTGAGGTGGTGGATCATTTGAGATCAGGAGTTCGAGACCAGCCTGGCCAACATGGTGAAATCCTATCGCTACTAAAAAAATAAAAATAAATTAGCTGGGCGTGATGGCACACACCTCTAATCCCAGGTACTGGGGAGGCTGAGGCAGGAGGCAGGAGAATCACTTGAACCCAGAAGGCGGAGGTTGCAGTGAGCTGAAATTGTGCCACTGCACTCCAGCCCAGGTGACAGAGCAAGATTCCATCTAAAAAGAAAGAACATTTCAAATCTTTAATATGTGGCTATGCATGAAGACATGAGCTCTTATCAAAGGGCATTTAATAGGACTTTGATTTCCTTTAGGGCACTAAGCAAAAGCACTAGTAGTTCTTTGAATTTGGGACTTAAAGGCAAGAAGGTGAGTTAGGTCATGAAAAGCTTTATATTTGAGACTGGGTGTTTGGACAAAATAATGTTGAAATACTGTGAACCTCTTACACTTTTTTTTTTTTTTTTTGAGACAGAGTTTCGCTCCTGTTGCCTAGGCCGGAGTGCAATGGCACAATCTTGCTCACTGCAATCTCCACCTCCCGGGTTCAAGTGATTCCCCTCCCTCAGCCTCCCGAGTAGCTGGGATTACAGGCAGGTGCCACCATGCCAGGCTAATTTTGTGTTTTTAGTAGAGACGGGGTTTCTCCATGTTGGTCAGGCTGGTCTCGAACTCCCAGCCTCAGGTGATCTGCCTACCTCGGGCTCCCAAAGTGCTGGGTTTACAGGCGTGAGCCACCATGCCCAACCCCTGCCTCACGCTTTTTATTTTTTTTAAGACAGTCTCACTCTGTCTTCCAGGCTGGAGGGCAGTGGTGCGATCTTGGCTCACTGCAAGCTCCACCTCCCGGGTTCACGCCATTCTCCTGCCTCAGCCTCCCAAGTAGCTGGGACCACAGGTGCCCACCACCACGCCCGGCTAATTTTTTTTTTGTATTTTTAGTAGAGACGGAGTTTCACCTTGTTAGCCAGGATGGCCTCGATCTCCTGACCTTGTGATCCACCCGTCTCAGCCTCTCAAAGTGCTGGGATTACAGATGTGAGCCACTGCGCCCGGCCCCCACTCACACATTTTTAAGTTGACACCTAGCACTTTTCGTCTTAAGTTTTTAAGCTTATGAAAAATTATAATGCATTTTTTTGTTTATCAATTGTAAACTAAGTTACCATAATTCAATTTTATTAAATTAAATATATGAAATAATACATTTAGGTAACACAGTCTTATAAATGCTACATACATTTAATTTGAATCAACTCTTTTAAAAGAAGAAAGGGGCAAAAAAGTGCTATTTATTGTTGCAGGGGATATAACTTCCAGAGAATTATAAATATTAACATTTAAAAATAAAATGGTTACATCAGTTTTTAAAATGTAGCCAGTGGAATCTGAATATCTTAGCGATATGCTGTCTTTCATCAACTGTTTAAAGAATGCTTTAACAGAAATTTTAAATTCCTTTTTATCCTGGAACTTGCATTCTTTTTACACTTAGCCCACATAATATGTTTTATTTTAACATAATATGTTTGGAAGCCTTTTATTTATCATTCTAGCACATTTCTTTGCAACAAAAAAGAGGTATAAAAAATTAAATTCTTTTTTTTTCTTCGAGACGCAGTCTTGCTCTGTTGCCCAGGCTGGAGTGCAGTGGCATGATCTTGGCTCACCACAACCTCCACTCCCCCGGGTTTAAGCAGTTCTCCTGCCTCAGCTTCCGGAGTAGCTGGGATTAGAGGCATCTGCCACCACACTGGTCTAATTTTTGTATTTTTAGTAGAGATGGGGTTTCACAGTGTTGGCCAGGCTGGTCTTGAACTCCTGACCTCATGATCCGCCTGCCTTGGCCTCCTAAAGTGCTGGGATTACAGGCGTGAGCCACCACACCCGGCCAAAATAAAAATTTTAAATTTACTTTCACCATTAAGCTGGATCCTTTTGCGGGATTTTTTTTTTTTTAGACAGAGTCTCTGTCTTCCAGACTGGAGTGTGGTGGCACGATCTTGGCTCACTGCAACCTCCACCTCCCGGGTTCAAGCAGTTCTGCCTCAGCCTCCCGAGTAGCTACCATGCCTGGCTAATTTTTTTATTTTTAGTGGAGACGGGGTTTCACCATATTGGCTAAGCTGGTCTTGAACCCCTGACCTCAGGTAATCCACCGCGCCTGGCTGTTTTTGCTCCCTTTAAAGTTGATTCATGTAAAATAATAGATGTAGCATTTATAAGATTCTGTTACATCTATTTCTTATTTCAACAAGTTGAGTTATAGTAATTTAGTACAAAACAACGCATGCATTATAAATTTTTTTTTTTTTTCTTGAGACTGAGTCTTGCTCTGTTGCCCAGGCTGGACTGCAGTGGCACAATCTCGGCTCACTGCAAGCTCCGCCTCCCGGGTTCACAGCATTCTCCTGCCTCAGCCTCCCAAGTAGCTGGGACTACAGGCTCCCGCCACCACGCCCAGCTAATTTTGTTTTTGTATTTTTAGTAGAGATGGGGTTTCACCGTGTTAGCCAGGATGGTCTCGATCTCCTGACCTCGTGATCCGCCCGCCTTGGCCTCCCAAAGTGCTGGGATTACAGGCGTGAGCCACCACGCCCGGCTGCATTATAAATTTTTATAAGTAATTATTATGTAAAAAAGTACAAGTTTATTAGAAATGCCCTCCCTAATGAGATAGGGCTCCCTTACCTGCCTTGATTTATTCATGTCATTATGGAGTTACTTGTAGCCAAAGTAAGAGTTCTCAGTTCAGTTCTTGTTTTTGTTTTTGTAAATTTAAGTCCCAGAAATTCTTGCTCACATAAATAAACTATAAAGGAAAGTAATAATGGCTGGGCACTGTGGCTCGCGCCTGTAATCCTAGCACTTTGGGAGGCAGAGGTGGGCGGATCACCTGAGGTCGGCAGTTCAAGACCAGCCTGGCCAACATGGAGAAATCCCGTCTCTACTAAAAATACAAAAATTAGCTGGGCGTGGTCGGGCGCGGTGGCTCACACCTGTAATCCCAGCACTTTGGGAGGCCGAGGCGGGCAGATCACGAGGTCAGGAGATCAAGACCATCCTGGCTAACACGGTGAAACCCCGTCTCTACTAAAAATACAAAAAATTAGCCAGGCATGGCGGGCATCTGTAGTCCCAGGTACTCGGGAGGCTGAGGCAGGAGAATGGCGTGAACCTGGGAGGTGGAGCTTACAGTGAGCCGAGATCGCGCCACTGCACTCCAGGCTGGGTGACAGAGCGAGACTCTGTCTCAAAAAAAAAAAAAAAGTTAGCTGGGGGTGGTGGCATGTGCCTGTAATCCCAGCTACTCAGGAGGCTGAGGCAGGAGAATCACTTGAACCGGGGAGGCGGAGGTTGCGATAAGCTGAGATAGCACCATTCCATTCCAGCCTGGGTGACAGAGCAAAACTCCGCCTCAAAAAAAAAAAAAAAAAAAAACAGCTGGGCACGGTGGCTCACGCCTGTAATCCCAGCACTCTGGGAGGCCGAGGCGGGTGCGGATCACCTGAGGTCAGGAGTTCGAGATTAGCCTGGCCCACATGGCTAAACCCCATCTCTACTAAAATTGCAAAAATTAGCCAGGCGTGGTGGCTGTCGCCTGTAATCCCAGCAACTCGGGAGGCTGAGGCAGGAGAATCGCTTGAACCCGGGAGGCAGAGGTTGTGCCACTGCACTCCACCCTGGCGGCAGAGCGAGACTCTGTCTCAAATTAAAAAAAAAGAGAATAAGGTTAGTTATAGCAGTGTTTTGTTTTTTTGAGACAGAGTTTCGCTATTGTTTTCCAGGCTGGAGTGCAGTGGCGCGATCATGGCTCACCGCAACCTCTGCCTCCCAGGGTTCAAGCGATTCTCCCACCTCAGCCTCCCGAGTAGCACGGATTACAGGCATGCGCCACCACGCCCAGCTAATTTTGTATTTTTAGTAGAGACAGGGTTTCTCCATGTTGGTCAGGCTGGTCTCGAACTCCCGACCTCAGGTAATTGGTCCACCTCGGCCTCCCAAAGTGCTGGGATTACAGGTGTGAGCCACCACACCTAGCCAGCAATGTTACTCAATATTTTGAAACCTGAATTGTGTGCCAAAAAATCACAGTTACATATCATCAAAAATCAACTTATCTGTTGACAACTTCGTTAGTCTTTTAATTTCGTTGAAAACTAAGAATGAGAAACCATGCGACTTGCAAAAGGATTTATCTAGTCATTAGTGTTCACTCTCAGTGAGAAATATAACAAAAAGGCTTTAGCAAGTCTTATAAATTGGTTATTGATTATGCCTGTTATTCTTTCAGTTAAGAGGTACCTTGTTTCTTTCTTTCTTTGTCATTTCCCAGCCCCCCACCCCTGAAACAGAGTCTCAGGCTGGGTTTGTTTTTTATTTTTTGTAGAGACAAAGTCTTGCTCTGTCTCCCAACCTGGAGTGCAGTGGCTATTCATAGGTGCTATCATGGTACACTACAGCCTTCAACTCCTGGGCTTAGCTCCCTAGTAGCTGGGATACAGATGTGTGCCAATGCACCTGGCTTTCACACTTTTAATTAGTGTGTTTTTGCTGTTCTGTATTAGACTATGAGCAACTTAAGAGCAAGACTTAAGAGCATTATACCTGCTGTATTTGGCAGTCATGAAGCATTTGTTGAATGTGTATTAATGATATTATAGAAGGAACTGTGAAGTGAGAGTCAGAAGGTATGGCTTTGGGCTAGGACCAGTTTGGAAGCAGAGTTGGTAGAGGTAAGGCAGTAGGTCCTGATTTGCACACCCATGTTTAGGGCTTCATTGATCACACTAGGAGGGAGCAACCTAAATGTCCATCACAGATGAATGGATAAAGAAAATGTGGCATATCCATACAACAGAATATTATTCAGCCTTAAAAAGGAAGGAAATAGGCTGGGCGCGGTGGCTCACGCCTGTAATCCCAGCACTTTGGGAGGCCGAGGCAGGTGGATCACGAGGTCAGGAGATCGAGACCATCTTGGCTAACACGGTGAAACCCCATCTCTACTAAAAATACAAAAAATTAGCCGGGTGTGGTGGCGAGAGCCTGTAGTCCCAGCTACTCGGGAGGCTGAGGCAGGAGAATGGTGTGAACCCCGGGAGGCAGAGCCTGCAGTGAGCCGAGATTGTGCCACTGCACTCCAGCCTGGGCAACAGTGAGAGACTCCGTCTCAAAAAAAAAAAAAAAAAAAGGAAGGAAATACTGTTATATGCTACAACATGATCTTTGAGGACATTATGCCAAGTGAAATAAGACAATCACAAAAAATAAATGTTGCATGATTCTACTTATTTGAGATGTCTAAAATAAACTCATAGAAACAAAGTAGAATGGTAGTTGTCATGGGCTCGGGGAAGAGATAGGGGAGTTGTTCATGGATATAACTAGATGAGTAAGTTCTAGTTACACAACGATGTGCATTTGGTTAACACTATTGTATACTTTATTTATTTTTTTGAGATGGAGCCTCACTGTGTCGCCCAGGCTGGAGTGCAGTGGGGAGATCTTGGCAGCTCACTGCAGCCTCCACCTCCTGGCTTCAAGCGATCCTTGTGTCTGACCCTCCTGAGTAGCTGGGACTACAAGTGCCCGCCACCACGCCTGGCTAATTTTTGTATTTTTAGTAGAGACGGGATTTTGCCATGTTGGCCAGGCTGGACTCGAACTCTTGACCTCAAGTGTTCCACCCACCTCGGCCTCTCAAAGTGCTGGGATTACAGCCATGAGCCACTGCACCCAGCCGACTACTGTATACGTTAAAAAGTTAAGATGGTAAATTTTATGTTCTATGCCTTTGACCACAGTTTTTGAAAAATGAGACAGAAACTGTGATTTTATAAACCACATGCCCTAAAAATGTTCTAACAGTATTATAAGAGTTGTTTAATAAAGGCATATCAATAAAATTTAAGAATCAGTATAAGTGGTCCAACATCTGAATAATAGGAATTACAGGAAGAGAGAAAACAAGGTGGGAAATGACTTGTAAAATAGTTGATAACAGAAGCACATGAGCCAACAGATTAAAACTGTATACTTGTGCCTAGCACTAGGGAAGAAAATAGACCTGCACCAGGCATGGAATTTCTGAACACGGAGTTTATAGAAAAGATTTACAAGCTTCTGGATGGGAGGGCACCAGGTCACATATCAAGAATCAGAATGTCTTTGGACTTCATGGCAGCAGCATAGGAAGCAAAAAGAGAATTGGAACAATGTCTTCAAAATTCTGAAGGAAAGTGGTTACTAACTTGGACTCCTATACCTAGCCAAACTATACAACAAGAATAAGTGAGAAAAAGGTGTTTTTTTGTTTTTGTTTTTGTTTTTTTTTTTTTGAGATGGAGTCTCTGTCGCCCGGGCTGGAATTCAGTGGCATGATCTTGGCTCACTGCAACCTCCACCTCCTGGGTTTGAGCAATTCCCCTGTCTAGGCCTCCTGAGTAGCTGGGATTACAGGCGCCCACCACCACGCCTGGCTAGTTGTTGTTTGAGATGGAGTTTCGCTCTTGTTGCCCAGGCTGGAGTGCAATGGCGCGATCTCTGCTCACTGCAGCCTCTGCCTCCGGGTTCAAGCGATTCTCCTGCCTCAGCCTCCCGAGTAGCTGAGGTTACAGGCATGCGCCACCACCCCTGGATAATTTTGTGTTTTTAGTAGAGACAGGATTTCTCCATGTTGGTCAGGCTGGTCTTGAATTCCCAACCTCAAGTGATCCGCCCGCCTCGGCCTCCCAAAGTACTGGGATTACAGACATGAGCCACCACACCCAGCAAATTTTTGTATTTTTAGTAGAGAAGGGGTTTCACCATGTTGGCCAGGCTGGTCTTGAACTCCTGACCTCAAGTGATCCGCCCGCCTCGGCTTCCCAAAGTGCTGGGATTACAGGCGTGAGTCACTGTGCCTGGCCGAAAAAGGTTTAAAAAATTTAAATGTCACATACTCCTTCTCAAGAAGCTACTAGAAGATGTGTTCCACCAAATTGAAAAACTAAATCAAGAAAGAGTAAGACACGGATACAGCAAACAGGAGCCCAACACAGAAGACATGGCCTGGGAGGCCCACAGAGGATGGCGAGAAGTGATCCTAGAGTGGCAGCTCTGCACCAGACGTGGAGGGCAACTGAGCCATACTGCAGCAGTGCGACCCATCGAGAGCTGAAGGCAGGCCATGGTGAGCTTAGAAGCAGGAAGTACAGGGCAGCCCTCTCGCTCTAACTGTATTTCCACTGCAGGTCCAGCGCCTGGTCCCCACCTTGGCCCTGCCAGGTGCCTGACTGTGTTGAGCCCTGTGTTTCCCAAAACTCCAAGATCTTGCTCACAACTTCCTCAGGAGGGGCTTTGTCAGCTCCCGGAGAAGCAGAAGTCAGATCACAACCTGGAGACTGATGCGCTCACCTCCTGGAGCCTCCATCCAGCAGGGGCAGTGCTGCCCTCTCCTTGTACTGCCAGTGTGTACCTGCTCTCCGCTTTAATATTAATCATCTTTGATATTCATTTACATATAGTTATAATAGCTGCCCAAATAGTGAAATAGTACATTAAATTACCAAGTGATCTTCTGTGGATGTGGCCATGTGCTCTTATCTCCTGCGGATTCTTGCTTAGACTTCACATGCTTACTCTGTGAGCCCTTTCCTGAGCACCTTATTTGGAATCATAAGTCCCACCAACTCTCTCTTTCAGTGATTTGTTTTCTCGGGAGTACGTCTCAGCTAGAATATAGGCTCTAGGAGAGCCTGTGGTTTTGTTTGTTTGTTTTCTCTGCTGTATCCCTAGGGCCCAGAGAGTGGCTGGCTCAGTTAGCTCTCAATAGATTTTTTTGTTTTTGTTTTTTTTTAAGACAGGGTCTCTCTGACTCCCAGGCAGGAGTACAGTGGCCCGATCTAGGCTCACTGCAACCTCTGCTTCCCGGGCTTAAGCTATTCTCCTGCTTCAGTGTCCTGAGTAGCTGGGATTACAGGCATGAGCCACCATGTCCGGCTAATTGTTGTATTTTTTGTAGAGATGGGGTCTTGCCATGTTCCCCAGGCTGGTCTTGAACTCCTGAGTGCAAAGCGATCCACTTGCCTGGGCCTTCCAAAGTGCTGGGATTACAGGCTTGACGGCCCTCAGTAGATTCTTATTGGATAAATTGAATGAGATGATAAGGAAGAGTTTGCTAGAAAGAGAAAGGTGGGCAAGGATGACGATTCCCAGCAGGGAGGCAGCTGGCACAGAGCCACAAAGTGCCTGCTGTGTCGAGCCCTGTGTGCAGTAAGGAGCCTGCCGCTGGGCCCAGGCGGCAGGTCCCGGGGGCTTCCATTATCTTCAGTTCGGTCCTGAAAGCTTAGTTGTTCAAGGCTACTTTTTTTTTTTTTTGAATCAGAATCTCTCTCTGTTGCCCAGGCTAGACTGCAGTGGCACGATCTTGGCTCACTGCAACCTCTGTCTCCTGGGTTCAAGCGATTCTCCTGTCTCAGCTTCCCGAGTAGCTGGGACTACAGGCGCATGCCACAATGCGTAGCTAATTTTTTATTTTTAGTAGAAACGGGGTTTCACCATATTGGTCAGGCTGGTCTCAAACTCCTGACCTCAGGTGATCCACCCGCCTAGGCCTCCTAAAGTGCTGGGATTACAGGCATGAGCCACCATGCCCAGCTGGCTACTTTCTGTAGTTATACTGTCCATGAAGGTAGCCATCATCCAGGTCAGGTTCTTAAGCACTTGGAATGCACCTTGTTAAACTTGACTTGTGCTAAAAGTGTAAAATACACACTGGATTTCGAAAATTTAGTACCAAAAATTTTTTTGGTGCACTCACTTCAGTGGCTGTCACCTGTAATCCCAACACTTTGGGTGGCCAAGGTGGGCGGATCATGAGGTCAAGCTCGAGACCACCCTGGCCAGCATGGCAAAAGCCCGTCTCTACAAAAAATACAAAAATTAGCTAGGTATGGTGGTGCACACCTGTAATCCCAGCTACTCGGGAGGCTGAGGCAGGAGAATCACTTGAACCCGGGAGGCAGAGGGTGCAGTGAGCCAAGATCATGCCACTGCACTCCAGCCTGGGCGACAGATCGAGACTCCATCTCAAAAAAAGAAAAAATACCGATTATGGCCAGGCACAGTAACTCATGCCTGTAATCCCATCACTTTGGGAGGCTGAACTGGGCAGATCACTTGAGCCCAGGAGTTCAAGACCAGCCTGGGCAGCATGGCAAAACCCCATCTTTACAAAAAATTAGCCAGGCTTGGTGGTGTACACCTGTAGTTCCAGCTACTAGGGAGGCTGAGGTGAGAGGATCATCTGAGCCTGGGAGGTCAGGGCTGCAGTGAGCTGTGATTGCACCACTGCACTCCATCCTGGGCAATAGAGTGAGACCTTGTCTCAAAGAAAAAAAAAAAAACACTGATTACATGTTAAAAAGATAATATATTAGGTTAAATAACATTATTAACTATATTATTAAAATTTTTTTATTTACACCACTGCACTCCATCCTGGGCGATAGAGTGAGAGCTTGTCTCAAAAAAATACTGATTACATGTTAAAAAGATAATATAGGCCCGGCGTGGTGGCTCACACCTGTAATCCCAGCACTTTGGGAGGCCGAGGCAGGTGGATCATGAGGTGAAGAGATCAAGACCATCCTGGCCAACATAGTGAAACCCCCTCTCTACTAAAAATACAGAAATTAGCTGGGTGTGGTGGCACACGCCTGTAGTCCCAGCTACTCAGGAGACTGAGGCAGGAGAATCGCTTGAACTTGGGAGGCAGAGGTTGCAGTGAGCTGATGCACTCCAGCCTGGCAACAGAGCTAGACTCTGTCTCAAAAAAAAAAAATGTATATTGTATATATGGTTAAATAACATATTATTAAAGATACTAAAATTTTTTTCTCAAAAAATACTGATTATATGTTAAAAAGGTCATATATATTGGGTTAAGTATGGTATTAAAATTAGCACCATCTGTTTCTTTTTATGTGCTACTAGCAAATTTAAAATTGCATATTTTGCCCATGCTTGTGGCTGGCATATTTCTATTAGTGCTGTTGAGTAATGAGTACATTTGTACTGTGTTGAGTTTAACACTTTATTAGATACTCTTTTTTTTTTTTTTTTTTCTTTGAGATGGAGTCTCGCTCTGTCGCCCAGGCTGGAGTGCAGTGGCATGATTTCAGCTCACTACAAGCTCCGCCTCCCGGGTTCACGCCATTCTCCTGCCTCAGCGTCTGGATATTAGATACTGTATGTCCTTTTTCATCTGTGGAACTCATTTATTTTATTTTATTTTTTTGAGAAGGAGTCTCACTCAGCTGCCCAGGCTGGAGTGCAGTGGCGCAATCTCTGCTCACCGCAACCACCATCTCCCGGGTTCAAGTGATTCTCCAGTCTCAGCCTCCTGAGTAGCTGGGATTACAGGCACCCGCCATCATTCCCAGCTAATTTTTGTATTTTAGTAGAGACAGGGTTTCACCATGTTGGCCAGGCTGGTCTTGAACTCCTGACCTCAGGTGATCCACCCGTCTTGGCCTCCCAAAGTGCTGGGATTACAGGCGTGAACCACAGCACCCAGCCCATCTGTGGAACTCTTATCTCACTGTCACTTCACAATCACCAGAACAGGAAAGACTGTATTTATAATTACTGATTTCAGTTTGCTCACCTAAATCCTAGATGCTATTTTTTAGTGTGTGTGTGTGTGTGTGTGTGTGTGCACGCTGGGGTGAAGGAGTCCTGAATTCACATTGTCTTTGGCCTCTGGCAATCTGCTTTCTGATTTCACTACTCAATTAAACTAGTCTATCTTGACATCTTTAATGCATTTTTACTTTTATTAACCTCCGTGCTATATTTGATAATATTTCAAATTTTTCTCCTTAAGATAGAATTGCTGCACTTAACTCCCAGATCCATTTGGACAAGTAGTTTCAATTGTTTTATTTGTGAAGGGAATAAGGGTGTCCAGCTTGCTCAGAGGAGTTTGAGGAGTAAATGCATGTTCTGGACTTACACACCGAGTGATTGATGCCTCGAAGAAAGCAAATGGCAAAGGATTAAGACAGTAGTGGATGAGATGAACCATGGGGGGAGAAGTGTTTCTGTTTGGGTTGTTTTATTATTATTATTATTATTTTTTTAATTATTTTTTTTTGAGACAGGGTTTCGCCCTTGTTGCCCAGGCTGCAGTGCAATGGTGTGCGATATTGGCTCCCTGCAACCTCCGCCTCCCAGGCCCGGGTTCAAGTGATTCTCCTGCTTCAGCCTCCCAAGTAGCTAGCTGGGACTACAGGCGTACACCACAGCGCCTGGATAATTTTTTATTTTTAGTAGAGATGGCGTTTCACCATGTTGGTCAAGCTAGTCTCGAACTCCTGACCTCAAGTGATCCACCCACCTCGGCCTCCCAAAGTGCTGGGATTACAGGCGTGGGCCACCGTGCCTGGCCTTGTTTGGATTGTTTTAGAATGTAAAATTGGCCTGGGCACAATGGCTCACGCCTGTAATCTCAACACTTTGGGAGGTCAAGGTGGGTGGATCCCTCGAGCCCAGGGGTTTGAGACCAGCCTGGGTAATATGGCGAAATCCTATCTCTAAAAAAATGCAAAAATTAGCTGGGTGTGGTGGCTGCATCTGTAGTCTCAGATACTCAAGAGGCTACGATGGGAGGATCACTTGAGCCTGGGAGGTGGAGACTGCAGTTAGCCGAGATTGCGCCACTGCACTCTAACCTGGATAACAGAGCGAGACGCTGTCTCAAGAATAAATAAATGAATGTGAAATTGAAGGCAGGCATGGTGGTTCACGCCTGCAATCCTAGCCTTTTGGTAGGCCAAGTCAGGAGGACTGCTTGAGGCCAGGAGTTCCAGATCAGCTTGGGAAATATAATGAGGCCCCATCTATTTGAAAAGTAAAAAATTAGCTGAGTATGGTGGCGCATGCCTGTAGTCCTAGCTACTGGCGAGACTGAAGTGGGAAGATAGAGCTCAGGAGGTGGAGGCTGCAGTAAGCTAGGATCACCCCACTGCACTCCAGCCTGAGTGACAGAGCAAGACCCTGTCTCAAAAAGAAAAGAAAAAAGTGAAATTGAGCATATATTTGAAAGAAGCCACTACCACAGTGGTTCTCAAACTTGGCCTTTGTCAAAATCACCTGAGGGGCTGACCAAAACCACTTTCTGTGCCCCACCCTTAGAGTTTCTGACTCAGTGAGTATGGGGTAGTCCCTGGGAATTTGCATTTCTAATAGATTCCCAAGTGATGTTGATGCTACTGGCCTGGGATCACATTTTGAGAACCACTGCTCTAGAACAAAACAATTCAAGTTATTTTTGAGGTGAAGAAGGGACGAATTTGAAGGGCAGAAAGTCTGAGATGAGGCAGGTCCAGAGGAAATAAGAAGGTGCAGCTGAAGGGAGTTAATCTTTGCAAGGAGAAGTGCTTCCCTCTTATGGAAGAGAGAAAGAAAAGAGTTGATAAGATGCTAAAATGTTTTGAGGTGAAAGGAATATTTAAGGGAGTCACCTAAGTTGGACTTTGAGACACAGCTTTAAATCAAATAGATCTGTGTCCAAATCCTGGTTCAGCAGTCACACTCACATTCCAAGTTGTATAACTTCTCTAAGCCTTAGTGCCTTTATCTTGAAATTCAGGATAACCGAACAGCACTTACCCTGTAGGTTGTTGTGAAGACTGAGTGATGAGCTAGTAGTACTGCTTCCTGTTAGTGAGCAGAGAGAGCGAGCCTGTGAAACAAAAAGACTAAGAACAGAGTGACCTTCACGGTAGCAGTGGGGGAGGTGGGAAAGTTAACTGTGAACTTTCACTGGATGCCTGTAATTTGCTGAGCATTAGACTTGGCCCTGGGGATGAAAAGGGCAAGGCTTTGGTCTTCAGGGATGGAAGGAGATGCAGAGAAAGTGAACATGTACAGTACGACACAAATGCTTTACCACAAACATGAAACATAGTATTATATACAAAGTACTGTTAGAGCATTAGGGATGGAATAAAGAGTTTGACCAGCAGTAGGGTAAGTGGTTGGAGAGAAAACACTACAGAGTTGATGTTTCAGCTAAATCAAGCTTGTCCAGCCTGCGGCCGAGATGGCTTTGAATGCAGCCCAACACAAATTCATAAAGTTTTTTAAAGCACTATGAGATTTATGCATGGACCTTTTTTTTTTTTAAGCTCATCAGCTACTATTATTGTTAGCTTATTTTATTTGTGGCCCAAGACAGTTTTTCTTTTTTTTTTTTTTTTTAGACAGAGTCTCATTCTGTTACCCAGGCTTGAATGCAATGGCACGACCTTGGCTCACTGCAACCTCCACCTCCCAGGTTGAAGCAGTTCTCCTGCTTCAGCCTCCCGAGTAGCTGAGATTACAGGTGCCCACCACCACGCCCAGCTAATTTTTTGTATTTTTGTAGAGAGGGGATTTCACCATGTTGGCCAGGCTGGTCTCGAACTCCTGACCTTGTGATCCACCTGCCTCAGCTTCCCAAAGTGCTGGGATTACAGGCGTGAGCCACCGTGCCTGGCAGTTTTTCTTCTTTCAGTGTGGCCCAGGGAAGCCAAAAGATTGGACACCTGGAGCTAAATCTTAAAACATTAGTAGGAGGTGGCCGGTCGTGTTGGCTCATGCCTGTAATCCCAGCACTTTTGGAGGCCGAGGCGGGTGGATCACAAGGTCAGGAGATGGAGACCATCCTGGCTAACACGGTGAAACCCTGTCTCTACTAAAAATACAAAAACAAAATTGGCCAGGTGTGGTGGCGGGCGCCTGTGGTCCCAGCTGCTCAGGAGGCTGAGGCAGGGGAGTGGCGTCAACCTGGGAGGCCGAGCTTGCAGTTAGCCGAGATCATGCCACTGCAGTCCGGCCTGGGCCTGGGCGACAGACAGAGCGGGACTCTGTCTCAAAAAAAAAAAAAAAATTAGGCGGTCCACCAGCCTGGAGGCATATTCTCAGTCCTGAAATACATTCAGTTTAAGTTGGGGCCCCAAGGGAATGGCAGGGAATTCAACAGAGAAGTTAATTGGGATCAGATCAAACAGGCCTTTATGTGCCAGGTTAAGGAGTTTGAACTTTATCTGTAAGTAAGGGGAAATAAGACACTTAAAATGGTGCAGATATGTGTTTTATAGCGGTCACACTGATAACATCATAAAGGGTGTGTTAGATCCGAGAGAAAATAGAGAAGTCAGCATGAAGTTATTTCTGTCATCTAGGATAAAAAATGAGGACTTGAACTAACATGGGGGTGGTATGGAGGCATCTCACTGGAGAGAGATTTAGAAGGGAGAATCAGAACTCAATGTCTGGTCATCGGAGAGGGCAAGGATTGACCCATGCACTGAGACAGGGTGCATGAGAGCAAGGTGTGGATTTGGGGAGGAAGGCAAAGAACCCAGCTTGGACTGGCAGGTATGTCCTACCTGCCATTCACATGAAGAGTCCCAGTCTACAGCTGAATATGTGGGTCTGGAGCCCAGGAGAGAGGGCTGGGCAGGAAAGATAAGGATCCCGGAAGTGTTCCCTCAAATAAATATTTGAGTACCTCCTCTGTGCCAGGTTGTCAGGCTGTAGCTGAGACCCTGAGTGCGATGGAGTTGTCTGGGGAGGTGACTTCACTGAAAAGGAATGAAGGCCCTGCAGGCATCATCAGTTAAGCGGCAGCCTGTAGAGTGGCCTTGGAGGCAGGGGCAAGTCCGGAGTGGTCATGTGCGGCTTAAGGGAGGAAGGTGTCTGGAGAAGGGAGGAGCGCTCATCAGTGCCCAGTGCCTCGGGGAGGTCAAGCAAGGCTTCACACTGAAGGAGGGCCCTTGGATTTAAGGATGAGGAGGTTGCCTTGCTGAGTATGACAAAGTGGAGACCAGTCTTCTTTGAAGAAGCTCTGAAGGGAAGGAAGAGGACTAGCTGGACAGCGAGAGTGCTACCAGGTGCTCAGTAAGTGGCAGTGAAGTGCCTCACAGCCACCCAGGAAGTGGCTGTGACTCACCCCCCACCCGCCCGCTTTTTTAGATGAGGAACCAAAGCTTCTTAGGATGTTCAGTAATTTACCTGTGAGCACACAGCAGCTAAGCATCCAGAGGAGGGCTTCTAACCTGGTCTAGCTGCTCTCGATGCTGCTAAATGGTATGTGGAATAGGACAAGGGTAAAGAGATGGGAGATACTGTGAACACTGGCCGGTGCTCAGGGGAGGGAAGAACCAGGAAAAAGGGAGATGAGTGGAAAACAGAAAAGCGTGGGGACTGATTGAGGGCCTTGAGAAGCCTGGCGGGGGATGGCAGAGAGAGCCCAGGCAGAGAGCATGGCTGTGGAAAGGAAGAGAGCATGGCTGTGGAAAGGAAGAGAGCATGGCTGTGGAAAGGAAGGGCACCACGCTTACATACACAGAGCCCCTCACCCAAATCAGAATTTCCCCATAAATGGGAAGATTGTGGTAGGTACACTTTCAGGAGTTGTCATGATACATCTTTTCATATAGAATAGCCTGATTATGTTCATAGAATAACAGAGTTCTAGAGGATTTTAGAGAGGTTTAGTCTAATCAACAAATAATTATCTGCTATTCTCTAAGTTAGCTCAAGTTGTTACTCCAAAATAACCTTCTGACCCTCTCTGGCTACTAACCAGTCTCTCTTCTCTACTTTTCTTAAATAACAGCTTTATTTATTTCTTTCATTTTTTATTTCAGTAGTTTTTGGGGTGTAGGTGGTGTTTGGTTACGTGGATACATTCTTTAGTGGTGATTTCTGGGATTTTGGTGCACCTGTCACCCAAGCAGTGTACACTGTACCCATTATGTAGTCTTTTATTCTTTTATCCCTCACTCCCCCCACCCCGGTCCCAAAGTTCATTATATCATTCTTATGCCGTTGCATCCTCATGCCTTAGCTGCCACTTATAAGTCATACTATACTTAAATAACATCTTTATTGAGATATAATTTACTTGCCATACAATTTATGCTTTTTTTTTTTTTTTTTTTGGTAGAGACGGGGTTTGTCATGTTCCCCAGGCTGGTCTTGAACTCCTGGCCTCAAGTGATCCACCCACCTCAGTCTCCCAAAGTGCTGGGATTACAGGCATGACCCATTGCTTCCGGCCACAATTTATGCATTTAAGGTGCACACTTCAGTGTTTTTTAGTATATTTACAGAGTCGTGCAACCATCAGCACAATCAATTATAGGACATTTTTATCACCCCAGAAGAAACCATCACCATCAGTCCCCCCACTGCCCTCCGGCCCTAGGCAACCTAGGCTAATATATTTTATCTCTTTATCTCCCTTTTTAAACTAAACTTGGGGAAGAACAGCCCATACTGTTTCTACTACTCAACTCCCAGTTACTTCTCAAGTCAAGTGTTTTTAGTCCATCACTCCTCTGAAACTGCTCAGGCAATGTCATCCGTGACCCTCTACCTACCGGTCCCAGTGGACATGTTGAGCGTTGACCTTTGATGCATTTAGCCTGTCAGTCTCCCTTGTGCTCTGTCTTTGGCATGGGCTCGTCATCTGCCCCTTGGCTGGATTCTCACTCTTCCTGAATGATTGGATCTGTTCATATGTTCAGCTGCATGCCATGCTGATGACTGTCTTTTCACAGAACTCATAGTCAGTATAATTCATTGCCTTTTGGCCGTTACCTGGATGTCACGTAATCATGGCTGAAACTGAACTCAGCTTCTACACCAAGGAGAACTCTGCTTTGCTTTTTTTCCTGCTTACCCATGTACTCAAATTAGAAACGTCTTTCTCCCTCCTAATATAAATCGGTCTCCAATACCTGCTGAATTTTCTTCCACCCTAACTCTAAAATCATTTCTTTCCATACCCACAATCAGGTCCTCAGCTCCTTCTCATGGATTATTTCAGCAGTTTCCTACTCGGTCACTGGCTGTATAGCCCCTCCTCCTGAGATCCATTCCCCACATAATCATTATAAGAGCACTTGTAAATACACAAATGTGACCTCATCTGCTAAGCCTATTAAAATGATATTCAGCACTGTAACACCAATAAGCATTTATGCCCCTCCCCCCAACCCCCAGCCCTGTCCATCCCAGCCCCAAATCTGAATCTGATCAAGCTTCTGACTACCAGTTCACAGGAAATACAAGGGATAGAAGAACTTGTAAAGGAACCATGGGGATACAAACAGCCAACTATGGAAGTGGGAAATTCTACGGAAGTGATGAAGCTTCTTAAACAAATAATTGTCAAAGGAAAAAAAACAAAAGAGGGAGAGAGAATTGTTGAGTCTTAAGAGTTTGTCAACCAAATGCATTGTGTTGGATCCTGATTTGAATAAACCCACTGTTAAAACAGTTTTATTTTATTTTATTTTTTATTTGTTTATTTTTTGAGACAGTCTCGCTCTGGGATTACAGGCGTGAGCCACCACACCCGGCCAAAATAAAAATTTTTAATTTACTTTCACCATTAAGCTGAATCCTTTTGTGTGTTTTTTTTTTTTTTTTCTTTTGAGACAGAGTCTCACTCTGTCGCCCAGGCTGGAGTGCAGTGGCGCGATCTCGGCTCACTGCAAGCTCCGCCTCCCGGGTTCACGCCATTGTCTTGCCTCAGGCTCCCGAGTAGCTGGGACTACAGGCACTCGCCACCACGCCCAGCTAATGTTTTGTATTTTTAGTAGAGACGGGGTTTCACTGTGTTACCCAGGATGGTCTCCGTCTCCTGACCTCGTGATCCGCCCGCCTCGGCCTCCCAAAGTGCTGGGATTACAGGCGTAAGCCACCGTGCCTGGCCCTTTATTTATTTTTATTTTTATTTTTTTTTTTTGAGACTGAGTTTCCCAGACTGGAGTGTGGTGGCACGATCTCGGCTCACTGCAACCTCCGCCTCCCGGGTTCAAGTGATCCTTGTGCCTCAGCCTCCCGCGTAGTTGGAATTACAGGCGCACTGCACTCCACCACACCTGGCAAATTTTTGTATTTTTAGTAGAGACAGGGTTTCACTACATTGGCCAGGCTGATCTCAAACTCCTGACCGCAAGTAATCCACCCGCCTCGGCCTCCCAAAGTGCTGGAATTACAGGCATGACACACCGCTCCAGGCCCAGTTTGATTTTTTTAACATCCAATAATGATGTGGTTACTTTTCAAAGAGGTTTTATATTTTAGAGATAAAAGTTGAAGTATGGGCATGGTGGCTCACACCTGTAATCCCAGCATTTTGGGAGGTGGAGACAGGCAGATCACTTGAGGTCAGGATTTTTAGACCAGCCTGGCCAACATGGTGAAACACCATCTCTACTAAAAATACAAAAATTAGCTGGGTGTGGTGGCACACGGCTGTAATCCCAGCTACTCGGGAGGCTGAGGCACAACAAGAATTACTCGAGCCTGGGAGCTGGAGGTTGCAGTGAGCCAAGATCACACCACTATACTCCAGCCTGGGCGCCAGAGTGAGAAGCTGTCTCAAAAAAAAAAAAAAAAAGTTGAAGTATTTAAGGAGAAATATGATTCCCAGGTTAGCACAGGGAGTGGGTGAGTATACATGAGACAGATTGGCCATGTGTTTCAGCTGGACAGTGGGTTTGTGGAGGCTCGTTATACTTTTCTGTCTACTTTTGGTGTGTTTGAAATCTCCCATAATAAAGAATAAAGGAGTTTGTCTTAAAAAGATACTGATGAGATAGGAACATTTGAGCACTGATGGGATGTGAGATAATAATTATTTTTTAAAACTTTGTATTAGCTGGCCGCAGTGGCTCACACCTGTAATCCCAGCACCTTGGGGAGGCCGAGGTGAGTGGATCACCTGAGGTTAGGAGTTTGAGACCAGCCTGGTCAACATGGTGAAACCCTGTCGCTACTAAAAATACAAAAATTAGCCGGGTGTGGTGGTGGGTGCCTGTAATCCCAGCTACGCAGGAGGCTGAGACAGGAGAATCACTTGAACCTGGGAGACAGGTTGCAGTGAGCCGTCATAGTGCCACTGTGCTCCAGCCTGGGTGACAGTGAGACTCAGTCTCAAAAAAAAAAAACTTTTTATTATGGTAAAATACATATAACATAAAATTTACCATCTTAACCATGTATAGATATATATAGTACAGTGGCATTGAGTACATTCACATTGTTTTTTTATTTGTTCATTTGTTTTTGAGACAGAGTCTCGCTCTGTCACCCAGGCTGGCATGCAGTGGTGCCATCTTGGCTCACTGCAACCTCTTGAGCCTGCAACCAGGTTCAAGTGTTTACCCTGCCTCAGCCTCCCAAGTACCAGGGATTACAGTCACATGCCACCTCACCTGGCTAATTTTTGTATTTTTAGTAGAGACGGGTTTCACCATGTTGCCCAGGCTGGTCTCAAACTCTTGACCTCAGGTGATCCACTAGCCTCGGCCTCCCAAAGTGCTGGGATTACAGGCATGAGCCACTGTGCCTGGCCTTTTACTTTCTATTTCTATGAATTTACTATTCCAGGTACCTCGTATAAGTGGAATCAATATAGTATTTTTTTTCTTTTTGTAACCAGCTTGTCTTAGTTGATGTGATGTCCCTAAGGTTCATCCATGTAAATATGTGTGACAATGTTGTCCTTCCTTTTGAAGGCTAAATACTATCCCACTGTATGTATATGTCACTTTTTTTGTGGCGGGGACGGGGCCTCACTCTTGTCACCCAGGTTGGAGTGCAGTGGCTCCATCTCAACACACTGCAACCTCCGCCTCACCTGGCTAATTTTTTTTTTTTTTTTGAGACGGAGTCTCACTCTGTCACCCAGCCTGGAGTGCAGTGGCGCGATCTCTGCTCACTGCAAGGTCTGCCTCCAGGGTTCAGGCCATTCTCCTGCCTCAGCCTCCCAAATAGCTGGGACTACAGGCGCCTGCAACCACGCCCAGCTAATTTTTTGTATTTTTAGTAGAGACGGGGTTTCACCGTGTTAGCCAGGATGGTCTTGATCTCCTGACCTCGTGATCCGCCCGCCTCGGCCTCCCAAAGTGCTGGGATTACAGGTGTGAGCCACCACGCCCGGCCCTCACTTGGCTAATTTTTTTGTATTTTTTTTGTAGAGACAGAGTTTTGCTATGTTGGCCACGCTGGTCTCGAACTTCTGAGCTCAGGTGATCCACCCACCTTGGCCTCCCAGGGTGCTGGGATTATACGCGTGAGACACCGTGCCCGGCCTATATCACATTTTTTAATCCAGTCAGGTATTTATGGGCACTTGGATTGCTTCTCCCTTTCGGCTATTGTGAATAGTGCTGCGACACACAAAAGGTTACAGATACCTCTTTGCTTTCTTGCTGTCAGTTCTTTTGGGTAGATACTCAGAGGTAGAATTGCTGGCTAGTATATGATAATTCTGTTTTTCAGTTTTTGAGGAACAGCCACACACTTCTCCACAGCGGCTGCCCCATTTTACATTCCCACTAATAGTGCACCAAAGTTCAGTTTCTCCACATCTTCGCCAGTACTTGTTATTTTCAAGTTCTTGTTGTTGTTATTGTAGCCATCCTAATGGGTGTGAGGTAGTGATGAAAAAGAATTGTTAATGTTTCAGGTATAATGATGGTATCATGATGTTATATACAGATGTAAGAGTTCTTTTTATTTATTTATTTTATTTATTTATTTTTTGAGACGGGGTCTCACTCTGTTGGCAAGGCTGGAGTACAGTGGTGTGGTCTCAGCTCACTGCAACCTCCACCTCCCGGCTTCAAGCAATTCTCCTGCCTCAGCCTCCTCAGTAGCTGGGACTACAGGCATGCGCCACCACGCCTGGCTAATTTTTTGTATTTTTAGTAGAGATGGGGTTTCACCATGTTGGCCAGGCTGATCTCGAACTCTTGACCTTGTGATATGCCCACCTTGGCCTCCCAAAGCACTGGGATTACAGGCAGGAGCCACCGCGTCCAGCCAAGAGTTTTTTTTTTTTTTTTTTTTTTTTTTCGAGACGAAGTCTCACCCTGTCACCCAGGCTGGAGTACAGTGGCATGATCTCAGCTCACTGCAACCTTCACCTCCCAGGTTCAAGCAGTTCTCTGCCTCAGCCTCCCGAGTAGCTGGGATTACAGGCGCCTGCCACCACGCCCAGCTAACTTTTTGTGTTTTTAGTAGAGATAGGGTTTCACCATCTTGGCCAGGCTGGTCTTGAACTCCTGACCTTGTGATCCACCCCCCTCAGCCTCCCAAAGTGCTGGGATTACAGGCGTGAGCCACTGCATCCGGCTAAGAGTTCTTTTTAGAAATACATACTGAGAGTATTTGTGGATTAAATGGTATGATCTCTAGGATTTGTTTTTTAAATAATCCAGTTGTCCGGTGGAGGGAGGTAGAAATGAAACCAAATTGGCCAAATCCTGATATTGTTTCAGTTGCATGATGTTTGCATGGGGGTTCATCAAACTGTTCACTCTAGATTGCGTATTTTCAAATCTTCCTTTAAATGACATTTTGGGGCCATCGTGATCATTCCCAACGTCTCTCTCAGCACACTCCCCGTTGTGCTCTTTACATGTGAGCAACTGAAACTACTGCTGCTTTTCTGCTTGCCTCTTCCACCTGTTCCCACACAGTGTTCATTTGTGCATCTTTGCCTTTGCCTCTTAGCCTGGAATGCCTTCCTCCCCTCCAGAGTACTCTTCTGTTTCCCTGATACCCTAACTCAGGTATTCCCTTCTCTGAGAAGTCTTCTGCCATCCCTACACTGTCCTGCCCTCCCCTCTACTTCCTCCCCTAAGACTCCACCTCTGTAGCTTCTCCATCACATCCCAGAGGAGGGGGCAGATCAGCATGTCTTCATCTTCTTATCCCTGGGCTTAGTTACCCTGCCTAGAATATGGTAAAAACCTAGTGAATTTGGGGGGCTTTTTGTTTGTTTTTTGTTTTGTTTTGTTTTGTTTGAGACGGGGTTTCACTCTGTCGCCCAGGCCGGAGTGCAGTGGCATGATCTTGCCTCACTGCAGCCTCTGCTTCTTGGGCTGAAGCCATTCTCCTACCTCAGCCTCCTGAGTAGTTGGAACTACAGGTGCATGCCACCGTGCCTGGCTAATTTTTGTATTTTGTTCTTTTTCTTTTTCTTTTTTTTTTTTTTTTTAGAGTCTCACTCTGTTGCCCAGGCTGGAGTGCAGTGGCGTGATCTCCACTCACTGCCACCTCCGCCTCCCAGATTCAAGCAATTCTCCTGTCTCAGCCTCCCAAGTAGCTGGGATTACAGGCATGCGCCACCACGCCCGGCTAATTTTTGTATTTTTAGTAGAGACAGGGTTTCACCATATTGGTCTTGAACTCCTGAGCTCAAGCGAACCACCCACCCACAGCCTCCCAAAGTGCTGTGATTACAGGCTGAGCCACTGTGCCCAGCTGTGAATTTTGAATAATGACTTGCACTCTATTTACTGTTAATTTATATACAGCCTGTACAGAGCAGTGTCTGCTGTATAGGAGGACTTTGGTGAATGGGTACTCTATGAGCCCCTGAGAGCGTCTCCTTGTTCAGGGTAAAAATTGGTATTAGAAGTATAGCAATGTGGGCCAGGTGAGGTGGCTCACACCTGTAATCCCAGCACTTTGGGAGGCCAAGGCAGGCAGATTGCTTGAGGTCAGCAGTTCAAGACCAGCCTGACCAACATGGTGAAACCCCATCTCTACTAAAAATACAAAAATTAGCCAGGCGCGGTGGCGCGTGCCTATAATCCCAGCTACTCGGGAGGCTGAGGCAGGAGGATCACTTGAACCTGGGAGGCAGAGGTTGCAGTGAGCCAGCATGGTGCCACTGGACTCCAGCCTGGGCGACAGAGCGAGACTCCTCTCAAAAAAAAAAAGAAGTATAGCAATGTGGAGTTTTAAAGCCAGTGGAACTCTAGATCATCTAACCCAGCCGTCTTCAGATTCTAAATGGATTATGTCTTAACATCACACATCCAGTTGGCAATCGCCTGCATTGTTTTCATGTCTACCAAGCAACTTCTGAGCCTTATTGGTTTCCCAAATTGGTTTTTCTCTAGTGAAGAGAATATACTGACTGCCTGCCAAGCACAAGAATCAATCTATTTAACAATTTTGTTTCTCAGTGAATTCTAACTTTGCTTGATTATCCTGCAGAAAGAGATTGTATTGTTAAATACTTACATACCTTTGCTTTTAAAAAAGCTCTTTAAAAACTTTCTGTCGAAAAAGGTGATGGTTATATGCACATAGAACTATACACATGCATTATACTGATATCAAATTCCTGGGTTTGATATTGTGCTGTAATTACGTAAAATACAGTCATTGGGGGAAACTGGGTGAAGGGTGCACAGGACCTCTCTGTACTATCTTTGCAATTTTCTGTGAACGTATAATTATTTCAAAAACGTTTAAATTTAAAAAGATGATGTGAAAATGTTTAGGCACCAAACTACAGAGTTTTCTGGAAAATACCAGAACTGGAACTTACTTTCTTTATGTCCTCGACAAGTGGATTTAGTGACAGGAATGGAGCTTATAGGGATCTTTAGTTCTCATCATGCTGAGTGGTTTGTATTCTAAATCAGTGACTATTCCAAACTAGTAAGACAAATAATGTCTTTAAAAGTGGGAATTTTACTAGCAGGAATTTTAGAACTTTTAGACAGTTCTGTGATTTTTTTTTTCTTTTTCTTTTCTTTTCTTTTTCTTTCTTTTTTTTTTAAATTAACAGGGTCTTTCTCTGTCCCCTAGGCTGGAGTGCAGTGGCACGATCATGGCTCACCAGTCTCCCTCCTGGGCTCAAGTGTTCCTCTCACCTCAGCCTCCCAAATAGCTGGGACTACAGATATGCCCCACTGTGCCTGGCTAATTATTTATTTTTTTTAGAGATGGCATCTCACTGTGTTGCCTCGGCTAGTCTTGAACTCATGGGTTCAAGTGATCCTCCTGCCTTATCCTCCCAAAGTGCTGGGATTACAGGCGTGAGCCGCCACACCCGACCATTTTTTTTTTCTTTTTTAAAAATATTTTACTGGCCCAGCGCGGTGGCTCACACCTATAATCCCAGCACTTTGGGAGACCAAGGTGGGCAGATCACTTGAGGTCAGGAGTTCAAGACCAGCCTGGCCAACATGGTGAAACCCCGTCTCTACTCAAAATACAAAAATTAGCCAGGCATGGTGGCACACGCCTGTAATCCCAGCTACCCGGGAGGCTGAGGCAGGAGAATAGCTTGAACCTGCAGAGGTTGCAGTGAGCCAAGATTGTGCCACTGTACTCCAACCGGGGCGACAGAGCAAGACTCCGTCTCAAAAAAAAAAAAATTACAAAGATTGTTTGTGGCGCTGGTATGTGGGATTTCCTCACAGCGTAGTTCATTTTTCTGGTAATGACACCTGCTGGGTATCTGCGCTTCACCTAGGGGAAGGTGCTCCTTTTTGTACAGTTTGAAACTGACTCACTCTGTCCTGCTGCTGGTGTTTGATATGCAAGCTTCTCTTTCGGCATCACTCTTGGAAGTGGAATCAACTCACCAAGTCTGTTCTGACAAAGGGGGTCTGTCGGCAGCAGACCCCAGCATTCAGAAGGGATCCTTCTTGAGACATCAAACCTCAGGAAACCTTGTGTAATTTTCTCAGTTTCACTGGCAATAAAACAGGAACAATTATGCTCATCCTCTAGGGTTGTTTTGAAGGTTGAGTGAGATCCTGAATTAACTGGGAATAATAGGTTAAGAATGATTAACTGGGAATACATCATAGGTAACTGGAAATGAGGGGTCGGCAAGCACATGACTTAAGTCAGGACTTCTTCCTACAGCACTTGGTTCAGATTTGTGCTTTATCAAATTAACAAGTTGCTACTTGACATGGATTTCCCTTCCTCAAGTCACTGAAAACTTGAGTGTTGCATGAAATGGACCTACTTTACCTGAAGAGAGGATCGGGGCTCCTGAATGTCCTGGGGACATACAGGGCGCTGGGAGAGAAATGTTGACTGTAGGATTGGGTTGGAATTGCCAATAGTTAACAATTACTGCCTTAAAAACTTCTGATGTTATAAGTCCCCCTCTCTCGTGGAGTCCCAGTGAGCTACGCCGGTGGAGTCCCTCTGACTCTGATGAGGAACACAGGTTGGGAGGGCGGGGTCTCAACACATGGTTAAAATAATGCAAGTGAGAGAAATGGGTGTTAATGAATGGAGAGAAGTGGGTGAGTTCAAGAAATGTTAAGGAGGTAGACTCCATAGGACTTGGGTACCAATTGTATGCAGGGACTGCGGAGCGGCAGGGAGGCTGGTTTCTGGTTTATGTGACAGGGCGGCTGGTAGTGACAGTCTTATGTAGGAACAGAGGAAAGGAAACAGGACTGGGAGAGGCTGGCCTCAGCTTCGGACAGCTGTCATCTGAGTCATCACTCAAGTAGAGAGGGGCTCAGTAGGTCTTTGGATAGACAGGAGTAAGAGCTCTGCAGAGGTGGGGCATCAGATGGCACATTTATTCACAGACACTTATCAAGTGCTGGGCACTGTCCAAGGCACTGGGGTCTCTGCTTGGCATTCTAGTGTCGGGTTAGGCCCTGACACTAGATGAGTGCCTCTGGTGAGTGGATCAGCAAGAAAGTACTGTGGTGTGGGTGGTAGGTGATGTGGATGATGGAGGAGATAAGCCACCTGAATTAGAAGCTGAGTCACCTCCAGAAAAGTTAGAGGGAAGAGGTGCTCTGGGCAAAGAGAAGAGCAGGTGCAGAGGCCCCAAGCAACACTGAGCAGGCGCATTTGAGAAGCTATAAGCTGTAAGCCAGCCGCGTGACCCCAGCATGCTGCACAGCAGGGAGGGCTGTGAGGGAAGTTGGAAGGGACAAGGGCTGAGCGGATCAGCGTTTGGTTCCCAGACAATTGGGTTTATTTGAGTGTGATGTTCAGTCATGGGAATTTGAAGGCATGGGAATGTGTGAAATCTCTCAGGTAGAGTATGTAGAGTAAGAGGGGGAGAGGACTGTACTATTTGATAGAAGGGCAGGAGAAGGGGAGACTTCTCAAAGGATACTAGAAACAACCAACCATAAAAGCAGAAGAGAATGCAAGAAAAGTGGTAAAGAAAAAGGGAACTTTAAAGATGGAAGCAGGCCGGGCGCAGTGGCTCACGCCTGTAATCCCAGCACTTTGGGAGGCCGAGGTGGGCGGATCACAAGGTCAGGAGATCGAGACCATCCTGGCTAACACGGTGAAACCCCGTCTCTACTAAAAATACAAAACAAAATTAGCCAGGCGTGGTGGCGGGCGCCTGTAGTCCAGCTACTCAGGAGGCTGAGGTGGGAGAATGGCGTGAACCTGGGAGGTGGAGCTTGCAGTGAGCCGAGATCGCGCCACTGCACTCCAGCCTGGGTGACAGAGCGAGTCTCCGTCTCAAAAAAAAAAAAAAAAAAAAAGGTGGAAGGAGGCCAGGTGCAGTGGCTCACACCTGTAATCCCAGCACTTTAGGAGGCTGAGGCAAGAGGGTCGCTTCAGCCCAGGAGTTTGAGACTAGCCTGGACAACATAGTGAGACTCCTGTCTCCACAAAAGCAAAAAAATTAGCCAGGCATGGTGGTTCATGCCTGTGGTCCCAGCTACTCAGGAGGCTGAGGCAGGAGGATCACTTGAGCCCAGGAGTTTGAGGCTGCCATGAGCCTTGATCACCCATTGTACTCCAGCATGGGCGACAGAGTGAGACCCTGTCTCTTAAAAAAAATTAATAAAGGGCCGGGTGAGGTGCCTCACACCGGTAATCTCAGCACTTTGGGAGGCCGAGGCGGGCGGATCACCTGAGGTCAGGAGTTTGAGACCAGCTGGCCAACATGGCGAAACCCCATCTCTACTAAAAATACAAAATTAGCTGGACGTGGTGGTGCACACCTGTAATCCCCGCTGCTCGGGAGACTGAGGCAGGAGAGTCACTTGAACCTGGGAGGCAGAGGTTGCAGTGAGCCGAGATTGCACCATTGCACTCCAGCCTGGGCGACAAGAGCGAAACTCCATCTCAATAATAATAATAAAGATGAATTTTCAAGTGGCAGATGTTAAGAGGGAGAGGAAGGGAATGCAGGGAGAGAGGGAAAGGAAGGACTGAAAATATGGCCTATGTGTAACAGTAGGAAGATCATTGCTGGCCTTGGAGAAAGCAGTTCTCAACTCCTCGCTTCCTTTTCCCCACATCCCATCGATTTCCAGATTGGCCAGGAATGTAATCCATATTGCCATAGATCAAGGTGCTGGCTCTAAGGGGTGGGAACTGGTGGAATTTGGCTGACAGGAGGATGATAGAAGAGGTAAAAAAGAGGAGGCAGGAGGAAAAGCAAATTTCCTGATGAGTAGGGCTAGAAAGTGGCATTGGCTGCCAGTGTGTAAGGAGCACTGATGAGAGAACCACGTGTGTCTTCAGCAGCTGTGTCTGTCAGCTCAGAGTGGAAGCATGTAGGTGTTGTCATTTTTTGGTGAGTTTGGCCACAAAGCATTCTGGGATTGCAGCGGTGGGTGGTTGAAGAAGGAGGAAGTGGAGATAGGCGAAGGATTATCCTTCCTATGAGGGTAGTGCATGGTGGGTGAGAGACTGACAGGATGCTGCTTAGGGGTCCAAAAGGTGTGGCCAGCTCCAGCTTGATTCAAAGCAGTGGTGGTATCCTGGAGCTCCTCTCCCAGAGCAGAGGATGGCAGGTGGCACCTGGAGAGTGTGGCCTCCCAGGGAGGGAGCTGGCACAGGCTAGGATGGGAGTTAGGTCAGCAGGGTGTCTTGGTGGAAGGCTGAGCACACGTGGTTCTCCAGCCGACCACGAGATTCTGATCATATTATCTCCCAGGACTGGGTCCTCCTGGAACCCTGTACACTGCAGAAACTCTTCAGTAGTTACAACAGGAACCTTTGAGCTGAGCACCCAGAAGTACCGGATGCGCTGGAGCAGGCTCCTGTATTTATATTTGGCAGCCAGTCTAGTATTGCTTTATAGCACCTTCTGTGTTTGTTCTTACATAACTTTTAATCTGTTCAGGCTGTTTTCCCATCTCTATTGTGATTCTTGGAGTTCAGGCTCCAAGGCTCACTCATCCTTGCCCTGCATATCAGACACTCCTGCAAATGCTCAGGGCTTAAAAATCTGCCGGGGCCACCACATTACACACTCCTATCCCCGCCTACATTATTCCAGTTAAATTTTGTGAGTAGTTGACAAAATGCCCTACTGTTTCCTTTGGTTAAAAGCAATAGGTATTACAAAATTGAGTTCTTACATTGGAACTTGTCTGCAGCTGTTTGCATGTGGATATTGAATGAGGGAGTGGTAGCTTTTGTACTTGTTAGGGCAAAGAAAGATTCTGTTTCTAATCTGAGACAACCAGCTGACTCATCAAGTGCCTTGACCCTTTAGATTTCCATCTTTCCTTTTCCTCCTAGGTAAATGGAAAACTGAGCTCCCAGGTTTACAGATAGCCCAGACCTGGCACTGTGGAACAAAAGAAAATGGTAGAAAAGATGAAAATCAAGGAAATGTTAGCAACTAATTTTTATTTCCTCTGGCCATTTAAATGGGTATGAATTTACTTTCCACAGGGAAAACTTTTCAAATAATGGCTTTTATAAAGGGTCTATTTTATGTGCATGGTTCCCTTCCACCCCTAGGTGGCAGGAGAAAGCAGAAGAACCTGCATGAAAGTAAAGCAAACGTCCTGCAGCTGTGGGGTGGTGGTGTGAATCCTAGGATTGTTGCTTACCTCTGCCCTGCAGCTCCATTTCTCAGGCATTCCAGTGATTTTTTTTTCTTTTCAGACCGACTTAGTTACCCATATATGGGTTTTTAAAAATACTGACTTGGCTAGGATTTATAGAGCACTGTGTAGTCAGCTTTAACAGTTAAGAAATAAGCAAATCTTGATGTGGGGAAAAGAAGAACAGGAACATTAGAGTTGGAGATTAGAGGTTGAGAAAATGGTCCTCCCTGGTGTCCAGTGGGTAGTCTGCTGTTGAGAACTGATGCCCATGGAGTTGCCCCAGGCGGGACACCCAGGCCAGGGCACTTCACCTGGGCTCCTGGGGTTGGTGTGGAGAGTCAGGTGGCCTTTCTCTGCAGCCGGAGAAGCTAGCACAGGGGGCTCCCTGACTCCTCTGAATCCTGTCTAAAGATAATAATGAAGGCTGTTACTTGGAACATTTTCTGATAACATGCTATAGATGCTTAGGGTTTATGGGAAGAGGGGATGGTACTGAGGGTGGGGGATAAAGGACAAAAACGTAATAAAGTAAACACAGGAAAGGAGCAGCATGTGTTCAGAAGCTGAGCATAGGCACCTCTGGGCAGTGGAGTTGAGTCCTGACTGCAGCACATGCAGCTGAGGAAGTAGTAGAAAGATTCCATCTTCTGTCCCCTTCTTATCCCTTCTGACATGTTCTTATCTTGAAATCGCTGCCCCTGAACTCCCAGGGTACTTACTGTGTGCTGCTCTCAGTCTGTAGCCATGTCTGTGTATGTCCCATGTCCTGAAAGCCCACGGGAGGAGGAGCTGTTTTGTTTGTCTTTATGTTCCCCACAGCACTTGTCTCTGGCACAAGGCAGAATCTTAATAACTTTAGTGGCATGAATCCATCGAGGAGGAAATGGGAAGCAGAGTCACAGTGTCACACCAGACATGATTGTGTTCAAGCAAATCATCCCAATAAAAAGTAGTGAGGGGCAGGCCGGGCGCGGTGGCTCACACCTGTAATCCCAGCACTTTGGGAGACTGAGGTGGGCAGATCACCTGAGGTCCGGAGTTCAAGACCAGTCTGACCAACATGGAGAAACCCCGTCTCTACTAAAAATACAAAATTAGCCGGGCATGGTGGCTCATGCCTGTAATCCCAGCTACTCCGGAGGCTGAGGCAGGAGAATGGCTTGAACCCAGGAGGCGGAGGTTGCTGTGAGCCAAGATCACGCCATTGCACTCCAGCCTGGGCAACGAGTGAAACTCTGTCTCAAAAAAAAAAAAAAGTGAGGGGCTGGGCACAGTAGCTCATGCCTGTAATCCCAGCACTTTGGGAGGCTGAGGTGGGTGAATCACTTGAGGCCAGGAGTTTGTGAACAGCCTGGCCAACATGGTGAAACCCTGTCCATACCAAAAAATACCAGAAGTTAGCCAGGCATGGTGGTGCACATCTGTAATCCCAGCTACTTGGGAGGTTGAGGCATGAGAATTGATTGAACCCAGGAGACAGAGGTTGCAGTGAGCTGAGATTGTGCCACCGCACTCCACCCAGCCTGGTGGCAGAGCAAGGCTCCATCTCAAAACATATATATATGTATATGTGTGTACTCTCTGGCCTTTTTTCGTTGGCTCCATTCTTGGGCATACCTCCAGACGAGATGGCTGTGGGCAGCCTCATGCCTGTCTCCTGCAGAAAGAGGACTGCAGAAGCACTTTAGCTAGACATCAGTTCTGACTGGTTAGGTACAGGACCGTCAGGGAAAATGGAGGTGTGTCCCCAGAAATGGGAGTGTAAACTACGCAAGCAGAATCCACTGGCGAGCATTGCAGAGACATCAGCCCTTGGCTTGTTACTGTCATAGCAGAGCAAATTCATATGTATCTTAAGTCATTCTTTTCAATGTTTTTCAGCATCTTCATGATACAGTTAAGAGGAATCTTGACAGCGCCACTTCCCCTCAGAATGGCGATCAACAGAATGGCTATGGGGACCTCTTTCCTGGGCATAAGAAGACTCGCCGGGAGGCCCCTCTGGGAGTTGCCATCTCTTCCAATGGACTGCCTCCAGCCTCCCCCCTCAGTCAGTCTGACAAGCCTTCTGGAGCCGACGCCCTGCAGTCCAGTGGGAAGCACTCTCTGGGGCTAGACTCTCTCAACAAAAAGCGTCTGGCTGACTCCAGCCTCCACTTGAATGGAGGCAGTAACCCCAGTGAGTCATTTCCTCTGAGCCTGAATAAAGAACTGAAGCAGGAGCCTGTCGAAGACCTGCCTTGCATGATCAGTGGGACTGTCGGCTCCATATCGCAAAGCAACCTCATGCCAGACCTCAACCTTAACGAGCAGGAGTGGAAGGAGCTCATCGAGGAGCTGAACAGGTCGGTGCCCGATGAAGACATGAAGGACCTGTTTAATGAGGACTTTGAGGAGAAGAAGGACCCAGAGTCTTCTGGCTCTGCCACACAAACCCCCTTGGCACAGGACATTAATATTAAGACAGAATTCTCTCCAGCAGCCTTTGAGCAAGAACAGTTAGGCTCTCCACAAGTGAGGGCCGGGTCTGCAGGGCAGACCTTTCTGGGGCCTTCCTCTGCCCCTGTGAGTACAGATTCCCCCAGCCTAGGGGGCTCCCAAACCTTATTCCACACCTCTGGTCAGCCCGGGGCGGACAATCCCAGTCCAAACCTGATGCCGGCATCAGCCCAGGCCCAGAACGCACAAAGAGCCCTTGCAAGTGTGGTATTGCCCAGTCAGGGCCCAGGAGGGGCCTCAGAGCTGTCCTCTGCCCACCAGCTCCAGCAGATCGCTGCCAAGCAGAAGCGCGAGCAGATGCTCCAGAACCCACAGCAGGCCACCCCGGCACCAGCCCCGGGCCAGATGTCCACATGGCAGCAGACGGGGCCCTCCCACAGTTCCTTAGATGTCCCTTACCCCATGGAGAAGCCTGCCAGCCCTTCCAGCTACAAGCAAGACTTCACTAACTCCAAACTGCTCATGATGCCTAGTGTGAATAAGAGTTCCCCTCGGCCCGGAGGCCCCTACCTCCAGCCCAGCCATGTGAACCTGCTGAGTCACCAGCCACCGAGTAACTTGAATCAGAACTCCGTGAATAACCCGGGGTCTGTGCTGGACTACGGCAATACAAAACCCCTTTCTCATTACAAAGCGGACTGTGGGCAAGGCAGCCCAGGGTCTGGCCAGAACAAGCCAGCCCTGATGGCTTATCTTCCCCAGCAGCTGTCCCATCTGAGTCACGAGCAGAACTCCTTGTTTCTGATGAAGCCAAAGCCAGGAAATATGCCTTTCCGATCACTGGTTCCACCTGGCCAGGTAAGTATGAGCCTTCGCTTTCTGTTCCTCTGCTGCAGACACTTCAGTGAGGTTACTCGCTACTTTGGATGTTAATTGGGTCCAAGGTAGTTGTGGGAAGAGGGAGGAGGGAATAGCTGCTGTCATCCTTTGCTCCTCTTGGGAGTGGAAATTTATAAAATAAACCAGGGTTGATTGTTAATAAAAAATAGGGTAAAGTTCCCTAGCATGGCTTGATTTTTAACTACACAAAGGTTTGAGGAATCACCTGCATTTAGTCCAGTGTCTCTTTCATGCCGTAGGATTTAAATTAAGTGATTTGTGACTGTGTTTTACAGATAAACATTACATTTAACGTGCTTCTTAGAGGCTTGGCTTTTTTTTTTTTTTTTAAACTACCTTTCAGATCTCCATGTACAAAATTCCCTAATTTTTGGTAAGCTTATAACATTGTAGGCACATGCTGCTTCCCAGCACAGCTCAGCTCTGTGCTTACTTCATCATGGTTCTAAAGCCTGGTAGCATCAAATGGAAAATGGCCCTTCTGGTTGTTTCCTGTTTTCCGCTAGTGCAGATAAGCCTGCAGTGAACGTGAATTTGTAATACATGCTAAAATTTTGCAAATTGAAAAGCCCAGTGCCGGTAATATCATGAGGAAATAGACACACTCCTGTATTGATGAGAGTGTGTAAATGAGCTCACTGCTTTTGGGAAGTCATTTGACATTATGTATTTTTCACATGCTGTAAAATGTTCATATGCATTGACATACTATATACCCGACAAGTTGATCTAAAGAAATAATCCAAAATAAAAGGAAAAGTTATATCCAAGATATTCATTGTGTGGTTATTTCTAATAGCCAAAAACTGTAAGCCGTTTAAGCATCTCCCAGTGCTGATAATTCCACTTACTTCAGCCAGTAAGATGTCTCACGCCGTTCAGCAACCCCTGAAGAGAGGCTCAGTGGCACACAGGGTGCTTGCCATCTGGGTAGCACTTTGCACCTTACGAAGTACTCTCAGTAGTTCTTAAGCTTCTGGTGACTAGAGTGAAGAAATTATACCACAGAATCTTAGAATGAATAACTAGAAAGGAGCTCAACAATTTGAACTGGTTTAAATAATGATTGCTTTTTGCCTATCTTCTGCTAAGTTCCCCTTTTCTTCTAAGTGTCAGTAATGATGGAATAATATTGTGGTGGCCTTTGACAGAACTCTCACTTGTGGTCTATATATTGACAGAATATCTGTTAAAGTTCTCATTGATTCTCAGTATTTTTTGAGGATAGGTATTTGACAAAAGCTGAGCAGTCTCTTCCAGTAAAATGCTTGCACAGATGTACAGTTTCGGGTCGTTCAGGGATAGCCCGAAATCCAAGGTTTATGCACATGAGACAGAGTGGTCTCCATTGACCAAAGCCCCCTTCAAAGTGTTCTTCCCCTAGGCCGGGCGCGGTGGCTCACGCCTGTAATCCCAGCACTTTGAGAGGCCGAGGTGGGTGGAGCACCTGAGGTCGGGAGTTCAAGACCAGCCTGACCAACATGGAGAAACCCCATCTCTACTAAAAATACAAAATTAGCCAGGTGTGGTGGCACATGCCTCTAATCCCAGCTACTCAGGAGGCTGAGGCAGGGGAATCGCTTGAACTCAGGAGGCGGAGGTTGCCGTGAGCCGAGATCGTGCCATTGCACTCCAGCCTGGGCAACAAGAGCAAAACTCTGTCTGAAAAAAAACAAAAAGTATTCTTCCCCTATTGGCCCCCTCTGCACTCAGATGTCCTGATAAGTGAGCATTTCTAAGCCTTGATTGCTTACTGGAACTATCGTGTGCAAATATGAAAGCTTACATACGCTTAATGTAAAACCATACCTTTGTCACTGGTGAATCACTGGGAGCAAAACTAACACCTGTGGAGTGATTGTTCGTTGCTAGGCGCCTGTATGCTCAGATGTCATCACTTTTGGTCTGTGCTCCAGCCCTGTGGGATGGTTGTTATTGGAGGTCAGAAGGGAAGCAGAGACTTGGCTTCAAGAGAGTGAACCTTGAATTCACTGGATGGAGCTTATTTGGTCTGATCAGAGCTTAGAGACTTCACAGTCCCCTATCTGTGTTGACAGGAGCAGAACCCTTCCAGTGTCCCTGTGCAAGCCCAGGCTGCCAGTGTTGGGACCCAGCCGCCTGCCGTGTCCGTGGCCAGCTCCCACAACAGCTCCCCCTATCTCAGCAGCCAGCAACAAGCCGCTGTAATGAAGCAGCATCAGTTGCTTTTGGACCAACAGAAACAAAGGGAGCAGCAGCAAAAGCATTTACAGCAACAGCAGTTCCTTCAGAGGCAACAGCACCTTCTCGCAGAACAGGTAAAAAGAAAAGTGGAAGGAAACCACCGCTTCCCACCTTTGCCTGCACCTTGAGTCACTGCTGCAGTCACACCTTCTGCTTGTGCGTGTGGATTTGCGCAGACTTGCATGCCTGTTGTTAGAGTGCTTTGCCTTTTAAAAACATCTTTCCAGGAATGTGGCATTTCTCAGACAGGGGTAGTCTATGTCAGAAGCTGCTTCGTGTCACTTAGTGGAGAGTACTCAAGGCAGACTCGGGGGCTAAAACTGTTTGTGAAAGGGACATTTTCCTATGTTTCTGGTCAGCAGCTTCCAAGCCACTGAGCTCACGTGTCTGTCAGTCCACTATGGGGTCAGCTTTGCTGCCACTACAGAGCCTGTTATAAGCCAGAACGTGCAAAGGGAAGTGAAGTCATCCCTGAGGGAAACACAGTTCACTTGCTTGGTTACCAAGTGTAGTGTGCAGGCACTAAGGGTTACAAGTGAGAGTTCTTTTTTTTTTTTGGAGACAGAGTCTTGCTGTCACCCAGGCTGGACTGCAGTGGTGTGATCTTGGCTCACTGCAGCCTCCACCTCATGGGTTCATGCAATTCTCTTGCCTCAGCCTCCCGAGTAGCTGGGACTACAGGCAAGAACCACCATGCCTGGCTAATTTTTGTGTTTTTAGTAGAGATGGGGTTTCACCATGTTGGCCAGGCTGGTCTTGAGCTCCTCACCTCAAATGATCCACCCATCTCGGCCTCCCAAAGTGCTGAGATTACAGGCGTGAGCCACCACGCCTGGCCTTAAATTACATCTTTAAGACATAAGAACTGGCTCCAGACTGTGAAGTTCATTGAGGAGAATCACTGCCTCAGTTCTGCCTTTAAAGAAAGCAGCTTTATTGTGATGTAATTCACACAGCATACACTTCACCCACTTAAGTGAACAATTTAGTCATTTTTAGTATATCACAGAGTTGTGCAACCATTACCACAATCCATTTTAGAACATTTTCATTACCCTAAAACAAATCCCATACCCATGAGCAGCCATTCTCCCATCCACCCAGCCTCTCCAGCTCCTGATCTACTTTCTTTCTCTATAATTGTCTGCTCTGTGCCGGGCGCGGTGGCTCACGCCTGTAATCCCAGCACTTTGGGAGGCCGAGGCGGGCGGATCACGAGGTCAGGAGATCAAGACCATCCTGGCTAACACAATGAAACCCCATCTCTACTAAAAATACAAAAAATTAGCTGAGCATGGTGACGGGCGCCTGTAGTCCCAGCTACTCGGGAGGCTGAGGCAGGAGAATGGCATGAACCCAGGAGGGGAGCTTGCAGTGAGGAGAGATCGCGCCACTGCACTCCAGCCTGGACGACAGAGCAAGACTCCATCTCAAAAAAAAAAATTTGTCTGTTCTGGACATTTTATATTTATGTTATGTCATTTTCAATCATGTGCTAGGTAACAGCAATTGATTCCTCTTGATGATAATATTCCATTATATGGACATGTTACATTTTGTACATTCGTCTGTTCATGAACATTTGGGTTTCTTGTTTGGGCTGTTAATGAGTATTGTTGCTGTGAACATTCATGTACAAGTTTTCATATAGACATCTGTTTTCATTTTTCTTGGGTAGATACCTGGGAGTGGAATTGCTGGATCACATGGTAATTTTTATGTTTAACCTTTGGAGGAACTGTCAGACTGTTTCCCACAGGCTGTCTCATTTTACGTTCCCACCAGCGGTGTGTGAGGGTGCTGATTTCTCTACATCCTCACCAACCACTTGTTACCATCGGACTTTGATTCTGGCCATCCTAGTGGGATCTCATTGTAGCTGTGATTTGCATTTTCCTAACCAGCTCTCCATTTTTTAAAAACAGATATACCTACCTTTTAAAAAAGTCATTGCTCCCTAGATCTGTTTCATACTATTTAAAAACCCCAAAATGAAATCAGCACTGTTTCCATAGGAGCCCATTTGTGAGTAACAAACTTGGATAAGTTACTTTTTTCTGACCTCCCTCACTCCATTTGTTTTGGATTTTGTTATATGTTGGTTTTGTTTTGTTGTTCTTGGCATTTTCTAGGAGAAGCAACAGTTTCAGCGCCATCTGGCCCGCCCACCACCCCAGTACCAAGACCCGACACAAGGCAGCTTCCCACAGCAGGTTGGACAGTTCACAGGTAGGGGTGTCTGCATGAGGAGCAGGGACAGGGGAGGCCGCTGCCTGGTGCTGGTTGAATCCCTGCTGTCTGCCCAGCTCTGTGCCTTGACTTCATCAAGCTGCATGCATTGTCATCATATACACCTCAGTTTGCCTAAGGGGCCTGGTTTTCTAGTTACCCCACGGCATCAGGAGAAGAGGGCACAGAGGCAAACCACTAGAACTACCTTTGCTGGGTCCCTGGCTGTACAGTTTTCTGAAGCAAAATCATTTCTAGTTGGAGGACATCTTATCAGCAGGAAATAGCTTCTGTAATTCTTAAGAAAGTTCTTTGCTTCTGCTTTTATGTGTCGTCAAAAAATGACTCATCTTCCAGATAAGGACTTAATGCACTTGCGTGGCCTTTGGCTTCTTTCTCTCCTCCTGTCTGCTCACTTGAGTATCACAGATGGCAGCATCACTAGTGGACAGTTGGCCAGAAAAGGGCAGGAAGCACACTTGAGTCTAGCTGTCACCTCTGAGATGTGCCAGGGAACGTCATAGGCCATCCCTCCAGAAATGCACAGAGATTTCAGGGAATGGATACAGGAAGCTCTGGTCTGCCCGCCTTCCTAGCTCCTCTCAGAATGTCTTAGAAACCTCTGTTTTTCCTTATTTGGGACCTTGCTATAAAGGGTCCCAGAGAGACTGACCACAGCTGTGTGTCCTGGAGACCAGGTGCGGTTTTATGTATGTGCTACCTGGGGTCAACGTGGGGTTGAAATCTGCAGGCATTTCAGAAGCATGGGTCTGACCCATGTTTTCTGCCTTCAGACCCATCTGACATTTTGTGGGTTATTGATGGGAATGAAATAGCCTGTTTCAGCTCTCCTCTTTTCCTCAACCCAATTTTGTTGTTGTTGTTTTGAGACAGACAGTCTGTCGCCCAGGCTGCAGTGCAGTGGCACGATCTCGGCTCACTGCAACCTCCACCTCCTAGGTTCAAGCGATTCTCCTGCCTCAGCCTCCCAAGTAGCTGGGATTACAGGTGCCACCACACCCGGCTCATTTTTGTATTTTTAGTAGAGACGGGGTTTCACCATGTTGGCCAGGCTGATTTCGCATACCTGACCTCGTGATCTGTCCGCCTTGGCCTCCCAAAGTGCTGGGATTACAGGCGTGAGCCACCGCGCCCAGCCCCAATTTTTATTATATAGTTGGTAGTACAGAGGAAGAACAAAGCACTGAGTTACGGCCAATCACTGAACAGTGACTCTCCTACCCACAAAACCTATTTCAGTTAATGGTGTTGCCATATGTCCATTGCTTAAGCCAGGAGGCCTAGACAGCAGTTCCCTGAGCATAGGGGTGCTTTCTCTTCCATCCTCTGCTGTCTCTCCAGCACAGCACCTGCCACAGTGTGGGTAATCAGTGAAGATCTGGTAATTTCCTGCGACTCCTCCCTCCTTTGGCCATCTTGTCATTTCATAGTACAAATGGTGTGCCATAAGGTGGTATATTGTCTGGTGAGATGTTGTCACACAGTCCTGCGCCTCCACCCCCTATTCCCACATGGTCTGCCCTCCCTCATCTCCGTGACTGAACAGCCTCTCCCCAGCATGGTCTCAGCCACACTCTCAGTCCAGCCACTCTTGGGCTTTACAACCCTGTTCTTTTTTTGTTTGTTTGTTTGTTTGAGACAGAGTCTTGCTCTTTCGCCCAGGCTGGAGTGCAGTGGCATGATCTCAGCTCACTGCAGCCTCCGCCTCCTGGATTCAAGCAATTCTCCTGCCTCAGCCTCCCGAGTAGCTGGGGGCGTGCGCCGCCACACCTGGCTAATTTTGTATTTTTAGTAGAGACAGGGTTTCACTGTGTTGGCCAGGATGGTCTTGATCTCCTGACCTCGTGATTCTCCCGCCTCAGTCTCCCAAAGTGCTGGGATTACAGGCGTGAACCACCGTGCCCGGCCACAACCCCGTTCTTCACACGCCATCCACAGCTCTTCCCTATCTGGCCGGAACTAGCTCTTCCATTTTATCTCTAACCAGCTGGCCACTGTCTTCATATCCTGGCCACGGCCAGCCTCTGAAAGTTCCCCACACAGATGCCTTTTTCTGACTCTGCCTTTGCACACACTTGCCTGGAATGCTCTTTTTCCCCAAACTGTTAAATTGCTAAACTTCTGTGCTTTTAAACCTAGTGGATTCATCACCATCTCTCTCAAGCCTTCCCCAAGGCTTCCCAGATGCCAGGGCGTCTGGCCTGCACCCTGCAGCCTGCTGGCCAGGTGTGCCCCATCGCGCCCCATCGTGCCATGTGCTAACTTTGCCTCCCAGAGGCAGATCTTGCCTTGGGTCCACCTCAGAGTCCCCGGTGCCCACCACAGGGTCCCCACAGAGCAGAAATTAGATGTGTGCTTGAAAGTTAGATGAAGCAGGTCACTGGTTTTCTCTCTCCTGGGGCTTTGCCCTTCCTCTGTGCCTTTCTGAACCCCATCATTGTTTCAGAGACCAGGCCTCCATTCCACATGTGGGAGGCTTTCTGCCCCGTGGCCCCTGGGGCCCTCTTCCCAGTGTGCCATGAACGTGAGACTTCTGGTGCTGCGGCTCGGGTCTCAGAGGGACCCAGTGGTGGTCGACTCCTGACTGCCAGACTCTTCTCTGTCTTGTAGGGTCCTCTGCTGCCGTGCCTGGCATGAACACCTTGGGTCCATCCAACTCCAGCTGTCCTCGAGTGTTCCCTCAGGCTGGGAATCTGATGCCAATGGGCCCTGGACATGCTTCAGTTTCCTCTCTCCCCACAAACTCAGGCCAACAGGACCGGGGTGTGGCTCAGTTCCCTGGCTCCCAAAACATGCCTCAGAGCAGCCTCTATGGCATGGCTTCTGGCATAACCCAGATAGTTGCCCAGCCCCCACCACAGGCCACCAATGGACATGCCCACATTCCACGGCAGACCAGCGTGGGCCAGAACACCTCCGTCTCAGCTGCCTATGGGCAGAACTCTCTGGGAAGCTCTGGCCTCTCCCAGCAGCACAATAAGGGGACCCTGAACCCTGGTTTAACAAAGCCACCGGTCCCAAGGGTGTCACCGGCCATGGGAGGCCAGAATTCCTCCTGGCAGCATCAGGGAATGCCGAACCTCAGTGGCCAGACCCCAGGGAACAGCAACGTGAGTCCCTTCACTGCAGCCTCCAGTTTCCACATGCAGCAGCAGGCCCACCTGAAAATGTCTAGCCCTCAATTCTCCCAGGCAATGCCCAACAGGCCCATGGCTCCCATGAGCTCAGCAGCTGCCGTGGGGTCCTTGCTACCCCCAGTGAGTGCACAGCAGAGGACCAGCGCCCCTGCCCCAGCACCACCCCCAACAGCCCCTCAGCAGGGCTTGCCTGGCCTGAGCCCAGCAGGGCCTGAGCTGGGGGCCTTCAGCCAGAGCCCTGCCTCACAGATGGGCGGTCGGGCGGGGCTGCACTGCACCCAGGCCTACCCTGTGCGGACCGCGGGCCAGGAGCTGCCTTTTGCCTACAGTGGGCAGCCAGGTGGCAGTGGGCTCTCTAGTGTGGCTGGACACACCGATCTGATCGACTCCCTGCTGAAGAACAGGACTTCAGAGGAGTGGATGAATGATTTGGACGACCTGTTAGGGTCTCAGTAATGGAAGGATTTGTAGTGTTTTTAGTGTTCATTCATCCTATATTTTTATTCTCAGATTCAAAGAAAGAGCAACTACTTTGGACCAAAAGCCCATGGCCTGGGGAGCTGGGCAGGTAGAGCCCAAGCTCCAGGTGAGGCCTGGCCCTGGGCAGGGTCTGTGGCTGCGCCCCTCAGGCCAGCAGTTGAGGTCCATCGGGCTGGCCCCAGCCCATCTGCTGGCATCAGTACCTGGTGTTGGGACAGCAGGATAGGGTTCTAAAGGTGGTTTTCTACCCAAATGACCAAAAAAAACCAACAGTAACAACAGTGAAACCCCACAATATCAGGCTTATAAAAATCTGTGCCATCATGGTGATTTTATCTAAGATTTCTCCACTTACCCCAGTGTTGGGGACAAGTTTTTGTTGAAATTTTATATAGCAGAATTATTTGCAATTTGTAGCATAGAAAAGATTTTTAAATTTTTTTACAAAAGGTTTTTAAACAGATTAGGATAGGTGATGGTTTAAATCAATTAAGTGGCATTGGAAACCTAGGGTTTCCTTTTGATTAAGAGCCTTTTTTGTTTCTGCTCTTTGTCAGCTTTCAGGGGAGAAGGAGGCCACTGGAAATTATTTCCATAAGTGCAGGCTGTTGACTGCGTATGCCAAAAAGGGACAGGAGGCACGGGATAGCCGGTCTGGTGACACAGCTAGGGTCTTCCTAGCAGCTCCTCCTCCTCCCTCCCAAGGCCCCCAGGAACCCCTTCCTCCCATGTCCTGGCAGCAGGACCCCAGGCTACATATGGAAGGTAGAGATGTGGGGGTCCTGTGTCCTGGAGTATTATGTCTCCCCACCTTCTGCAGTTTCTCTGAACGTGTATGTTGCCTGTGGTGGGAGCATGGTCCCTGTGCAGTTGTGCACAGATGTCTTTCCTTTACTGTTGGCCTTTCTGTCTGCCTCTCCTTCCTCTCTGCAGCCCAAATGGAAAACAATTATTTACTCCATTGGAGGGAATGCAAGCATCTTAGAATTCCTAAGGGAACCCTAGCGTAAAGGTTTTGGGGAAGGAGGCCGCAGGCCGGCCCAGAGGAAGCAATTCCACTTTGTTTGACAACTTCTGCCACTCCCATGTCAGATGACTTGCACTTTTTAAAGAGATTGCTTTATAACACTAAGACATCCTTTCTAAAGATTCAAGTGGACTTGACTAAGCTGAGGGTCCACAAAATAGAATATGACATGTGAGCTGTTTTTGGAAAACGAAGATGGAGAGAGCACTTCCCCATAACAAAAGCAAAGTGGTAAGCACAGGGTGAGACCCTTTTACACAGAATGGTGGAGAGAAAAGAGAATGCTGAAAAGTGGCTCAGATGCAGAGTGTTCTATGGAGAAATTGCAGCCCCATTTCTATTTCCCTGGAGTCTCCAAACAGATCATTCAGGAGTGTCCTATGTGAGAATTGAGCCAAGGAAAATACTCATGCAACCAGCCTGAGTCGCGGTGAGGGGACGAGAGGTTTTACACACATTGGTAGTTATTTTGCACCAGCAGTGCCTTTCTCACTGGGGGTACTTGGACCCTCAGATCTTCTTTTCTAATAGCCATTTGCCACCCCAGGTGGTATGTCGGCCATTTCTCCTTAAAACACCTTCCCTATCTTTCCCATGTACTCAGTTTAGCTCTCAAAGAAGGGGGGAATCATAAAGCCGGTGAAAATTCCACCCTCTGAGCGAGTTCCCCAATCTGAAGGGGAAGAGGGTGACCTCAGCGGCTTTTCTCCCAAAAATCAGCTGAAGGCTGGTTGTGGATCCTTGTTCCTCTCCTGACCCCATCTGGCTGCTGCCCCGTCTCCCACCCCTGTCCCCAGGGCGTGCTGGCCCTGCACTCTGCCTTAGTCCTGGGGCCGGCGACACAGTGGGCTCCTCACTTGCTGCAGTGTCATAGCAATAAAATGTGATTCTTGGGGTCCCCCCAGGGAGCTGCCCATGGCTTTATTTATGAATCTGGTTTTCGGGAGTCAGGGGAGGAGATGACTTTGCTTCTGTGCACAGCCCCGTCTTCCAGGAGCCACGACTCAGAAGAAAAGGGTGCTCAGACTTTTGTTATACACATTTGCTTTGTGTAAATAAATGTTTACAATTTTATATGAAAGATGGAATAAGCGCTAGAGCTTCCAACTGTATATTTTTTACTTTTATAGATTTTAAAACTATGATCCTTTATATGTGTGTTTTGGGGGAGCTATGATAAGTTTTATGGCAAACGGTTGGTATTGTTAACTTTTTATTGTCATCAAAAGTGCATAAAAGTCCTATTAATCCCCATATTCTTCTACTGCTCTTAACTCTGGTATACACCAAAAAGAAATCTTTACTTTCCTTGTTTTATCATTATAAAAATAAAGTATTTTGCTAGTATGGAAACAACCTTTGTATTTGACGTCACCTGGGGTCTGCTGGCAGAAGTTTGGGGATTGGTTTTCTTTTGTAATTTAGCTGCTTGCTTTTCTTGTTTTTTTTATTTTTATTTTTAAAGAAATGCTCGTTGAGTCATAGATTTAGCTGCTTTCTTATTGCACATTGTTGAGTGGGAGCTGGTTTGGTTGAAGCCTCAGAGGAGCTTCTGTTATCTGCTGATAGATACTAAATTAGAGCTAGCATCACCCTGAGAAAACAGGCTGGCCCCGGGACTCGTGGGTGTCCATGCAGCTGATGGAGGGGAGCTAGACCGGACGACTGTGCTGTCTTACTAGCATCACCTTGAGAAGGCAGCCTGTCTCTGGGACTCATGGGCATCCATGCAGCTGATGGAGGGAGCTGGGCCGGACGACTGTGCTGTCGTAGCTGCTGGGTGCTTCTCGTGCTTCATGTAGAACCCTTAGGTTTGCCCCTGAAGTCTGTCTGCTCCATGTCCTATTTAGTTTCTTTTCAGCATAGAGCTTGGTTTTCCCTTTTTTTAATTGTAAGAATGATGTGCTCTGGCATGTCACACTGTGAAAGGGGACCAGATGATGGAGCCTGGACTGAAAGGGTGAATGGGGCCCCTCACCTCAGAACTCTCCCTGCTTTGCTTTGCTGGGAGCAGGGAGCAGAGCAGCCTGGGAGAGGCTGGAGTTCCTCAAAGGGCAGAGAAGAACGGCCTTCAGGGGACCACAGTGAGGAAACATGCCACAATAGACTCAAAAAGCTAGATTATGCTAATAAAAAGGGGAAGACATCTGTGACACACAGGAAACAGTGTTTGTGGCCTTGCCGTAGAAGGTGCAGTAAAGGAGGAAAACTCTGGAGACTCCCTGTGAATTCTTGGCTAAGAATGCACGTTATGTGCAGTGATCCAAAAACACAAACGAGAACAGAAGTGAGTGGCTCTGCCTGTGAGATGCACAGCGCTGAGCAGCACCCAGTGCTGGCTGCAGTATGGGAGGCTGGCTGCTGTATGATTGTTTGTGGGAAGAAATTTTGTAGAAGTTATCAGACTCCTTAAAATGTTCGTGCTGTGTCTGCCTGGGCAGTTGCAATTCTGAGAGGCAATCCTCGAAAATGATTCTGGGTATAGAAAAAGGTACAGCACAGTGGTGTTCTTAGTATGGCTGTTTACAGTCGCAGAAAATTAGATGCTAAACTGCTGCCCTAGGGGATTGGTTAAGCAAACTGGTGCTTCTACTCCATGAGATAGGATGCAGCCATTTGAAATATTTATGAAGGTTTTGGACATAGTCATTTGGAATAATGGTTTTGTTGGGGCTCTTAACTTGCCAATAGAAAAGAAATCTGGCTAATATAATCCTATAAATTATTTCCCTACAGCCCATTTTTAAGGTTCCCAGTAACTTTCAGAATCAAAGGAGACGTCGGACGGCCAGGCCTCAGTAGTGGCAAGGCCCAGGCAGTTCCACATCCCTGCAGCCTGCCACTACCCCGAGTCTCTCCAGGTCACCAGCCAGGCTTGGGGGTGATGGAGGAGGACTCGGTAAGGGACAGTTCACTCAGTAAATGTTTAGGGAGCACCTGCTGCGGCCAGGCATTGCCCTAGAGGCAGGGAATATGGCAGAAATTGTGGCAGTACAGGAAGGCAAGGTCCCTGCACTGCAGAGCTCACAGTCTCATGGGAAGGAGTTCTCACACAGGTCAGGTAAGTGTTAGGGAGAAACTAAAGCCAAGTAATGAGAGAGGGCAGTGGAGCTGCAGAGGCTGGGATGGGCCACAGACAACTGTAGACATGGTAGCAACGTAGGTCTCTTAAGAAAGTGACACACAACATAGGCCTAATCACAGCACTTTGGGAGGCCAAGGTGGGAGGATCACTGAGACCAGCCTGGGCAACATAGAGAGACCCTGTCTCTGCCACACACACAAAAAAAATTAGGCATGGTAGCACACACCTGTGGTCCCAGCTACTCAGGAGGATGAGGTGGGAGGATCACTTCAACCCAGGAGGTTGAGGCTGCAGTGAGCCAAGATCATGCCACTACACTGCAGCCTGGGCAGCAGAAACCCTGTCTCAAAAAAAAGTGCTGTTAACAGGAAGAGGGAGGAGTGCTGAGGAGCAAGTTAACAGATGCCTGCACATGTTAAATTTAAAAGCAGGCCAGGCACAGTGGCTCACGCTTGTAATCCCAGCACTTTGGGAGGGATCTGTCTGCCTGGGCAGACAGATCACCTGAGGTCAAGAGTTCGAGACCAGCCTGGCCAACATGGCAAAACCCTGTCTCTACTAAAAATACAAAAATTAGCTGGGCGTGGTGACACGCACCGGTAGTCCCAGCTACTTGGGAGACTGAGGCAGGAGAATGGCTTGAACCTAAGAGGCAGAGATTGCAGTGCCAGGATCGTGCCACTGCATTCCAGCCTGGGCGACAAAGCTAAACTCTGTCTCAAAACAACAACAACAACAGAAAACAAACCCACAAATTTAAAAGCAAGCAATATGCCACTGCATTTAGTAGGATGGTGGCTCTTGCCATCCTCCAGGTGCCTGTGAGCTGCAACGAGCCTGCAGTGCAGGCCTGTGCTGTTCTGAAACCTCTGCCAGCCTGGGCAAGGCTTGCCCGCCTCCCCAGTCCAGCCCCAGAAGATGCCCAAGGTAAGTCAAGGACAAGCTCCAGGGTCTCTTGCTTGCCCCTGGAGTTGGATGGCACACCATGGTTGGTGGCATTATCAGTAATGCTCCCTGCAGGCCAGCCAGCTGATGCCTGGAGCTGGCAATGTGGCTCTGAAGCTGTGGAAAGATGCAAGATGTTAGCTACCTGCGAACTTGGTCCAAAGCTAGTGGCTGAACTTCAGTGTTCCAGGCACTGCCCTGGCCAGCACAGGAAATGGTGAGTGGTGACAAATGTTCTTGACTGGACTTTTCTTCCCCTTTTGCGTTCAAGCAGTTAATGTCCTGGCCACTCTTCAGATTGGCTTTACTTACGCTTCATGGATAATTTGCTCTTCGCACGGTTACAGTAGAGCTGAGCTGCAGAGTTTAGCTAGTGCATGAAAACCATTTCATGGACGTTGGGAAAGATAACGTCAGACTCCCACCCAGAGCAGAAATCAGCGCCACAAGGGCAGAATTCAGGGATCCACCACCCTGTCAGTCTTCTGGGAATAGTAACGTACATTAGGAAGAACTAGATGCCATCTGCTGCAAAAACAAATGCAGCAGCTGTCTGCTGGAGGCAGGGCTGCAGAACGGACTTACTCTGAGGATTTCCACACTGCAGGCGACCTTAAGCAAGCCCTGACCGCATGGGCTGTGGTGAGAAGCAGCGGCCGTGTTAGATTCTATGTGGGATCAGTGTAGTGGCCTCTGCTTTTCTTTGTGCCTGGAAAGCAGAACTTTTCAAGACTGAGGACGAAAAACTGGAATTTTGCATCCTTATTAAGTTAAGATCTAACTACATTTTATGTAGCAGAGACAACTACTTGCTCACTACTTCTGGATTTATTACTGCTGATACCATTTCTCATGAATTTTAAAGTTTTAGGCTGGTTCTATACTTGTAATAACAGATTATTTTATATAACGCAAGACAGAGTCCAACCACATGCAGAATCTTCAAGAGCTACAGATACTGCCATCCGACCTATCTAGAGCTAGAGGCCTAAGGAGGCCCTAGTCCCCAAGTAATAAAAAATTTAAATCTTGGCAGGGTGCGGTGGCTCATGCCTATAATCCCAGCACTTTGGAAGGCCAAGGCAGGAGTATCGCTTGAGTCCAGTAGTTTGAGACCAGCCTGGGCAACATGGTGAGACCTCATCTCTACAAAAAATTAGCTGAGCGTGGTGACACACGCCTGTAGTCCCAGCTACTAGGGAGGCTGAAGTGGGAGGCTTGAGACTGGGAGGTTGAGGTGGCAGTGAGCCATGATGGTACCACTATGTTCCAGCCTGGGTGACAGAGTGAGACACTGCCTGAAAAATGAAAAAAATTAAATCTTGCTGGGCATGGTGGCATTTGCTTGTAGTCTCAGCTACACAGGAGACTGAAGAGAGATGATTGCTTGAGTCCAGGAGTTTGGGGCTGCAGTGGGCTGTGATTTTACCTGTGAGTAGCCACTGCACTCCAGCCTAGGCAACATAACAAGACTGTCTTTTTTTTTTCTTTTTTTTTTTTTTGAGATGGTCTCACTATGAATTGCTCAGGCTGGAATGCAGTAGCATGATCATAGCTCACTGCAGCCTGCACCTCCTGGGCTCAAGCACTCCTCCCACCTCAGCCTCCCGAGAAGCTGGGGCTACAGGCGTGTACCACCATGCCAAGCTAATTCTTTTAAAAAATTTTGTAGAGACAGGGTCTTAGTATGTTGCCCAGGCTGGTCTCAAACTCCTGGGCTCACGCGAGCCTCCTGCCTCAGCCTCCCAAAGTGTTAGGATTACAGGTGTGAGCTACCACACCCAGCCAACCCTGTCCCTTAAAACATAAAAAGATAAATCTGTGGCTTCTTTTTGATTCTTGCTTGTGCAGTAACAGGCATGTTCCTTAAACTTTGCAGCTGTCATTCCTTGCATTTAACCTACTCTATCCAATTGATCCTGGATTCACCTCCCCTGGGTCCACTTCTTAGTAAACCTATGGCATTATAGGAACACTAGAGCAGGAGAACAGGGCGAGTCTAAGCCTGAGTGTGCCACTGCTAACCATGTATGGGACCTCTCTGTGGCTGTCCCAAAGCGGGGAGATTGGATCAGACTGAGCGGACAGTCACAGAGGCTGTGATACACTCCAGATACCTGTCAGGACTGACTGTTGGACACTCATTGTTCAGAGCTGCTGCCAGCTCTCAGCTGACTCTTCCTGGGAATTGCGTTCAGTGGAAGGGAGCTGCCCAAGGTTATGCCCTCTTCCAGGGGCAGCCCATGTCTGGAGACTTGTCAATATGGGAGTATGGAGACCCCAACACCCTTGCCTCAATTTGGGACATCTCCAAAGAGCCATCCTGGCTCCATTGCACCAGTGCTGTCGGCTGAGGCCTCTACTGCGTCTGCATCTCAGTTCCACCTCTCGCCTGCCCAATCCAGCAGCCCTTGCTCCCTTATGAGTGGCGCTGATGCCCTTTGAAATCTGCCTTTGGGGCACCTGGCTTGAGAGAGCTGGTGCAGGGAGTGGTCCCAGGAAGCCGACTGTAAGCTGGCTCGCTGCTGGCTGCTGGCCATGATGACCCCATCACCCGTGGCAAGTGGGACAGCTGTGAAGAGGAACTGTTAAACGTTCGCCATGGTGACACCAGGGCAGGACACTGGGGAAGGGAATAGATTACCCTAGGCCTTTGGGAAGTGTAGGTGGAGGAGTGACTGTGACCTTGAGAGAGATGTTGCTGGGGTTATAGGTGATACCTCGGAGAAAGGTAATGAAAAGCCAACCATGATTAGTCACTAGACAAGGCACAATGTGAGATCCGTCAGAGGCCTCCTTGGCAGCCAGGCAAGAGGGTGGACACAGCTGAAGGGATCAGGCACGGGGTTGTTACTAAGGCATCAGAGCTCCAAGAAGGTAGAACTCTCAACCTAGCCAAGTCTGCCATACCAAGGTCATTGTCCTAGTTAGGAATGTTGGACCCTTACACTGGGATGGGGACATCTGGATCAATACTCTAGAACTCTAGAAAACCTGGACACCCCAGCCCCGCCACCCTCCCCCACACCCTGAAACCTCTAAGCCCACTTCTCCCTGTTAAGGGCCGGTGCTTTGCTCTTGTTTGAAGGTCATGCCCAGGCCTCTGCCACCTCCCCTTAGGATCTGTGCTTACCACCCCTCCTGGCCCCTGGACCAAGAAGGTCAGTAGGAGGGTGCTGGGCCTGCCAGAGAAGAAAGAAGATGAGCTGCTTGGGGGGAGCAGGAGTGTGCCTGAGACGAGGGCATGGCTATATGGGGCTCTGCTATGACCTAGGTCTCAGCACCCTGTCAGAGCCCCCAGGAAGCAGTGCTTGTAGGCTGCCAGCTCGGCTCTCTGAAGCTTCCCAGGAAGCCATGGCCCACAGGAAGAGAATAGCAACTCAGGGGCAAGCGTGGCAGCTCTGCAAGAAGGGACTGAATGCCCAGAGAAGCAGGTGTGGGAGAGAGGAAATGCAGCTGACCCCTGAACAACGCAGGTCTCAACTGCCTGGGGCCACTTACACGTGGATTTTTTCAACAAATATAATGGAAATTTTTTTTGAAATTTGTGACAATTTGAAAAAACTCACAACTGAACCGTGTTGCCTTAGATATATTGAACAAATTAAGAAAAAGCTAGGTATGTCATGGATGCATAAAATATATGTAGGTACTAGGTCTATTTTATCATTTACTGCCATAAAATATACACAAATCTATTACAGAAAGTTAGAAGTTAGTCTACGTGCAGTGGCTCACACGTGTAATCTTAACACTTTGGGAGGCTGAGGTGGGAGAATCACTTGAAGCCAGGAGTTTCAGACCAGCCTGGGAAACAGTGAGACCTTCGTCTCTACAATTAGCTGGATATGGTGGCACATGCCTGTAGTCCTAGCTACTTGGGAGGCTGAGATGGGAGAATTGCTTGAGCCCAGGAGTTTGAGGCTGCAGTGAACCAAGGTCACACCACTGTACTCCTGCCTGGGCAACATAGCAAGACCCTGTCTCCAAAAAAGTTTTTTTACCGGGCGCAGTGGCTTACGCCTGTAATCCCAGCATTTTGGGAGGCCGAGGTGGGTGGATCACCTGAGGTCAGGAGTTTGAGACCAGCCTGGCCAACCTGGTGAAACCCCGTCTCTACTAAAAATATGAAAACTAGCTGGGCGTGGTGGTGGGCACCTGTAATCCCAGCTATTTGGGAGGCTGAGGCAGGAGAATCACTTGAACCTGGGAGGCGGAGGTTGCAGTGAGCCGAGATCGCACCATTGCACTCCAATCTGGGGGACAGAGCAAGACTCCGTCTCAAAAAAGAAAATAAAAAAAAGTTTTTTTGGTCAAAACTTACACATGCAAACACTACGTGGCACATTTATAGTTAAGAGAAATGTAAAGGTGCAGGATAAATATAGCCGCAGCCTGAAGGACGAGGCCGAATGACTGCAGGTCCTGAAGCCCAGCCTGCAGCAGGTCAGCAGCTACAGCTGCCTCCACAGCTAGTTACGAGTTTTTTTCAGGGCAAATGATGGGAGGGTTGGCACATGAGTGGGGGAGGAAAAATGTGGAAACAAATACTATGAAGACAACAAGCAATTTTTGGCTACCACTGATGGGTCACATATACTGAAATGAATGACAAAAACATTCTGGGATGTGGCTGGAAGCGTGGTGCCTCCCAAATGGCATCCTCTGCTTCACTCAGACTCATGATCCCCCAACAACAAAACCACCTCCTGCTCGCAGATTCTTTGGACAAACCATAAATTCAGCGTGAGTGGCACCCCAGAACAATATGTGCCATTTTCTACCACTAGAAAGAAGACAGGAGCGGGTCCCACCTCCAAAACCTGACAAGCAAAGACAATGAAAAACAGTTTAAACATGCAAAATACAGGGCTTTTCGTGGCATTGCACTTTGCCAACCATTAACGGGATTAAAATTGACAAAAAATTTATAACTGCATACAATTAACTGTACTGTACTGCTCTGCTGATCTCGCAGCCATCTGCTGTAGTTACTGCAGTGGGCTTGAGAGTGGCGATGATCTGCTTAAAGCGCCTCATCAGCTTCAAGGGAGCAGTTCGTCCCTCCAGTCAACTGTAGATCACAGTATCACAGTAAAAAGGGATCTCTCGGCTGGGCGCAATAGCTCATGCTTGTAATCCCAGCACTTGGGGTGGCCGAGGTCAGGAGACCAAGATCAGCCTAGCCAATATGGTGAAACCTTTTCCTGCTGACCTTTTAATTGTATCTATTAAAAATATAAAAATTAGCCAGGCATGGTGGTGGACACTTGTAATCCCAGCTACTCGGGAGGCTGAGGCAAGAGAATCACTTGAACCTGGCAGGCAGAGGTTGCAGCGAGTCGAGATCGTGCCACTGCACTCCCGCCTGGGCAACAGAGCAAGACTTCATTTAAAAAAAAAAAAACAGGGATCTCTCTCAGTTCTTGTGTTTTTTTCATCATGTTTGGTGCAGTACTGTAAATCTTCAGTAACACCATGGGACCCATACAAAGTGCCATTAGTGATGCTGGAAGTGCCCCCAAGAAGCAAAGAAAACTCATGACAATAAGAACAATTTAAGTTGCTTGATATGTATTATAGATTGAGGTCTGCAGCTGCAGGTGCCACCCTCCCAGATGATTCATCTTGTAAATGGATGACATAAACTCACGGTATTGATATAGTACAGTACCATAAATGTATTTATGATTTTCTTAACATTTTCTTTTCTCTAACTTACTTTATTATAAGAACACAGTGTATAACACACTTACCATACAAAACAGGTGTTCATGGACTGTTTATGTTCTCTCTAAGGCTTTCCATCAACAGTAGGCTATTGGTAGTTAAGTTTTGGAGGGGCCAAAAGATGTAGCGGATTTTCAGCTGTGCAGGGGTCAGCGCCTCTAACCTCCACAATGTTTAAGGGTCAGCTGTACTCTGTGATAGCCCTGACACCTACCAGCCAAATATGCTCTGCAGGAGGGCTGCGCTCAGTGGCTCACACCTGTAATCCCAGCACTTCGGGAGGCCGAGGTGGGCGGATCACCTGAGGTCAGGAGATCAAGACCAGCCTGGACAACATGGTGAAACCCTGTCTCTAGTAAAAATACAAAAAATTAGCAGAGAGTGGTGGTGGGCACCTGTAATCCCAGCTACTCGGGAGGCTGAGGCAGGAGAATCGCTTGAACCTGGGAAGCAGAGGTTGCAGTGAGCCGAGATTGTGCCATTATACTCCAGGAGCAAGAATGAAACTCCATCTCAAAAAAAAAAAAAAAAAAATGGAGGAGGAGGAGGAGGAAGAAAAGAAGAGGAAGGAGAAGGAGGAAGAAGAAGAAAAGAAGAAGAAGAAGAGGAGGAGGAGGAGAGGAAGAAGGAAGAAAGAAGAATCATCTTGGCCTAGGCCAGCTCCCAGTGGGACCACTGGGTCCACAGCTCCACCCAGCCATTTCCTTGGCCTTGATATCTAATCAAAAAGGACTCATTTCATAGTTGACAGAAGCCTCACACGGGGTACTGGCCTGGGAAGCCACAGTGGGGAAGGCCCAGAGAAGAAATGACAAGGAGCCTTGCTTCCCAGTGGGTCAGACACAGGGTGGCGGTCTGCCTCATAGATGCCTTTTTTTTTTTTTTTGAGACGGAATTTCGCTCTTGTTGCCCAGGCTGGAGTAGAGTGGCACGATCTCGGCTCACTGCAACCTCCGCCACCTGGGTTTAAGCGATTCTCCTGCCTTACCCTCCCAAGCCGGGATTACAGGCTCCCACCACCACGCCCAGCCAATTTTTGTATTTTTAGTAGAGACGAGATTTCACCATGTTGACCAGGCTGGTCTCGATCTCCTGACCTCAGGTGATCCGCCCACCTCGGCCTCCCAAAGTGCTGGAATTACAGGAGTGAACCACCGCGCCTGGCCATAGATGCCCATTTGATTTTCCAGTCTGGGCCCAACGAAACGCAAATGGTCCCTAGCAGGTGACAGCAGTCTGCTGCAAACACAGCAAAGTTGAGTCCCAGTTGCAGCTGCAGTGACCACCAGCCAGCCTCCATCATGGCCCTCAAGTGCTGGGCCCAGCAAGGTGGGCTCATGAGCAGTAAGCAGCAGTGGCAGGGATGGGGCTCAGCGGGATCCCAGTATCGTGGCTCTGGCTCCCCCAGACAAATCCAGATCTGCCACCCAAGTGCCCAAGTCTCCAGCCTGCCAGTGACAGAGACCAGTGTTGGTCTCCTCAGAGGACTGAGTGAGGAGACCAATCACCACCCGGTGCAAACTGAGTCCCTTCCACGCGGGAAGGAGCCACAAGCAATTCATGTTTTCTTTTTTGTTTGTTTGTTTTTGAGACAGAGTCTCCCTCGGTCGCCCAGGCTGGAGTGCAGTGGCGCAATCCTGGCTCACGGCAACCTCTGCCTCCGGATTTTGTGAACCAAGCAGGAGGTTGCTTGCCCGGCATCCTGGCAGGAGTCAGCAATTCTCCTGCCTCAGCCTCCCGAGTAGCTGGGATTACAGGTGCCCACCACCATGCCTGGATAATTTTTGTAGTTTTTAGTAGAGACGGGGTTTCACCATGTTGGCCAGGCTGGTCTCCAACTCTTGACCTCAGGTGATCCACCCGCCTTGGCCTCCCAAAGTGCTGGGATTACAGGCATGAGCCACCGCTCCCGGCCATGTTTTCTTTTTTTAGCTTTTCATTTTGAAATATTTTCAACCTTACAAAAAAGTTGTGAAAATACTACAAAGACCTCAAAAACATTTTGCTAAGTTGTGCCAGACACAAAAGACCACATATTGTATAGTTGCATTTATATGAAATATCCAGAAAAAGCAAATCTGCTAAATGCATGCCCCAAAAGTTCATGTGTTGGGTTTAATCCCCAATGTAACAGTGCTGGGAGGTGGGGCCTAGTAAGAGGTGATTGGGTCATGAGGGCAGAACCCTCATGAATGAATGTTTTTGTTTTTTGTTTTTTTTTAATTTGAGACGGAGTCTTACCCTGTCGCCCAGGCTGGAGTGCAATGGCACAATCTCTGCTCACTGCAACCTCCATTTCCCGGGTTCAAGCGATTTTCCTGCCTCAGCCTCCCAAGTAGCTGGGATTACAGTAGATTGCAGACCTGAATATAGGAGACTGTCTTGATGACCTCAGAGTTGGAAAGAATTTATTAGACAAAACACAAAAAGAGCTAACCATAAGGTAAAACACTGATTCGTTTGTTACAGTCAATTTAAGAGCTTCTGTGCATCAGGAGACACCATCAGGAGCCTGGAAACACAAGCCACTGGTGAAAGAGAGCCTCTCCCTGGGGGCAGGTTTTGGCTCCTGTCAGGGAGCATGCTGGAACCACAGCAGTGGGTGACATAGGAGTTTGCTTGTGCTTACCTGTGCGCTGGGACGCCGTGGGTGCTGGAGCACCACTTCCA